>NC_064633.1:280384697-280703003 GCF_023864275.1 Schistocerca cancellata
AATAAGCAAGGGCGTTGAGAGCTTTGCTTTCTGTGAAGTGAGGATGATACGCTTCACGTGTTGTAGCGACAGACAGCAAAGAGGTAGATAATTATTCCTGCGAGAACTTTTGCTGGCAAAGAAATTGTGCACGTCGTTCCAACCCTTAGCGAGTGTGCAGTAGCCATTATTTCGATTAGGGAAAGAGTTTTTAAATACGAAATTAGAATTTACTGTGATGAGTATCGAAGAAGAACTGCAGAAAGCAACTACCAGAAAATAGGGGAAAGTGAACGGAAAATGTAATGATACAGAAGTACGTAGTTTCTTTGACATTGATAGAAACAGTAGGGAGGAAAGGAGACTAGGATTACAGTAGAAAGAATAAACTACCAAGACAGAAAGATTATTTTTACAAAAAATGTTATTGATCATTCCATCTACAAGGAATTGAATGACAAAAGCTTTTTATGAAGTTTTCGGTCGAACTGAGAGATGGATGTAAATGCTGCAGTGCACTCAGTTTCTGCCTGTTCTGCTTTCGTGAGCAGCTTGATGAGGATATCCGCAAAACTAAAACAGGACTGAGACATTACCTGGGGTAGGTTTTATCTTGTTTTCGACGTTGTCAACTTTTGACCATCTACTACCTTCACAAATGACATTTTGCCATCCTGCAATTAACACAGATCGCCCTTACTAGTCTCAGTTTGACGTAATGTCTAGCCATGTGTAAAAATTCTAATATTCATTTTCTCCTGCAACAGTTGAAAGGTACGGTGCTGGCCATTAAAGCTGCAACGCAATGAAGGAAGCATGCAACATACGCCATATTGGCATGAAGTCTGCTGCCTCTTTGAGTGCTGAAAAACAAAGTAGATGAGGTTCTTGTACGTCTACAAGACATGAAAAACTCTGAAGAGATAGATGTTTTTTTCCTCTCTGAACACGAAGTACACTATTCTTGTGAGTGAAACACTCTAGAGAGTCTCATTACGAAGCAATTCGCTATTTATGTGGTACAGTGGCGGAAAGTGTTTAGTACATGTGATGGTCTGTATGGTGTATCAAGGTAAAGGAAGTAGCCTGTGACCGCTGGAGACAGTGCCATTGGCTACCCCAAATTCACCGACTGAGGGCCTCATGGACTGTGCGGCTGGTCCCGGCGGAGGTTCGAGTCCTCCCTCGGGCGTGGATGTGTGTTTTTGTCCTTAGGGTGATTTAGGTTAATTAGTGTGTAAGCTTAGGGACTGATGACCTTAGCAGTTAAGCCCCATAAGATTTAACACACATTTGAACATTTTGCCGGCCGGAGTGGCCGAGCGGTTCTAGGCGCTACAGTTTGGAACCGCGTGACCGCTACGGTCGCAGGTTAGAATCCTGCCTCGGGCATGGATGTGTGTGATGTCCTTAGGTTAGTTAGGTTTAAGTAGTTCTAAGTTCTAGGGGACTGATAACCTCAGAAGTTAAGTCCCATAGTGCTCAGAGCCATTTGCACCATTTGAAACATGACCGACTGAGGTGGCGTAGTAACTAGCACACTGGACTCGCGTTCAGGAGGGCGATAGTTAAAATCCGCGTCCGATCATCCAGATTTAGGTTTTATGTGATTTCCATGAATCGCTTCAGGCAAGTGTCGGGATGGTTCCTTTCAAAGTGCATGGCCATTTTCCTTCCCCGTACTTTTGCTTCCTGTCTAATCGTCGCAAGGTCTGTGGGTCATTAAACCCTGATCTTCCTCCCTTCTACCCCAAAGTCGTAACACAGTACATACATGCCATATTAAACTACATTGACCCATATGATGATGGAGATTTAAGCCTTCAAACACGTTGTGGTAAAAATAAACGCTGACTAGTAATAGAATATTTGTTGTTTCATTAGAAGAATAGTTACATCTACACCTACAGTGGCTGAGAAAGGAGTTCAATACGCACCAACAAAATTTTTGATCGTTGTCCCAACAAAATAAATGTGTGGCACGTAGTAAAGCAAGTTATAAATTTAACCTAAAATAATTTCTTATTGACAAGTCTTTCTATTCAATAGGCGAATTCATACAAAAAAAATTAAATAAACTTATAGCGCGTATATGAACCTGGTTGTAAATGCAGTTGTATGAGTACGTAGAACTTAAAAACAGTGTGTTTATTAATGTTAAAATTAGGCCAGTGTGCTATTTAGGAAATTGTAACTGGCCAGCATGCAGCCATGCGGTAAAACTAATCATGAGCGCTCCATGACGATAAAAAAGAACGACGCATCACGAAGAAGGATCTAGGCGCTACAGTTTGGATCCGCGCAACCGCTACGGTCGCAGGTTCGAATCCTGCCTCGGGCATGGATGTATGTGATTTCCTTAGGTTAGTTAGGTTTAAGTAGTTCTAAGTTCTAGGGGACTGATGACCTTAGAAGTTAAGTCCAACAGTGCTGAGTGCCATTTGAATTTCAACGGAGAAGGAATTATCTGATTGGGACGGAAATCGGTAGATACGATGTGCATGTGCAGAAAAACAAATGAATACAATTTCAGAAAAAGTGGATGATTTGTTCAAGAGAAAGAGCTTCACAAATTGAGCCAGTCAACAATGCGTTAGTTCACCTCTGGCCCTTATGCATGCAGTTATTCGCCTTGATATTGATTGACAGACCTGTTATATGATATCGTGCCAAAATCTGTCCTTCTGGTGCGTTAGAACGCCTGCACATAATGCTCCAAACATTCTCCATTGGGGAGAGATCCGTTGACCTGGCTGACCAAGATAGGTTTTGGAAGGCACAAAGACGAGCAGTAGAACCTCTCGCTGTGTGCGAGTGGGCAATCTCTTGCTGTAATGCAAGCGCAGGATGGCTTGCCATGAAGGGAAAAACAACGGGTGTACAATATCGGAGACGTACCGTTGTGCTGTAAGAGTGCCGCAATGAAAACCAAAGGAGTCTTTCTACGAAAAGAAATGGTACCCCAGACCACCACTCTTCTGGCTGTTTGACCTGTCATGTTGGTATCCCATTACTGTCTGGCGCGGTGGGGGGGGGGGGGGGGGGCTGTTTCCTCCTCCCATCTGCATGACCGAATTGTAACTCTGTGTCTCATTTTACCATCATCGACAGGTCGTTAAAACTGTATCATCCTTTAACCTTGTTTTCCGGGCTTACAATAGCTCATATGCTTCTGTGTCATGCACCTTGAGACAGGCAACTATAGTGCGTTTAAAATTAGTTGCGACTTTTGACAGTGAGTGGAGGGAAGCGTAGTTGCCAGTGTATGCTAGGAGACTCGCTCGCCTGCGTGAATCGCAACCCGCCGAACTGCGATCTATCTCAAATGATTTTAAAGATAGTATCCGTTAATAAAGTCTGATTCTCGCACATCTTATAGCTTATTTCGTCAGCTTCATAATTAATTGCCTATTATATCGCCAAAGGCCATAGTTGTTGTGATATTTCGGTATTAGGTAAACTAATGCAAGAAATTCAAGTTTGCAATGAAAAGTAAGAGTTGCTATGAATTTGCTTTTGGTGCATGTTACATCACATGTTGTTGCGTATGAAAGGTAGATAACATATTGAATTATTCTTTAAACTTGGAAGGAAATCGCTGTCTGTCTCCGGTCTCAAGAAAATGCATTGTACGTAAAGAGCGCTGTCACGAACGAAAGTCCCAGTGAAAAAGCAAAACTGAAATATTCACAAATCCCTCGTATCTCATAAACGGTCTGAGATATCGAAACAAGATTTTAGTAAACGATAACACGCAAAGAGGAGTGTATTCTGCCATATGATTAATATGTGAAATTTCCAAATCTGCAGCGATATTCAAGGAACCACAGATTTTTTTAATGAAATAATTAATTTTTAAGGAACAGCGATAGCTGGTGAAACAAGAATTGCTATTGGTTTTTAAATGTATACTTTTATCCGAGAATAGGCTTTTTCATAAACTATTGATCTGTTTTGCCCTCAGTTGCTAGTCTAATATTATACTGTTTCAGGATTCTGTCGCAATTTCTTTTACAACTGCAGTAGAATATTAGTGACTGCTGTGTTTTCGCAAAAGATGGCAGTTTTTAACATGGTAACAATAGAACTTACGTTTTACTCAAAACTTATCACAGTCTTTCATGAATCCTTCTCCCCAACTACCTTCTTGGTATGCCTCAGAACTCGAGACCATTCCTGTGATATAACACCTGCAAAGGGTTCTTCTGTCAACATTTCAACCTCGCTGAACGTAAGTTTTTTGTTGGTTTTTGCCACATTACTTTTCACCTAGCCCCAGTTAGTCTCTGTCGGACTGAAATACAGAGGAAGCCTGTTTAAACTGTACCCTTTAGTGTTATGTAGTTTGTCGACCTGGTAGTGTGGAGGTTTTGTCTTGTACAGCATTACAAGTTCCATTAACTCTACCTTATACAAACTACGTTCAACTTTATCCAATGGAACATTTATTTCCACCCAGAGCAAAAAACATATCCGCTTTCCTCCACAGCATTGTTGGAACTTTATCCATCACAACAGAATGGTATGCGCATTGTTCATACTATTGTCGAATTCAGAGTAATATTTCTCAGCAGAACATTATCTTCATAACCAGTGAACGTGTTCTCAGACGACAATGTTTAATGCGAAGCCGGCCGGGGTGGCCAAGCGGTTCTGGCGCTTCAGTCTGCAACCGCGTGATCGCTACGGTCGCAGGTTCGAATCCTGCTTCGGGCATGGATGTGTATGATGTCATTAGGTAAGTTAGATTTAAGTAGTTCTAAGTTCTAGGGGACTGATGACCTCAGAAGTTAAGTCCCATAGAGCTCAGAGCCATTTGAACCATTTTTTTAATGCGAACCTTGTGCTCAGACGTGCTGCGCTGTTGTTATTAATGCAACACCAATGCAAAACACTCGTTCACAATACCAGAAGGCTCCACAACACTTCAGCGCCAGAATATACCACTTAACAACGACAGCTCGTGAATGCAGATATGCCTCTAACGCGCGACAGCATGTGGTACCAGCCTAACTGCAGGCGGCATGGTAGGGAAAGCCATCTCGCCATTGGTCTTACATGGGCAACGGCGTCACGTCCCTTCCAGTGAGCCAAACGTCACAAGTCGCAATTAACTTTCAACGTACTATTGGGGCGGCTGACGTAAGTCAGGTTGCCTGTTTTAAGCTGCAGGAAATATTTCCTGAGCCACATTTATTTTGCCCATCCTGCACAAAGGAAGTTTGGGATCCATCTGTGAAATGTGGTAAAACTTATTTTTATTATTTGAATCGGAACTGCAGTATACTTTAAAACTTACGCACCCGAACCTCAAAAAGTTTCCTATTTGTCGTTGTATTGTATTGTATGGAACTGGGCACCTGGAAACGACGGAGAGGCTTGGTCCCCGCCGTAGCCCTCAGTGGTTCACAACCCCATAACATGCTTCAGCAGTCCACTCACCCCACCGCCGCCCCACACTAAACCCAGGGTTATTGTGCGGTTCGGCCCCCAGTGGAACGTCTCGCACCAGACGAGTGTAATCCCAGTGTTTGCGTAGTAGAGTAATTATGGTGTACGCGTACGAGGAGAAAGTGTTTGCGCAGCAATCGCCGACATAGTATAACTGAGGCGGAATGAGGGGAACCACCCCCCATTCGCCGAGGCCTTAAAAACCATCGAACAGACTGGCCGGCACACCGGACCTCGAGACTAATCCGCCAGGCGGATTCGCGCCGGGGACGGGCACGCCTTCCCGCCCAGAAAGCGGTGCGTTACAGCGCACAGCGGTGCGTTACACCGCACAGCTATCCGGGCGGGCATATTTGTGGTTAGTGATGATGATGATGTTTGGTTTGTGGGGCGCTCAACTGCGTGGTTATCAGCGCCCGTACAATTTCCCAACCTTTGCTCAGTCCAGTTTCGCCACTTTCCTGGATGATGATGAAATGATGAGGACAACACAAACACCCAGTCATCTCGAGGCAGGTGAAAATCCCTGACCCCGCCGGGAATCGAACCCGGGACCCCGTGCTCGGGAAGCGAGAACGCTACCACGAGACCACGAGCGGCGGACGTTTTGTGGTTAGTGGATACATATTTCAGACTTTTGTTCACTGAACACGCTATGCATAACTGAGCATCTGTTGTGATATGGATACTTGCGAGGAGTATGTTTCCACTTCCATCTTTGCAATGAATATACACTCGACACTAGCTAGAAGTTCTTAATTAAGTACTCATTGAAATTAACAGTCTGATGCAAACGATGTTCTTTCAATGATTAGGTTTTATACTGAGATTTCCTCTATACATAAACACTGAACATGGGAGCACCCAGTTTCGGCGAAACCTCCGACAGAATGACCAACCTCGTGGTTGATCACCATCAACTGCACCATTTATTATAATTTCACCATTTGTCAGGAATAATAAAATAAATAAAAAGGATGTGAGCCCATATTCCTCACTGATATGTAGTAGATGGAAATAAATCTCGTGGATCCGGATTCGAAGTTTGTAGCATGTCGGTAAGATACATCTTAGTAATTGTAACAGAAAACAGATTCAGGGTGTTAGAGATATAAGTGCAGACAGTGTGATCATTAGTACCTTAATATGTACCCATTTCAGTGTGTTAGTTGTATTTTCTCTACATCTTAAGTCTTCCTGCAAACACATCACATCGCTTACGACCTGATATTTTCTGCACAATCATAACCGCGCCACTAACGGACTACGCCTGTCAGTAGAGACTAACCGTTTTGTGTCCATGCATCCACACTTCAACAAACTGACCTGCTGCCCGGGGGAAAATAAGTACATTAATGTCTTGCTCTTGCCACATGTTCTTGGAGGCACTAACCAATCTAAAAAAAAACTATAATTATAAGTTAGTAACTGAAATAAATATTCAAGTAATGTTGTCCAGTACACAGTGCTCAGTCACCAGTAGATATATCTGCACTTATACTCTCACTTCTTTTGAGTCATCAATCTTCTGACTGATTTGATGCAGCCTGCCACGAATTCGTCTTCTGTGCCAACCTGTTCCTCTCGGATTAGCAATTGCAACCTACGTTTTCATTTATTTGTTGGGCGTTTATCAATCTCTGTCTTCTTCTATAGTTTTTACCCTCTACAGCTCCCTCTACTTTACTTCTTTACCTGTTGCTTTTCTGAGAGGGTAATGTTTTTATACATTTCGAAAAAACATCTAAAGTTATTAGTACATATGTGAAGTTAGCTCTAGGTATATATGTGAAATTAACTCTTAAGTTATCTTCAGGTTGGAGTCTCTGCATAGCTCCTGTGTTAGTACTGTTTGTCACTTTTAAGCACTTTAGCAAACATCATAAGATTTTAATCGTCCTGTAACATTCCTCAACGCATTATTCCAAATTTTGACTATATTTGCTATTTTATCATGACACTTTTTCGCTCCACACTTATTTCTGCTTCAAACTGTGATGGCCAACAAACTTGCCAATCTTCACTACTATTTCCTTATACAGTACACCTTTAAAGATTTTGTAATATTTTGGTATCTGTGGACAGTCATCACTCCCAAATTTGGCCTTCACTGATTTCCACACATCGTCATCATTTTATTAGCAGACCACAGGCTTTAAGGTCGTAACAAGCGCACTTTAGACGCCTAAAACAGGCTCTTTCAGTACCTCTTTTAGGTCATATACAACCTAAAATAAGCCCTAAAAACCATAATGTAAAATACACAGTGTCGACATATGGGCATATTATTATTCATTAAAAACAAGGAAAATGAAAATATTCGCAGTTTCACAACACAGCAAACATATATTATTTTATTGTTCAGACTCTTCCCATATATTTTAGTTTTTCCAAGATAAAATATAGTGTAAAACACCTGTAGCCATATGTTGAAATACGTACAATAAGTAATTTAATAAATGTCGGATAAACCCATGGTTTCAAACATTCAGATTATAGTAGGCTTCATCGTAACTAAATAAAATCTCTTTTTGGTTTTGTCAGAAAAAAACTACAGCGATTGTCAGTTGGTATTAATTTGTTTGTCGGAAAAGAATGTCCTAGATCAACGGATGTGACCGGCGCGTACTTCACTTTCGGTACACGCTGGACAGGAATGTTCCAGTCAGGGGAGCTGGATTTTCCGCGACGTACGTACGTTGTTGCACAGAAGCACTTCAGGCCTCTGTTTTCCTGCAGTCTTTTGTATTTTTACCCGCACTTTTTCTCCCACTTCAACTGTCACCCCAGTTATATCCTTTTTAACTTCATCCAGCAAAGAAATGTGCTAATGGACAGGTCTCTCTGACCCTTCTAATTCGAAAATAATTCTTGCCATATATGTGGCAAGTGTAAGCCGAATCCCGTTGGATTGAGGGCTCTTTGAGTGATATTGTTTTGCTGAAGTTACAGAGGCGGTATCCTCCGTTAGATTTACAGTTACCTTCTGGACTGCTGAGAAATGCTTATTGTAGTATTCCGCTGCTGCTAACCATGTGCCCCAGAGGGTAACAACAGGTTCAGGTGGCAAGGGGACATCTGGAAGTATTTCCTTGAATGCCTGTATCCTTGATGGTGCCTTAACGAAAACTTCCTTTACTGTGGAGCGTAATTTATTTACCTTAGAGACCTCTAGCTGTAACTGTTCTGCTAAACAGTTTTCACCATCTGCTACACAAGTCACATGCAGCATCAAAGGCTAGGATACTTGAAGTAATTTAAACGCTGCACCCATATATGCAGCGGTTTATGTTCAGGCCAGAAGTACCTTGTTTCGATCCACGTCATCTGAATACATCTCATTCAGACCACTGTTGACAAAGTGTGCATTTGTTTGCTGGTTAGTCTTTGGGAGGTGTTTTGAACAAATCAAGTAAGTCCTGGATGGCACACAGGGGTGCAACTTGTCAACGATCAGATTTCCACTGTATCGTGCAAGGCTGTCAGTAGTTTCATTAACAGAAATCTATATTCAAGATTCCCCAATATCTTTTCAGTTTCAGTGTAGTTCGACAGTGTAAGCTGAATCCACACGATTTTTATGCAACGCTGACTCTGCAGGAATAGACTGATGGCAGAACTTCTCAAGAAAACCTTTGGAAACAGGGCTTTCTAGTTTTCGAAAAGGGGTGTTTGCTGTCACAATAGCGTGACACAAGTCACTCCAGAAGTGGTTTTTTCAGTGAATTCATCAGATGTCTTTGTTTAAAAACTTTGCTTTAGTTTTGATTATCGTTCAACATTTGACATATGAAACGCTCCATCTGCATCCCAGAGTTAAGTGGCACATTTTATCATTTGAAACCTAACACAAGGAAGAAACAAGATGCTATAAAGAACTGCGTGTAAAAAGTATTTGGTATTGTTCAAGGACACCGGTATTTAATTTCAGTAAAATAAAAATATAAAATAAAAAACATAAAATACAGTTTAGCAATTTTACTTTTCCAACTATCCTGCCACGTATCTAGTTTTTGTTGCAATTCAAAACTTTTAACAAAACCAAAACATGGCACATCTTTTTAAAAACATAAATGCTTTGCCTTATAGGAGTGACATTTTCACATTGCTTGTTGGTCCTTTACATCAAAATTGAACTCGAAAACTTAAAAATTGTAGTAAAACTGAACAGTTGTGTCCCGGGATCTCTTAGTATAACTTTAAGCAATGTTTAAGAAAGAAATGAAAATTAAATTGAAACCCTTGGCTGCCGACATGTGTTGTTGATTTACATCAATGGGGACGGCTGAAAATGTGTGCCCTAGACCGGAACTCGAACCCGGGATCGCCTGCTTACATGGAAGACCCTTTATCCATCTGTGCCACCGAGGGTAAAGAGGATAGTGCGACTCCCCTGCACGCTTCTCGCGAGACCCACATTCCCAACTGTCCACAATCTACATTCGTAGTGTTCCTAATAGATATTTGCCCATTCACTCATTACTCGCGCCAGACTAAGCCGACGAGTCCCATAAGAGTTCGGGCAAACTGAACGCATTCACACAGAAGAAAGTCAATGGCCAGGTAGCCTTTAACTATATGAAGATGCTATCTGTTCCCAAAAGAAGAGATACCACTGATGACCGTGCAGCTTCTCTAGAATGAAATGATAATTAAATTGAAACCCTTAGCTAACGACATGTGTTGTTGATTTACATCAATGGGGACAGCTGAAAATGTGTGGCCCAGACCGGGACTCGAACCTGGGATCTCCTGCTTACATGGCAGACCCTCTATCCATCTGAGCCACTGAGGGCACAGAGGATAGTGCGACTGCAAGGACTAATCCCTTGCACACCTCCCGCGAGACCCACATTCCCAACTGTCCACAATCTACATTCGTAGTGTTCCTAATAGATATTTGCCCATTCAATCATTACTCGCGCCAGACTAAGCTGATGAGTCCCGTAAGAATTCGGGCAAAGTGTGCACATTCGCACAGAAGAAAGTTAATGGCCAGGCAGCCTTTAACTATCTTCTGTGCACTTGGTGGCTCAGATGGACAGAGCTTCTGCCATGTACGTAGGAGATTACGGGTTCGAGTCCCGATTGGGGCACACATTTTCAGCTGTCCCCATTCATGTATATGAACAACACATGTCGGCAGCTAATGGTTTCAATTTAATTATCATTTCATTCTTGACAAGCTGCACGGTCATCAATGGTATCTGTTCTTTCGGGAACGGATACCAATTTCACATGTTTATGAAAGAATCTGCTTCACAAATGCGCTTCTGTAGAAAGATACAAGAAAAAGATTCGCAATTCCAGAATGGCAGGATAAATTAAGGAGCATAAAAACATAACAATGAACCTCTTGTTGCATACTTGGCAGACTAGATTTTTCCACCTGTCGTATAGTGCGGAAACTCGAGCAGCCACATTCTAATTTGTTTTTCCAAATCCAGCCCTTAGCCCTCCCACCTTCGATTTTTGTAAGCAATTCCAATCATTCGAAAATACAAGAATTTTATGTTAAATAAAAGAAATATGCACCTTTTAGAATTTTAAAGCTAAAATAGGCAAAAATAGGTGTTAACGTCGAAACAAGCTGTTTTGGGTCTTATAAAATTAACATTTACGAGTTTAATTTAATGCACAAGTAGAATTTATTTGCAACTGTGAACTCAGGAAAAGGATAGATTTCAACCTAAACATCCGCAGTATTGGTGTTAGTTTTCCTCCTCTCTAATGAAATAATTTCGGAATTTCGCAATTGTTAGAGAAAAATCTTGCTCCACCTCTTTCTCTCTGAACAGTATTAACCTGGTATTATTGTCATTTCGACTGTTCCTACTATTGTCATTCTGACAGAACTTCTGATTATCTTGCCAGTGGTCTTCGTCAATTACTTTTTCTAGAAATGAAGAAAAAGTTCGATGGTTACTATCCACATACCTCTTGGAATTTTCTAGACATTTCTTCCAGAATTTCCATATAATTTCGGAATCACTACTACGGTTCCTTAAGTGAACTGGCTTTCTATACTGTGACCCGCAAATTCTGTCGTACTCATTCCGCCTTTACCTTCGAATATTCTAACCATTATAAATTCACTCCAATTGTATTTACTCGGACTAATATTCGTCGAAAATCTTTTGTCTAAATTCACCGAAGGTCATTTCTTCAGTGCTTAGGTTAATTCCCCATTCCCATCCCCCATCATTTAGCATCTCCTGCTAAAATATTAATCACAATGTTTATTTTGCCATTCAAGAAATAACCTTTCACAGTTCTTTATAAAGCCCATAGGAGATAATCCACTGTGTTTTCGATAAGGTTCGAAGTTTTCTTCACCCTCAAGTACCTTATTATATCGTGTTTTGTCTATGACATAAGTACTATTACACTTGATCTTTCTTTCTAAATCACTAACTTTCTCCTGAATACTGGAAGTATTGCTCAACACTTTTGTTCACGATGTTCTGATTTCTTCTCTAGAATTTTCTCAGCCTCTGCAATAGACCTTCTCATTTGAAACATATGTTCTTCATTTACTTTAATCAATACTTTCTTTACCTGGGAAACCTTTTCCTCAACCTTCGATTCCATCATAGGTTCGACCTGCTCTTGTATTTTCTCTATGTCAGTTTTTAACCTATCATTAATGTTAACAATTTCTGCCTGAATTGTTCTGACAGTTTCATTTACATTTTTTACATTTTTCATTATATTAATAAGTTCTTCAGATAGGGAACCTATTTTGTTCTTTACTTTTTCTAACTTATGGTTATTATTTTCCATTTGCACACTCAGTTTTTTACAAACTTTAGCTTATGACTCACTAATTTTAGTTTGATTCTCGAGTTTTTCGTTTTTAGTTTTAGTGCTTTTAGACTGTATTTGCATTGGTTCACTCATAATTTTATTATTTTTGTTTTGTGCTATTAGCTGTGTATTCACACTGTATAGGAATGCACACAAATCTATCAATAGTTACCTATTTCGCTCAGTGCGATTTTCTACTCCTTTGTCTTCATCCTCTGAATCTACTTTTTCCTTCTTAATTTGAGATGGGCTTAACAGCATAAAACTTTCATCCCCAAAATCCATATTCTCTAACTTTTTTTCTAATAGCAAAACTGATTCCTCTGTATCCTGATCATTATCACTGCTTACAGGAGTATCCTCACATTTATCCTCCTGTTTTACTTCCCTATACTGCATATACTTTTCTTTGTTCATTTTCAATAATTGTTTAGACCACATATATTAATATTTTTACTGCTCTATCTTTCTCCTAACTGCTACACCAAATTCGTGCCTCTGAAACCCTTGAAACCCTCATACTTCTTCCAAAGAATCCTATCTATCTATGGTATGTACTACAGTATTAAGCTACTTCTAGACTCTTTAGTATTGTAAAAGGTCCTGTCATCAGGTATCACATATAACACTAATGGCTTCTGTTATATTAGTACTACCCTGATAATGTTACACGTGTGAAAGTATTTTTACTGTGTAAGAAGCTAATGAATGTCCTGTCACACGGAGTCATGTATAATACTATACTTCAACAAAACAAATAGTCCTGGTAATGGAAAAGCCACATACAACACTATTATATGGGGAATTGTGCATATAGTATAATGTTACCCATTTTACAGGATTTGATTGTGATGTATGACTAATGGCTATGGAAATGTGACTATAGTGGCCAGCACAAAAGTAGAGTCCTCAAGGTCACAGCCGCTGCCTGCTGGCAGCAGGGGCTGCGGGCTGTGATTCGCCCACCTCTCGGCATTGTTGCCATATAGGTACCGTTAGTGGTGCGGTAGGTAAGAGCAGCTGAAAGCTCAGTGTTACCATGCTATATCGAGTGTTCATGTCTGATCTCCGTGTCCTTTAGAAAGGTGCTTTGACGTGTGTTCGGCAGTGAACAACAATGCAGGAGCAACGGCCTACTTGTAATACTCCTCTGGTCTGTGTGTGTAAAGAGCGGAAATACATTCATAAACAATCGAAAACTATCATATCGAATGTACTCACGTTTTTTACTGATCTGGCTGACAATGAAGAAGCGAGGAATAACTTAAATTTTGTGCAAATTCACAAACTTCCTGCTGAAGCATGTGGTGTCTCCAAGTCAAATATAGGCCGTATTAGCAAATCTGTGTCATTGCCAGAATCTCCAGATATGGATGAGTGTTTCGATTCTCCAAGAAAGGGATACGAATGTGAACGGAAATCAACCGACTCTGACGATTTTATCAAAGAGCTCATGCGTAGAATTGTACTTCAATATTATGACAGTGTATCCAAAGGATAAACATATACAGGCTGACCTCCGTGAAAAAATAAATTTCTCGGGCTCAGAGACCTGCATTCTTCTTCTTCTCCACTCCCTTGGTTTCCGATTCAAGAAGTGTAATGACGGACGGAAATTCTTAATGGAACGTAGAGACATTGCAGCAGCAAGAACGAAGTTTTTGCATACAGTGCACTTCAAGATTTTGCATAAAATGCACTTCTTGTGTGCTGAAGACACCAGGCCTGTAGTGTACTTGGATAAAACTTGAGTTTCACAGAACCACACCAATAAGTATACATGGCACGACTCCAAAGGAAACGGCAGTTTGAAAGTGCCTACTGGTAGAAGTGGCAGATTAATCATCGCCCGCGCTGGTTCATTAACCACGAGCTTCATACCAGAGGCCAAACTTGTTTTTCCTGGTGGGAATAGTTCTTGCCAATCCGATTACCATTCAAAAATGAATGGAGACGTTTTTAAGAATTAGTTTATTCGACTGTTGTCTGCGCTGGAAGACGGTTCAATTATCGTGGTGGATAACGCCAGCTACCACTCCATTCAGATGGAAAAGCTGCCACGTTCAAATTGGCGCAAGGCAGATATTATGCAGTAGTTAAGGAGAAAGAATGTTTCATTTTCAGTCAATGAAACGAAGGCTGAACTCCTGTCTAAGGAAGAAATCGTAGGTGCCAAAAAGACTTACGAATTAGATCAACTGGCAAACGAAATGGGGCACCAAGTGGTACGTCTACCACTGCATCGCTGCCAGTATAATCCCATTGAATTGATATGGGCCCAAGTAAAGCGAGCAGTAGCGAAAAGAAATACTACTATCAAACCTGCTAACGTTGAGTAGCTGAGACACGAAGCTCTAGACAGTGGACTGGGAGAGGTGCGTAAAACACGCAGAAGCATTGCGAGAAGCTGATTTCTTGAACCAGGGCTTAAGAGACACCATAGTGGAATCTGTCATGATACACCTGGCTGAAACAAGCGACAGTGAATCTGAAGACACGAAGCCAGAATATCCTTCAGTTTAGGTAAGTGCCGTCTACGTAAAAAGCTGACTTGATGTAAATGTTTGTCTATTCATTTCAGTTATAGAGGACATACTGCGAATGTTTTTCCCTTACAGTAGACGCCTGATAAATTTATCACAAGTGGTAGCGATTAGTTTACTTGACATTAACTGTCAATTAAAATAAGATTGTCAATTCTGCATTAATTAACAACAGTTTTTCCTAAAAACCTGTATCGAATGTCTTTACATTCGGATATAATCTTACTGCGTTCGGTTTACTTGTACATTCGAAATTTGACTACTTGTTTTCATAGAAGGATTCACTGGTTGGTTCGTAGTAAGGGTAATGCAGTTCATAAAATGACAAAACGTTGTGGTGCTTCTGTACCGACTGTATATATAAACAGTGCAGCAACATCAGAACAGTCTCAGCACCTATTCTGATTCTCCGAGAAAAGCATAGAAATCTATTATATTTGACGAATTTTACAAAAAACTAAAACGTAGAATTGTGTTACCTTAGGATGACAGAGGATGGTATCCGATGGCTAGAGAAATACAGATTAATGTGCTTGATAAAACTGATTATTCTGGCCAGTCACTTCAATGCACTGTCTTCTACGCCCACTTGGTTTTTAATTCAGAAAGTGTAATGATGGACGAAATTTGTAACAGAAGACGGGGACATTGCAGTAGTAAGAAAGGTTTCTGTGTACCAAGCACATATTTCGTGCTGAGAATAATAGCCTTACAGCAAATTTAGATAAAACTTGAGTTTCACAAAGCCTTTCGGACAAATATTTTGCTCGACTTCAGTGAAAATATTGGCTTCAAAATAACAATTACTTTTGCGTAGCGTATAATGGCGTTTTGAGTAATGGATGCAATGACGAAGGATATGTATTAGCAGCCAGTAAAATATTTTCGCAAGTAGGGAATATTCTCGGTCATATTAAAGCAAGCCGTTCGAACAAAACTCTTGGCGACGGCCTAAAATGACTCGCTTGCTGCTGGAACGGAATATCGCGGAAATAATTTGCCTCTGTACGTGATACGATACAATAATGATATCTGAAATGTTACCAAAAATAATTGTGTAGTTTTCTTAACAAGTTTCTCGCTGGAAGTTTTCCTACAGAACGAAAATTCATCAGCGACGGCACAGTTTCACACCTCAAATAATATTTTATTTTTTTTGTCAGAATACTTTTATGTTTACGAAATAAAAGACGGAGCATATGCATCTGTAAACTTTGAGGATGTTCACATTTTTTTTCAGTCCAATTACATTAGTGATTATGTTACTGCTACAGGTTGAAGTAAAAAATTATTTCCCTCCAAAATGTGTGGTAACGTTAGTTTTTATTTTTTTCCTAGCAGCTAGTAAGAATTTTCTTTCGGAAAGTACTCCATCATATCCTAGACTAAAAATAGAGTTGACCAACATTTTTTTAAATTTTTACGAATAATTGAAATTATCACTATAAAAATAACTAGCAGTGCTGTAAGACGGCGAGATGGCCTTAAAGCTTTATTTTCCTGCCGACCACTATAGTAGTTCTTTTCCTAAGATTTTTCTAGCTGTTGAAAAAAACGCAGTAAAAATGGAGTAATACTGAATGTAGGACCTTTGTGTACCATGTTCATTATGTGATTTGTCTAATGGATTTATGGTCGCCAGACTATCCAGGCAAGGAAATGGTTAAGTTTCAGAAAAGCAGAAGAAATGAATTTGGCCTCCTTTCCTGCTGTTCCATAGTATAGCTTCACAAATAAATATAAATTTGAGGATATAGTTCTGAGAAAGACACAAGAATCATTTAACTAGAACCAAACAATCATATATACACTCCTGGAAATAGAAAAAAGAACACATTGACACCGGTGTGTCAGACCCACCATACTTGCTCCGGACACTGCGAGAGGGCTGTACAAGCAATGATCACACGCACGGCACAGCGGACACACCAGGAACCGCGGTGTTGGCCGTCGAATGGCGCTAGCTGCGCAGCATTTGTGCACCGCCGCCGTCAATGTCAGCCAGTTTGCCGTGGCATACGGAGCTCCATCGCAGTCTTTAACACTGGTAGCATGCCGCGACAGCGTGGACGTGAACCGTATGTGCAGTTGACGGACTTTGAGCGAGGGCGTATAGTGGGCATGCGGGAGGCCGGGTGGACGTACCGCCGAATTACTCAACACGTGGGGCGTGAGGTCTCCACAGTACATCGATGTTGTCGCCAGTGGTCGGCGGAAGGTGCACGTGCCCGTCGACCTGGGACCGGACCGCAGCGACGCACGGATGCACGCCAAGACCGTAGGATCCTACGCAGTGCCGTAGGGGACCGCACCGCCACTTCCCAGCAAATTAGGGACACTGTTGCTCCTGGGGTATCGGCGAGGACCATTCGCAACCGTCTCCATGAAGCTGGGCTACGGTCCCGCACACCGTTAGGCCGTCTTCCGCTCACGCCCCAACATCGTGCAGCCCGCCTCCAGTGGTGTCGCGACAGGCGTGAATGGAGGGACGAATGGAGACGTGTCGTCTTCAGCGATGAGAGTCGCTTCTGCCTTGGTGCCAATGATGGTCGTATGCGTGTTTGGCGCCGTGCAGGTGAGCGCCACAATCAGGACTGCATACGACCGAGGCACACAGGGCCAACACCCGGCATCATGATGTGGGGAGCGATCTCCTACACTGGCCGTACACCACTGGTGATCGTCGAGGGGACACTGAATAGTGCACGGTACATCCAAACCGTCATCGAACCCATCGTTCTACCATTCCTAGACCGGCAAGGGAACTTGCTGTTCCAACAGGACAATGCACGTCCGCATGTATCCCGTGCCACCCAACGTGCTCTAGAAGGTGTAAGTCAACTACCCTGGCCAGCAAGATCTCCGGATCTGTCCCCCATTGAGCATGTTTGGGACTGGATGAAGCGTCGTCTCACGCGGTCTGCACGTCCAGCACGAACGCTGGTCCAACTGAGGCGCCAGGTGGAAATGGCATGGCAAGCCGTTCCACAGGACTACATCCAGCATCTCTACGATCGTCTCCATGGGAGAATAGCAGCCTGCATTGCTGCGAAAGGTGGATATACACTGTACTAGTGCCAACATTGTGCATGCTCTGTTGCCTGTGTCTATGTGCCTGTGGTTCTGTCAGTGTGATCATGTGATGTATCTGACCCCATGAATGTGTCAATAAAGTTTCCCCTTCCTGGGACAATGAATTCACGGTGTTCTTATTTCAATTTCCAGGAGTGTAGTTTTGATCTAGAAAGACCAAGAATTTTTAATCATTACTATAAAAAAATTAGCCAGGGGGGATTTCTGTTTTTGTGTAACCAACAAATTAAATAATTTAATATTCTAATAGTACAATACACAGATTTAAATTTATTAAGACACTTTGTTTATGTTTTTCTCTTAACAAATGATCTGTCAAGAGGTAAAGGTAGGGAGGGTGTCGTCACTCTAGATTGTCATTATCCGCCCCGATAGCTGAGTGGTCAGCGTGTCGGATTGCCGTCCTACGGGCCCAGGTTCGATTCCCTGCTAGGTCGGAGATTTTCTCCGCTCAAGGACTGGGTGTTGTGTTATCTCCATCATTTCATCCCCATCCGGCGTGCAGGTCGCCCAATGTGGCGTCGAATGTAATAAGACCTGCATCAAGGCGGCCGGACCTGCCCCGCAAGGGGCCTCCCGGCCACTGACGCCAAACGCTCATTTCCATTTTGTCATTCAGTATTTTTATGCAACCCTACTTCAGTGTTATCAACCCACATAAGCAATTTTCTTTTCATAATTCTTTGTACCCTACTGAATTTTACTTATAACTGAAAGAATTTTATCTGTACTCTACTCCAAACTTATTTACTCACTTTCAGTTTTTATTCAAAGATAAAAATTAGTGCTTGCAGATACTGAATAAAGCATTTCTTTTTTAATAAAAGGTTTACCAGGAATAATCAAACACCAGGAAACCCTTTGTAGGTGAATGATTAGGAATAAATAACAGGGAGAACCAAATTTTATGTTTTAACACAATAATTATTCAAGAAAAGTTGATTTTGAATTACTGGTTCAGACTTCTACAATTTTAATTATAGCGTTCGCAACCTGTTGGCTGTAGGTGTTGCGTGTGGCGGTAGTAATGGCAGGTACGGTGTCCATTGTTAGGCGAACAAGTTTCTTGAAGTATGGGCTAATTAATTCTTCTTGTAGATGTCCATTATCTAGCCCAACAACTTGTACCAAAGCCGTAATAATTCAGCAGTCGTCAGCCGAGGCTACCGTCGACAGTTTCCAGGCACGGCATCGCCAGCTCCGTCAAGTGTGTTGCCTCTTTCACTGCTGCCTACCGTCTGTGTCTTCTCGTTCCCGATAGCTCTACAGGTACTGCGCCAAAACCCAAGCCATCTTTTAATCTTCCTGCACTAACTTCCTTGCAGTACAGAAGTACTCCATCTTTTGCATAACACATACCCTACAAATTGTCCTTAAGCGTGTACCATTTTATACAAATGACAGCTTGCACAAATATACAAAAATACACCCACAAACATTTTCATTTCATTAGTTCATAACAAAATATTATTTAGTGAACTGTACATTTGACATATTTCTTTACATAAGTTACAAATATACATTAGCAGTGCACTCTAACATCACACATGTCATAGTTTTCAAATAGTCTCTGCAATTCACACTTAGATGATGATAAACTTTAAATGCAAAAAAAAAGTAGATGAATTATTAACTAGTGATATAATGGGGCGAAGGAGATGTACAAAGAGAGAGGGGAAGAGAACGTAGGGAAACAAAGAAAATGGGAAAGGAGATGGACAGAGAGAGGTGGGAGGCAAAGGCTACTCACAAATTTAACGTCGTGCCTCAGTATTAACAGCGCTTTGAATGAAAACTTTCTTCCTTCTGCTTCTCGAAAAACTGCATTTATAATACGGTAGGTGTGTATAAAATACAAGCTGATTTTTGCAAAGAAGGAAACAGCAACCATTCACCGATAACAATGTTATTTATTTACACAAATAGCGCAATTACCTGTTTCGATCCGACAGGTACGTGTTCAGAGTTCTGTTCACATTTAGATTACATTTGTTGTTGTTTACGCCGGCCGGGGTGGCCGAGCGGTTCTAGGTGCTACAGTCTGGAGCCGAGCGACCGCTACGGTCGCAGGTTCGAATCCTGCCTCGGGCATGGAAGTTTGTGATGTCCTTAGGTTCGTTAGGTTTAAGTAGTTCTAAGTTCTAGGGGACTGATGAACTCAGAAGTTAAGTCCCATAGTGCTCAGAGCCATTTGAACCATTTGTTGTTGTTTACAGTAGTTGTTGGGAAGAAAACAGGAAACAACTGATGTAAAAAACAACATATACAATGTAAGTGTAAACATCTATCTGAAAGTGAACTTATCGGTTAGAAACTGGTAACGATGCTCTCAACAGCGTTATTGACAGTAGCTGGTTGCTGTTTTCTTCGTTGCAAAAATCAATTTGTAAAAACTTTTTCATTGGCTTATAGAACCAGTCAGCTTTCTGGTATGGGCCTTAGAACGTTCTCAATAAAGTATTTATTTTATAATTTCTGTCATTATTCTTTACAGTGATGTGGTGGGCGGTATAATTCTGTGTTTTGAGCACAAATTAGTTTTGTGCAAACAGAGCTGCATTGTTTCTTTCATTCTCCTGACAAATGTGAGATTTTTCCAGTTCCACTCTTCAAATGTATATGTAGTATAGGTCAGAAAGTCATTAAGCTTCGTCGTTTTATGGAGGCATACATAAAACGACGAAGCTTCTTTTGGGCGTATTATTTTCTGGCAGTACCATATTTACATACTGTGGTCGATAACTGGAATAAATATAAATAGCCTTTCCTGGATCACTGCGAATATTGTTGTGACTATATCGTAACTCGTGACGTTCGTATGTATACATCTGCATGCTTATAACATTTCACTGGGATCTATTTAACATTCAGTGACACATGTTTTTAATTCCCAGGGAAGCACAGGGGCACGCAACTCTTTTCTGTTCACTCAGTCTTGTAAAAGTAAGTCAACTTCTTTGCGGCCTTGAAAATTACGATCGAACGAAAGTGGTCAGCTCATTTTGTGGTGTTCTGAGGCCACGCCTTACACAGTACATTTTCCTTGTTTCGTTCAGTTGCAGATTTATCTGCTGTTAGTGAGTTTGCGGTGTTCTTATTTCATAGCCACAGTTCGCATCATTTATTAGTAAACAGGGCTTTTTTCTGTATTCAAATGGTTCTTTAGTGCCTGTTACAGCTACAGAGTGACTGGGGACGCCAGAATCGTAGGTAAAGACGCTGCCAGCAGAAGGGTGGGAACACTGAAGGGTGTAATATGCCTCCGTGCTATGTTGACTACAATACTGCTAATGTTAAAACTTTACAAACTTCGCAAAATTTTAGTCTGTTCATCAGAATAAGTTGATTGGTTGGTTGGTTGGTTTGGGGAAGGAGACCAGACAGCGTGGTCATCGGTCTCATCGGATTAGGGAAGGATGGGGAAGGAAGTCGGCCGTGCCCTTTCAGAGGAACCATCCCGGCATTTGCCTGGAGTGATTTAGGAAAATCACGGAAAACCTAAATCAGGATGGCCAGACGCGGGATTGAACCGTCGTCCTTCCGAATGCGAGTCCAGTGTCTAACCACTGCGCCACCTCGCTCGGTCCATCAGAATAAGTAAAAATGTAAATGCTCGTATGTTCAACCCCATGTTCTTCACCAACTGCTTTTAAATTTTGACATAACGTTGCATTCTAATACAGACGTGATTTTAGATACCTACTATATATATATATATATATATATATATATAAATAACTGTTTCAGATTTGTTGTAACAAAGTTTCCCTACTATTAAATTTAAAAAAATTATGTATTATATATATTAAAAAAGGAAATATATAAAACCATATGCGTATTCCAGTGCAGCATTATGTTAAAATCTCAAATCTTTCGTTCAAAAACTTTCGGAGATTTGCGATTAATGTTTACAGTTTCTATATAAGTGCAAACGTATATATTCGTTTCTTCCAAGTCTCAAATCTCTAACAGTTCTTCAAGGATTGTTTTGGAATTTTGGCACAAATTGCATTCGAATACTAACGTGTTTTTATATACAGGGTGATTCAAAAAGAATACCACAACTTTAGGAATTTAAAACTCTGCAACGACAAAAGGCAGAGCTAAGCACTATCTGTCGGCGAATTAAGGGAGCTATAAAGTTTAATTTAGTTGTACATTTGTTCGCTTGAGCCGGCCGCGGTGGTCTAGCGGTTCTGGCGCTGCAGTCCGGAACCGCGGGACTGCTACGGTCGCAGGTTCGAATCCTGCCTCGGGCATGGGTGTGTGTGGTGTCCTTAGGTTAGTTAGGTTTAAGTAGTTCTAAGTTCTAGGGGACTTATGACCTAAGATGTTGAGTCCCATAGTGCTCAGAGCTATTTGTTCGCTTGAGGCGCTGTTGACTAGGCGTCAGCGTCAGTTGATGCTAAGATGGCGACCGCTCAACAGAAAGCTTTTTGTGTTATTGAGTACGGCAGAAGTGAATCGACGACAGTTGTTCAGCGTGCATTTCGAACGAAGTATGGTGTAAACCTCCTGATAGGAGGTGTATTAAACGTTGGTATAAACAGTTTACAGAGAATGGGTGTTTGTGCAAAGGGAAAAGTTCTGGACGGCCGAGAACGAGTGATGAAAATGTAGCACGCATCCAGCAAGCATTTGTTCGCAGCCCAGGAAAATCGACTCGCAGAGCTAGCAGAGAGCTGCAAATTCCACAATCAACTCTATGGAGAGTCCTACGAAAAAGGTTAGTTACGAAACCTACCGAGGCGATGGATCGGCCGCCAGGCAGCCCGTGACAGAGCACTTCATCACTGGCCTCCAAGAAGCCCTGATCTTACCCCCTGCGATTTTTTCTTATGGGGGTATGTTAAGGATATGGTGTTTCGGCCACCTCTCCCAGCCACCATTGATGATTTGAAACGAGAAATAACAGCAGCTATCCAAACTGTTACTCCTGATATGCTACAGAGAGTGTGGAACGAGTTGGAGTATTGGGTTGATATTGCTCGGGTGTCTGGAGGGGACCATATTGAACATCTCTGAACTTGTTTTTGAGTGAAAAAAAAACCTTTTTAACTACTCTTTGTAATGATGTATAACAGAAGGTTATATTATGTTTCTTTCATTAAATACACATTTTTAAAGTTGTGGTATTCTTTTTGAATCACCCTGTATATCTACTGGAACGGCAGCTGGTATATAGGTAATACACATATAATAAAAGGGGAAACATTATAAAAAGGTAATTGTTGGTTGTTCAAAATCGTTAGTCTCCGATAGTTCGTGACCCATCGCTATGAAATTTTGACACAACGTTGAATTCTAATACGGGCGTATTTTGATGTACACTTGACAGCAAAAAAAGTTGGTCACGCCTGAATTCCAACATGTAGGCCGCACCTGAATGTATGCAACCAACATAGCATATCTGTGTTGCACATAGTCGCAACCCTCCACAGTACAGTCGTTGTAAGATACACAATGGGTGCCGCTAGAGACTACTAGAGAACACCAGTCTTTATGACAGTCCGTCCAGATGTAAAGTAACACCACGATAGTACAGAAGAGATCAGACAGTCCTTAACGTTTGTAAACTAAACTTAACTACAATAAGTGACATTTCACATGATATGGGACAACTAGTTTTGTCACATAAATCGTTCAGTAATCCTTAGGCACAATTAAATATTTGAGACAGTATATGGATTTATAAAGTTGTATGGCAATTAGAAACAAGTTCTTTGCTGTCTGAAAGGTTTACCCAACACATGCTGAACGTCGTTCAACGTTCAACGGGGAGTGGTTTCGCATCAACTTTATGTAATACTAAGCAGTTAAAAAAAAACGTGATTAACGGCGGCAATCACTCTACGGAAATCCCAACATTAACAGCGAATCACAAGTAATATCATTGTTCACATTATTCATCAACAGTTACTTGTACACGAAGTTGTACTCAAATGACATGACCAACGTCTTCGTTCTGGATCCGGATGCAAACCCAGAACGTAAAGCCATTGTTAACCAAGCAAAGCTTCGTGCCTTATCGAGACTCGATCACTAGGCAGAAAGAGACGTCAAATATTGACGTTTGCTCCAGTATCAGTT
Organism: Schistocerca cancellata; assembly: GCF_023864275.1. Classification (NCBI taxonomy): domain Eukaryota; kingdom Metazoa; phylum Arthropoda; class Insecta; order Orthoptera; family Acrididae; genus Schistocerca; species Schistocerca cancellata. The sequence goes on from NC_064633.1 coordinate 280,408,661, forward strand.
ATCAATTCTCAACTTGAACGTAAATGACGATAATGTTTGTACGAAAGCAGGAACCCTAACATGACAATTACCTTCTTGCTAATTAACCTCGAAAGACTTTGTATAGTGTTGCATTGTCAAGGAATAAAGGATGCACACGTTTAAAATTGAAATGCCACCATGTAATTCTGGGGATGAGGATGCGAACCCAGAACCTAATCGGATTGTTGAATAAGTACGTAAAATCAGAATGTAGATATCACAGCTTGTCACCAGTAGTGGGGTTGGAACCTTAAATGACGACTGAAGTTGTATTTTCTGACTGGGATTCGAACCCGGCGCCTACCGCCGTCGTTTTCTAACCAGGAACAGAGGAGAAATGTCCAATGTTGGTCCACCATCAGAGAGATGTGCACACGTTTAACTAGAAATAAGGTGACGAAAACGTCTATGCTGACTGAGAGTCGAACGCCGCACACATGGTTATGAAGACACGTTAATAATCAACTTCATATTCAGTAGTAGCTAGGAGTAGCATGTTTAGTTGCAAACCTTAAAGCCTTACTCATCCCTAGAAACGTACTGCCTAATATCTGCGATATCATGATGTTAATTTACAAGTGGATTGTCTGCCGTATAGAGCAATGTTCTCTAGTAGTCGTGTATCATTGAGATGTAAATGAAGTGCCTCAGCAGAAAGTAATTTCCGTCTTGCAGCACGTATTGTTTCAGAGACACTGAGTACATGTTATAAGTACACAAAACGTGTATTACACTCCTGGAAATGGAAAAAGGAACACATTGACACCGGTGTGTCAGACCCACCATACTTGCTCCGGACACTGCGAGAGGGCTGTACAAGCAATGATCACACGCACGGCACAGCGGACACACCAGGAACCGCGGTGTTGGCCGTCGAATGGCGCTAGCTGCGCAGCATTTGTGCACCGCCGCCGTCAGTGTCAGCCAGTTTGCCGTGGCATACAGAGCTCCATCGCAGTCTTTAACACTGGTAGCATTCCGCGACAGCGTGGACGTGAACCGTATGTGCAGTTGACGGACTTTGAGCGAGGGCGTATAGTGGGCATGCGGGAGGCCGGGTGGACGTACCGCCGAATTGCTCAACACGTGGGGCGTGAGGTCTCCACAGTACATCGATGTTGTCGCCAGTGGTCGGCGGAAGGTGCACGTGCCCGTCGACCTGGGACCGGACCGCAGCGACGCACGGATGCACGCCAAGACCGTAGGATCCTACGCAGTGCCGTAGGGGACCGCACCGCCACTTCCCAGCAAATTAGGGGCACTGTTGCTCCTGGGGTATCGGCGAGGACCATTCGCAACCGTCTCCATGAAGCTGGGCTACGGTCCCGCACACCGTTAGGCCGTCTTCGCCCCAACATCGTGCAGCCCGCCTCCAGTGGTGTCGCGACAGGCGTGAATGGAGGGACGAATGGAGACGTGTCGTCTTCAGCGATGAGAGTCGCTTCTGCCTTGGTGCCAATGATGGTCGTATGCGTGTCTGGCGCCGTGCAGGTGAGCGCCACAATCAGGACTGCATACGACCGAGGCACACAGGGCCAACACCCGGCATCATGGTGTGGGGAGCGATCTCCTACACTGGCCGTACACCACTGGTGATCGTCGAGGGGACACTGAATAGTGCACGGTACATCCAAACCGTCATCGAACCCATCGTTCTACCATTCCTAGACCGGCAAGGGAACTTGCTGTTCCAACAGGACAATGCACGTCCGCATGTATCCCGTGCCACCCAACGTGCTCTAGAAGGTGTAAGTCAACTACCCTGGCCAGCAAGATCTCCGGATCTGTCCCCCATTGAGCATGTTTGGGACTGGATGAAGCGTCGTCTCACGCGGTCTGCACGTCCAGCACGAACGCTGGTCCAACTGAGGCGCCAGGTGGAAATGGCATGGCAAGCCGTTCCACAGGACTACATCCAGCATCTCTACGATCGTCTTCATGGGAGAATAGCAGCCTGCATTGCTGCGAAAGGTGGATATACACTGTACTAGTGCCGACATTGTGCATGCTCTGTTGCCTGTGTCTATGTGCCTGTGGTTCTGTCAGTGTGATCATGTGATGTATCTGACCCCAGGAATGTGTCAATAAAGTTTCCCCTTCCTGGGACAATGAATTCACGGTGTTCTTATTTCAATTTCCAGGAGTGTATATACAAAGTTCAAATGGTTCAAATGGCTCTGAACACTATGCGACTTTACTTCTGAGGTCATCAGTCGCTTAGAACTTAGAATTAATTAAACCTAACTAACATAAGGACATCACACACATCCATGCCCGAGGCAGGATACGAACCTGCGACCGTAGCGGTCGGCTCCAGACTGTAGCGCCTAGAACCGCACGGCCACTCCGGCCGGCTATATACTAAGTATATTATTTGGAGAAGCTGCCGCCAAACCTGTTTACTTTTACATTCCGCTTAGTCGTCGTGGTTGAATACAGGTTTTCTTAAGGCTACATCCACTGGTGGTGGTGGTTAGTGTTTAACGTCCCCGCGACAACGAGGTCATTAGGGACGGAGCGCAAGCTCGGGTTAGGGAAGGAAATCGGCCGTGCCCTTTCAAAGGAACCATCCCGCCATTTGCCTGAAACGATTTAGGGAAATCACGGAAAACCTAAATCAGGATGGCTGGAGACGGGATTGAACCGTCGTCCTCCCGAATGCGAGTCCAGTGTGCTAACCACTGCGCCACCTCGCTCGGTACATCTAATGCACAGTGCTTACAAGAAAGTATAGTTTCCTGCGTCATGCTATTGCTAGCTAGGTAAAATATTTTTTGTGGTAGCTGTGTTTAAAATGAATGTATTTTTGAAAGTATTGTTCGTCAAATATTTGAATAAATCGTCAACTGTAGGTGTGCCTGCACATGTTATAGCATAATAGCTGTAGCTGCGTTAGTTTGTACTACAGACTTTGGTAGGTTAGGTGTAACTTTTGATCCTTCAAGGGATGATCGTGGCCTTGCGGCCCGGGTCTGTACTAGCCGCGGCTCGCGAGCTACGGGCCAGCCAGCCTGGCGGAGGCGCGACGCAAGTCAGCGAGCTGGCGGTGGCGTTGGTAGGCCAGCAGCCCGGGACGAGTGAGCACGGCTGCGCCGCATGCCTCTGCCTCTGCCGCTCCGTTTGACGTAAATATGTTTACCTCCTCTCCTGGAATCAGTATAAGAGCGGCAAGCAGAAATACACATCAGGCTGTCTGCCGTAATGGCTCACTGGGAGGGGTCTATTCGAGGTAGAGCCAAAAAATGGTTCAAATGGCTCTGAGCACTATGGGACTTTATATCTGAGGTCATCAGTCCCCTAGAACTTAGAACTACTTAAACCTAACTAACCTAAGGACATCACACACATCCATGCCCGAGGTAGGAGCCGCGCGGTTCCAGACCGAAGCGCCTAGAACCGCTCGGCCACTCCGGCCGGCCGAGGTAGAGTCTTCGCTCTCATTGAGGAAGGAGGATGTTCCATCAGAGAAGCTGGCAGACAGTATGGCGTACCACATACCACTGCAAGGAGATGGTGGAGGATCTGCCTTGAAAGAGGCACCACCAACAGGGCTCCTGGCTCAGGCAGGAAGACAGTGATCTCACATTAGGAAGACAGGGACCTAGTGTCTAGGAGCAGAGAAAATCCCTTTCTGAACGCGAAGCAGTTGCGGCGGGAGACCAACTTCTCCGGCTCCAGTGACACGATTTGCCGAAGGCTGAGGGACGCTGGACTGCATGTACGACGATCCGCCGTGAAACAAGAGCTCAGCGAAGACAACGTTTTATACCGGCTAGCATTTGCGGAGCTCCATCTGAGGGCGTCGTGGGACAACGTCATTTTCACTGATGAGAAGGTGTTTTCCACCAATAACGACTGTCCAAGAATCGTTTACAGACCGCAAGGGACTCGCCATCGACGCGAATATGTAACCACGACGAGAAGAAGTGGCCGACTATCTGTTACCTGCTGGGGTTGGAATTCTGCGAGAGGGGTGGGAATTCTTCACAGGATTGAAGGAACTCTGGACAGCGCGCAGTATGCCCACATATTGGAAAATGTGACGCTTCCGTCAGTGCGAATGCTGTACGCAGAAGGGGACGTCACGTTGGAAGAGGACCATTCTCTCATTCTTAAGTCTGCATTTGTTCAGCAGCGGCTCTCCACGATTGGCGTCAACGTCATGGACTGCCCGCCACGGGCGGCTGATATAAACTCCATGAAAAACATGTGGGCTGAGGTCGCCAGAACATTAACAGAGAACTGGTCACGAAACCAACCAACTACTGCAGACGCTCTTTGGGACTGCGTCCTGGAAGCCTGGGAGGAAATTGCTTCTTCAGGCTGTTACGTCCGACGGCTTATACATTCTATGCCAAGACGCGTGATAGAAGTACAAAATAATGAAGGATTCTGGATAAAATATTAGAGTTCTTAAAATGCTTTGTTATGTCTTCTTTTTCGTCATTTTTCCTCATTGGAAGCTAGTGGAAGATCGCGTGGCAACAGAAAAGATACAATATGGGTTAGCTTTCCTTTGAGTTGGCCTTTTAATTCAAGTGGATTTCTTTTGAATATACAGTTTGTTAGGTATTCTATTTTGATTTCATTTATACCCTGTCTACATACTTACAAACTAATCAGCATACAAGGACTCTGTCACAATAGTTTTTGTTATTTAAAATACGTCTCTCTCTTCCCCTCCATCCATGAATACACCCTCCGTCCTCCACACAATACGCCAACGGTTTCATATTATGTTTACTTGTTGTTAGTATCTCCTCTCTCACACACTCTCTCTCTCTCTCTCTCACTATCGCTGCAAGTGCCCTTCTATTACACTCCCCCAAAACTTTAAAAACAAATCTAGCGGTTTCCAATGACGCTACATTTTCTCTTTTAATTGCTGCTGTCTTTACTCTCTATCACTCCTCTCACCACCTATGAAACCGTATTCTTTGATCTCCCCTTCCCTATAACCCAATCTTCGTTCTGAGAACAGTTCGTCCTTATCTCTCGGTCCTAAGATAAAACGAACTGTGGCACACATCTAAGTAAGCAATACTTTGCAAGCATTTCACGCTTATATTTTGCACTTCTGCACTTCTATCCATTCCCAGATCCCGCCTTCCTTCCTGTTACGCGTCCCTTGACATCTGCATCTACATCTAAATCAATACTCTGCAATTCATAATTATGTGCTTGGCAGGGAGTTCTGTGGTCTGGTGGATTAATTTTGTATTGATGTGTAAAACGTGTAGGTTCACATCTCACGTCAGGTGTAGATTTTTAACACACACAAGTAGCTCTCCTTCACCCCTAGTAACGCCAAGTGCAGAACGCCAGTAAGCTCCGTAGTTCAATACCGGCAGTAAAGATAACATCCCTTCGCTGCCGACTGGGCATTCGTTTGAGCTGTGACAGATGGAGAAAGCCCGTAAGGCAGAGACTCTGTCACCAGCAAGCCGTCGTAAACCAGAAAACGTATTTCATTTAATGAACCAATGACCAAGTTCACAAGGCTCTTACTTTATTTGAAACTGAGACGTTGAAAATTGTGTTGCTGGACTGGGATTAGAATTCGATTTCACTGTGTTCCCGAAGATTGCAAACGCTTCTAGACGTCCTCGAAAGGCACCTATCTGGTTTCGAATCCTGATCAGCCCAAAATATTCATTATTTCATTTCAAGCCCTAGCATGTGCACTCCGAACTACTGGTGAAAAATAGTTGCATTTTCAACGTCTCTTCATGCGTTGTCAGCTGTAACGTGTTCGTTTCAACTCACAGCCATATGATGAGCTTTTTATCACAACATTACAAGATCAAACGTTTCCTTACATCTTTTCAAGTTCAAACATTCCTCTCCATCCTGCTGGTGAAAACGGATTTGCGTTTGACGTTGTGTTCGTTGTGCTCACCAACGACGACATATTGTGGATTCAGCTTCTAGCCAGCAGAGTATTTTCCATCACATCATTGAAAGTACAAACATGCCATTCCTAGCTATTATTGGAAAAGAATTTGATAGTTAAAGTTTATTCGTGACCACGTGTGCGGGGTTGGAATTCCATTCAGCACAGAACTTTTCGTCGCCTTATGTCTAGCTAAACATGCGCCCATCTCGCTACTGGTGAACCAACAATAGTTATTTATCGTCTGTTCCTGGCTAGAAAACGACGGTGCTAGATGCTGGGTTCGACTCCAAGTCAGGCAAATGCAATTCTATCGTCAATTAAGGTTACAGCATTTCGCTATTGGTGAAAACATTTGATATTTAACTTCTGATTTTATGTACAGTCGCGCTCAAAAGTATCCGAACGACTTGAATTGCATTTCACCTGATTCCCATGCGACCTACATAACGCAGCTGTCTAGCAGGTCCTCTAATTGCTCCTTGATACAGTCGTTTGACTATTGAAAATGGTTCCAACAAATCACCACTAGAAAACACTGCTCTGTATCGCAATAACTCAAGATGTAAAGTAATACCACGATACTAAAAATATCAGGAAACACCTCATCACAGATAAGACTGTCCTTAAGGCTTGTAGGCTCACATTTATTGCAATAAATGACATACCTGAAATGTTAGCACTCTCATTATTACGTCAGATAGGTAATCCACGTAGTAAGTTCGTCGTATTCATGATTTCCTCTTCAAAGTAACATACCATACTTGTTACTTAACACAAAATGTCATTAAAAATTTACGTTATTCACGAGCAGCTAGTTGAGAATATGTATGAACTTCAAATGACAGGACGAACCGCCTCGTTCTGCATATGGATTCAAATCCAGGTCATGCAGGCTAGGCCACGGTGGCACTGCGGTTCTAGGCACTTCAGTCCGGAACTGCGTGACTGCGTGACTGCTACGGTCGCAGGTTCAAATCCTGCCTCGGGCATGGATGTGTGTGATGTCCTTTGGTTTAAGTAGTTCTAGGTTCTAGAGGACTGATGACCTCAGATGTTGAGTCCCATAGTGCTCAAAGCCATTTGAACCTATCATGCAGGCTACGATTTCGTGGCTGACGGAAATTAACAGCCAGTCCTGACTAGCCATAAAGAGAGTAATATACTTCATTTTTGGACAGTATCAGATAACAAATATCAACTTTAAATTACATAACGTAACATTTTTAACGGACGCCAATTCCTACCCAGCATCTATTGTCCCTGTTAACGAACTACGAGATATGTTAAATACTGCTTCTTCACAAGTAACTTACTTGAAATGCAGTGAGGTAAAGCGTTGTGTTGGACAGGGATTCGAACCCAGAACCTAATCGGATTTTTATCGAAGCACGATCAACTTTGACATATCGGATTTTCTCGGCAGTAGCTAGATGTATTAACTGAAATGACGAGACGAAACACAAATTATTTCCTTCCCAAGACTCCAACCCGGCACATATCGCTGTTATATTCTACAGAAAAGGAACGTTAAGTATGGATTTGTTACACCAGCAGCGACATGTGAGCATGTTTGAACTAGAAATAATATGACGAAGTGTTCAATGCTGACTGAGAATCGAACCCCAAACATATCGTTGTTGACTACACACAAAGAGACGACACTTACCGAATTTTTCTCCACCAGCAGCTCGGAATAACATCCATGAACTTACAGTGACCTCGCAAAATAGTTCTGTGTCTCACTGGGAGTCAAAAACGTCAGATATCATTAGTGTTGACAACGAATGAAAATGCATTAAAAATAAAAATTATTATCCACCAGCAGATAGGTGTTCTCATGTTAGAGCTTGATAATACATAGTGAAAAGTTCAACCCATTCATGCGCAGTACGTGGAGATGTTGAGGAATCTGCAGTTTTGAACAAACAACAAGTTGTAGTCGAGCTGTATTGTCACGAAGGGATCAAATTCCGCGTTAAGGGCGGTCTGAGTTGCATTCCCAGTTCAGAACCAATTTTATCGACATACAGAAGCTCAAATAAAAGACGGAATAAGTGTCCTGTGACCATACACAGGGTTTGTTTCGTCACTAGAAATAAATAACTAGTATAAGAAAGGTTACTGGTGATAGAGTTTCTACATGTCGCCACTCCTTACTTTATTGTGGTTCCACCTAACGTTACCTTGGTAGAGCAGGAATATCATGTTTAATGTGATTTTCAGACCACAATGCCATTGTAACTTCTTCACTTGGCGTAGCCAGAAGAGAATAGAATTTGCCTCTCCCTATCAAAAAACATCAGCAGAAGTTGGAATTGAACCGAGACCATAATTATATGAAACTATCATCAGTCCAACAGACCACCAAACCCTCTCCTCTACTATTCATTTCACTATCATAACATCGTTGCGGCACACAAGATGAGAATTCTGACACACAGGCTCCCTGTAGTGGTTTGCAGGATGTTCAGTACATTCATTTACTTGGTTGACCGAATCGCTATGAACAAGCTGCCTTGGCTACCCAGTGCATACATTCGACTCTATTTTGTAATCACCGAAATAAAATAACGTAACTGCCACCTACACAGAACTGCTAACAGTGTAGGATGCAGAAATTTAAACAGGAAGTGTTCCTTTCCATTTGAGCTACTCTATTTTACTATTTGTTTGTTGAAACCATCGTGCATTGCAAAAGAAATGCTGTAACTGTCTGTCTCTGGGAAGTCTATATCCGGCCATATGCATTATCTCACAGCACTGTGGAATGCCGAAGTTCTGGAGGAAATCTTCTTCACTTCCAGAAGTGCTGTAGCTACGTCGCAGCTAGTAGCGTAACGGTAAGCGTCGCGCACTGTTGATAAGACGTCGCGTGTTCTATTACATTCGCTTCTACATTTTTTTTTTAAACGTAATTCTGCTATTTGCTGAAGTTAACAGTGTAATGGAACTTTGAACATAATTCTCTTCACTTCTCAACCCAAAATAGTCGCATGTGGAAAAAAGACTAACTATTGCGTCAGTTTGTTCTTTTCAGGTTTAATAGACAGCCTGGCAGCAAATGCGCCTCGGAGATTTTGTATTATGTATGGGGAGAGTGCATCGTGCCAAAATAGTCAGAAAAGTATTTTCTACATTAGGTGTCGTCTTGTAGTGTCATTTTATTCTTCTTCAAATCTTGTTTGATAGCTTTAACTCAGAACAAGTTTTCTACATGCATGTAATCAATAAACTGCATGTGCATTGTCAGACGGTTATAAATAACATCAGAGAATTTGCATATATCGTTGATGATTAATTTCTCTCTCATGTTTAGTATTGTTTTAACAACACTAAAAGAAACCTTTCCTAAACTGTGCACTGTATTGTAAGAAATGAAATAACACTACCCACGATAACCTTACGACGAAAGTCTGTTTTAACAAAACTGAGTATCTGTACACAAGCGTGCCTCTATCTACACGAATTAGTAAAATACTATTCACTTAGATTACAATTGGGTCTTTGTTTAAATGGTATGCTGTGTCATACTCAACAGGTATGCAAAAGTGGCATTTCATAAATAAAGTTACGTATTCCTAGAACCCAAAATTTGCTTTTCAGCAGCGGTAAGAGGCGTTACCTGTTGTGCAGCATTGTAAGTTTTCACCATTGCACTTTGAGCTGAAAGTATTTTCTTCGATTTCCTAATCAATTTATTACCTTCATACTTATCACCCTGGCATGGGAGTCTTAAGTGAAGAACATTATTGAATTTCGTATCGTTGACGGTCGATTCGAATTTCTTCAGAGTCGCTTGTATTGTATAGCACCTTGGCAGTCTGAAAGCCGAGATCTACGACCATTAACACAACATACTGAGTCGAGCTGCCAAGAGGATTTGATGTGTAAAGGTTTTCTTCTGATTTTGTTACAGAATTTTTTCTGGGAATTCGCAGCTCCATGAAATAATACACAAAAGAAGCTCGCACGCGCTGCTCCTACCACTGTTAGATCTGACGATTTTCTTAACCGGTAGAACACGCGACACGGGCGGTACCACTGGGCTACGGACACACTGCTAACAGTACGATACTCTCGTCATGGTATTGGTCGCTCAGCCTCATAACGCATCGTGAAAGGTAGTAGAAGGTGTCACTTATGTGAAGAATAGCATTTTTTTAGCCAAAAAATTGAAATTTCTGTCTCAGTGTCTTAGTTTACGTGAAGATTATCTACCACGTGTCATTCAAATAGAAAGGGAATATCAAGTGAATTTAGCGAGTCAGTTCAGTACCATACGCGGAAGTGATTGCACTGTCACAGTGTTGCCAAATGTTTGTGACGATGCTAGGAACAGCTCTGTAGTGTTATAGGAGTAGAATCCCGTGCTCGTGTCTTAGGGGGATACGGTGAGGAAGCGCGGGGTTTGGTTAATATGCAGCGTTTCTCCTACCAGCTGTGTCAAACATTCAGGTGTGTAATCTTCCATCACGATTACAGTTTCCCACTAAATATATACGAATAAAACACTTACCTTGTTACGAATAAAACACTTACCTTGTTACAAAAGATTATTTCCGTACAATAAAAAGTCTTTGGAAATCAACTTTGCCAACCTGTCACGAAAAGTAAGATAACAATCACTTTGCACCTCGAAATCGATTGCATCTATGTGCAGTCTTGTGATCATACAAGTAAAATTTCATGAATTGCACGAGAATGTAGAAAAATGTTGGTGCGAATGGAAGCTGTAAGAAACACAGTTACCTAATTATTCTGTGACACGTAATTATCAATTCATTTGACAATTCAGAAGAGAAGAAACTAAAAATTATGCCCATTAAGACAGAAACTAAAGTGCAGGTGCGGGCACTGTGCAGATCTGCGCTTTTTCATTTTCAGATCTATACAAATAATGTATACTAACCAGCGTATTCATTGCTTTCGTAATGTTTCCCTCTTGTTTAGTCTTCTTATGATGAACTGGATCCACTCCCATGAGTCCGATTTTTTCTGTGTATCCTTCTATCTACTATCTTTGTGTGTTATTGTTCGGTGTTCAAAAAGCAAAATATTATGCCTGCTCCCACGAGGTATTAAAATGAGGTCTCAAAAAGGCTAAAGAATTATAATCAAAATACAGTGAGACGCTAATTTGTCTGTCGTCATGGTGTTAAGTGGACAGAAATACTTGGGTGTTATTGTCGTCTTTTCTTATTGAGATTTTCATATTACCCTGACACAAGACGCCGAGATAAATGTGTGTATTCTCCGTGACGAAGCATCCCACATTCTATTCATCCTGATGCATTCGTTAAGTGCATCGGCGGCAATGAGTGATAGGAAAGCTGTTGTGGGGTGACGAATAACAATATCAATGGTAGTAATTACAAATCAATAATCAAGGATGTTTACTGCATTACAGACGATTAACAAAATAACTAAGAATGGATGAGTGTTTGATTGGCGCACTGAGTAGGTGTTCTTACCACTTTATTACTGAATTCTGTTCTAGTTGTTTGCAGAGAGAAAACAAAGAACCCTGTAGCCATACATATCGCTAGTACAACGAGATATTACCTATCAACTATCCTTGCTTTACATCCATCACGAGACGAACATGGCGTCACTGAGCTGATATCTGAAATACATTTCTGTTTTCTCTCTCTCTCTCTCTCTCTCTTTTTATTTTTATTTTAATTTTTTGAGGAAAACATCGAGAAGCGCGATAATAAGCAAGTAGGCATATAACCTGTTTACAGCTATTTTCATCGGGATACATACTGCAAAAATACAACTTTTAAGTGTGGTATTGCGTATTTCCAGTTATTGACAGTCTATTCGTGAACTTGTTCGCATTCGGTGGGGTGAAACCTATCACACAAGCAAGCAAACCACAAATATTTCTTGCACCATGCGCAACACATAAACGAAATCTCGCTGCACTGACGTGTTGTCCGATATATTGCACGGAAAACATATATGATTCATGTTGCTAAATACAGCTGTATCAGATATCGATTTGGAACCTACGAAGTGTATAAAAGTATATCTTGAAATACGCAGAAAGGCCCATAGAGGTATTCGACTGAAACATAGCCATGACCAAAATTGTAACTGGGGTCGACAGCATCGTCGTCTACCACTCTGACAACTCGAACGGTGACAGTGCTCGGCCGGTTACTTACGTTTACTGGTATCAAAGCTACAGCATGAAAGCACAAAAATGTTAATAACTCTAAGATCATTAGTTTTGGAACCCACAGAAAGTAAAGCACTCATCAGTCGCAAGAGTGGTTTGAACACCACAATGCTTTAATAGGCACGGACTTGTTGGAGGTGGTATTCTGTTGCTTTCATCCGACCTTTGAGTTGACTTACCTAGCCAGTTAATAGGGGAACCTACAGTATTACGTGGCTTTCGGACCACAGTGCAACTCGGCATTTTTCACATCAACAAACACTGTCCCAGGGGAAATATATGTAAAACGGCACATAAAAATCGTGGGACTTGTGAGGGATCGAACCTGAGACCTTCGTATCCATAGTCTTGCTCTTTATCACCTTGCCACCATGCAGCCAACACCGGGGTTTCTGCTTGCCATTAAAATTAAGTATCTCTCGTTTGTGCCTGTGTTGGCACTTGCGTGTCTCTTAGGAGACCTTACCTTTGGGATTACCCCCGTTTACGTGTGTGTAAACGCCTTCCAATGCCCACTCAAGGAAGACAAGGATACCTAGTCTAGCTTCAATATTACAAATACGCATCTGTTTGTGGATGAACGCAGACTTAGGTTGATAATCATTTTGAATATTTATCAGTACTGTACCCATTGGTGTTAAACTCGTTTTCTACCAATGTTTCCCACAGCTACAGGAACACTACTTTATACCTCTTAGACAAAATACTTACGCACTGCTATCAGACGAAAAGATCAACCTGATACAAACTGTGGGAAGTTTGTTTTACAAACTTCGTACCTGGATAAAGAGCTTCTCTTATTTGAGATATCTGTGAACGTTGCTGCATAAGACGATTTAAGAAGAAACTAAATTCCTTCAGCTACGCCAATGTTTAAAGAAATCGTGTTAACGGCACTAAATTGTGGTTTGTAAATCGTTTACCAGCCGTACTCTGCCGCATTTCGCTGGTTCGAAGGCAAAAAGCTTAGTGACAAATTTCGCAGAAGGAAAAGGGGGACGAAATGTCTCCCACTCGAAGGTCATGATGTTTTACTTAAATGATTGCAAAATCGGGTAAAACGAACAATGAGGTTGTCAGTATAAGCACGTTACTGTTGTCAATATGATGTTGCACCGCCCAGAGCCTGTAATGATAAAGGGCCCGTTTAGGTCAGGCATATTGTACACAGAAGTGGAAGAGAGAGCACCACTAAATTCTACAATCCGTATGCATTGCATACACACAGACATTACTGTTACAGTGTACTTATGGAGCCCAATGAGTGAATTGCATATTTTCCGGTGAGAAAGAGCAGTGGCAAACAGTCTTCGCTACATTAGGTTACTTAAACTGGCGTCACTTTGAGCTGGAATTTATGGCCAGCGACTAAGTGTAAGGACAGTGAGTCGGATGCGGGTTTTACAACTGTGAAATACTTTCCTTACATTACGGAAGCGAATATTAAATTTGAACTAATATTGCGAAAATTTTGGACTTGGATGGCTTAGAATGAAAATCTTTCTGTTTATTGCAAAGGAAAACAATTGATTTTCTAAAACATTCTGTGTCATACACAACTTCAAACAGGTCACGTCGACCAAATCATATGGAAGAACCGACAGCGACGTATATTGGAAGGCAGTAAGATCCCTTGGCTTTTGGTTTGCCAGTATTCGACAACCATTTCTAGGCGCAAGTAAATGAAGAAAGGCAGCGTGTTTTCGTTATAAAGTAACGTCTTCATCAATTACTTTAGTTTTATGTGGTCTGCGAGTAATTGCTGATGTTTGATATTAACATGAAAAGCATTCCGCAGACAGGGAAAGAACTTGTTCTTGGGCAACTACTTCTATAATAACCAAAAGGACTTAAATGATCTTCAAGCACATGTGTTCCACTGCGGTATGAAGAAAATGATAGTAATAATGATGGTGATAATCGAATTATCCGGTAACTTCACACTTCACAGCGGATTTTCTGGAACTAATAAATTTCCTGAATTAGTGAAAATTTCAAAATGGCTTCAAATCTAGGCTATGACGCCTAGAAGAGTCTTTACATCCTGCTGACATGAGAATAGCATAATCTCCACGTCAGAAGCTTGCTTCTACTTAACCATTTAATAGACTCGCGTTTTTTTCCACCGTGACTAGTTTAGTAAGCTAAGTACATCATCCAATACAACACACTCCTGGGGCTGGGAAATGTGGCCACAATGGTCTGGTGGAACGAAATATCACAAGTGCAATGCGTGTGTTCAGGCTTTTAATTTTAAGAGGCACAAACAGATTTACTTTACCTCTGGCAACCTCAAGAGAAAGCTGTTATAATCCAGAATCCGCATTAAACATCATGTTCCTTCATTCCAAACTGAACAGAGCCGGTTTACGTTGGAAAATGACATAGGTGGAGGTCAGGGTAAACAGAAATAATGTCACCAGTAAACTTACTTACATTAGAAAATTTTATTTTATTTGATGAACTGATAGCCGTCTAAAGGAACAGGGCTCTTATTTTACTTGTACTTGATTGAACTAGAGACGTTGAAAAATTTGGTGCTGGACTGTGATTCGAATTCGTATCTCCTCTTTCGAGGATCTGAATCTCTCGGAACAGTATACTTCAATCATTTCATTCCTTTTCCCAAGACTGCAGTCTTCTCTAGGTCTCCTCCAAAGGTAAATATGTGGGTCCGAATCCTGATCCAGTATAAAAATATTCATAATTTCATTTCAAGCCCAATCACGTGCACACCGGCCTGCTAGTGAAAATTAACGTGCATTTTTATTGTCTGTTCATGTTGCCAACAATTTCTGGACAAACACGCATACATCTTACTGTTGGTGAGTAAGCAATTGATACTTAAGCAATATTCGTGGACAATAGAGAAGAGCGATAGGTGTGCGGTTCGAATGTCGCTCAGGCACAAAAATTTGTGTCCTTATTTCAGATTAAACACCTAGCAGATGGCAAGAAAAACCGATACGTAACATTTGATTTTACTTAGTTAACAATCCGATTACGTCTTGGGTTCGTATCTCCGTCGCAGAACTTCAAATCATGTGCTTCATCTTTAAATTCATACACACTTCGTTACTTCTGAATTGAGGTATATCAGACATCTTTCATGGTTAGTTAACAGGGATGAAAGGGTCTTGATAGGAGTTCCGGTTTATTACAAAAACTGTCGTCTTTTATTTTCAAGTTTAGATTTGGTTACTGATATAGGCGAAAATTTCGGTACTTCATGACTCTTCATGGATAGTTCGCAATATGATATGATTAGATTAATACTTGTTCCATAGATCATGAGTACGATATTTCGTAATGATGTGGAACGAATCATTTTAATGAAAGATTTCTTTATATACCAGTAGTCAATTTCTTTACAACAATTTTTTACCCTCTCTCTCTCTCTCTCTCTCTCTCTCTCTCTCACACACACACACACACACACACATTCTCTTTATATTTTTATTTGTTTGTTGTGCTCGACGAGGCACGAAAACGTCCGTGAATGACTTTCTTAGTTTTGAGTACAGTTACGAAAGAAATATAAAAACAACTATGAGAGTTACTGATTTATGATGCTTAGTAGCAGTCAGTTCTGAGTATTATTAGCAACTAAGCTCCAGTCCCTAAACCTAGTTACAGAAATGCGACCGAGCGAGGTGGCGCAGTGGTTAGACACTGGACTCGCATTCGGGAGGACGACGGTTCAATCCCGTGTCCGGCCATCCTGATTTAGGTTTTCCGTGATTTCCCTAAATCACTCCAGGCAAATGCCGGGATGGTTCTTCTGAAAGGGCACGGCCGACTTCCTTCCCCATCCTTCCCTAATCCGATGAGACCGATGACCACGCTGTCTGGTCTCCTTCCCCAAACAACCAACCAACAGAAATGCGAATCAGATGCATTACGTATTCCAGGCCGTAGCAGCCGCGTCTTTGAGGCGCCAGCTATGGTCACTTCCCAGCCCGCTGTAGGATCACATCGGTTCGTCTTCTTCCTGCTGACAATGTAACTGAGATTTGGCAATAACGCAAGGTATGTTTGGCAACTCTGTGATCGACGAGTTACTTCCTTGTGTGCACGGAAATAAGCCTCAAAGTTCACTTGATTTCTCGTGTCATTTCCATTGAATAACCTGAGTTGTTATCGCTTGAGGCATAATAGAAGATTGTAAATTTACGGTTTTCAGCCCAGCAAAGTCATTGAACGTGGCAATCGCAACTAATCTCGTCCTGTAAACAGCGGTTTACGAGTTCTAGCCATTATTGGCCTCGTAAGAAGAAGGCGTGAATCATATCTATCCGCTAGCTCTGTGTTAACGTGCTGTCTTGTGGAAACGCAACTGTTATGGTTCGCGGTTCCAGCCTCGCTGAATGTAACGTTTTTATCCCTTCTGTGTAAGACCTGAAAGCAGTCAGATCAAACATCGATAAGCAAATCGTAAGAAAATACTTTCAGCTCATAGTGCAATGGTGAAAAACTTACAATGCTGCACAACAGATAACGCCTCTTACCGCTGCTGAAAAGCAAATTTTGGGTTTCTAGGAATACGTAACTTTATTTATAAAATGCCACATTTGGATACCTGTTGAGTATGACACAGCATAATATTTAAACACAGACCCAATCGAAATCTAAGTGAGTTTTGTTAAAACAGACTTTCGTCGTAACGTTATCGTGGGTAGTTTTATTTTATTTCTTACAAAACAGTGCGCAGTTTAGGAAAGGTTTCTTTTAGTGTTGTTAAAACAATACTAGACATGAGAGAGAAGTTAATCATCAACGATATATGCAAATTCTCTGATGTTATTTATAACACTCTGACAATGCACATGCAATTTATTGATTGCATGCATATAGAAAACTTGTTCTGAGTTAAAGCTATCAAACAAGGTTTGAAAAAGAATAAAATGACACTACCAGACGACACCTAATGTAGAAAATACTTTTCTGACTATTTTGGCACGATGCGCTCTCCCCATACATAATACAAAAGCTTCGAGCGCATTTGCTGCCTGGCCGTCTATTAAACCTGAAAAGAACAAAATGACGCAGAAGTTAGTCTTTTTTCCACATGCGACTATTTTGGGTTGACAAGTGAAGTGAATTATGTTCAAAGTTCCATTACATTGTTAACTTCAGCAGACAGCAGAACTGCGTTTTACAAAAAATGTATTAGCGAATGTAATAGATCACGCGACGTCTTATCAACAGTGCGCGACGCTTACCGTTACGCTACTAGCTGTGACGTAGCTACGGCACCTCTGGAAGTGAACAACAGTTCCTCCAGAACTTCGGCATTCCACAGTGCTGTGAGATAATGCATATGACCGGATATAGACTTCTCAGAGTCAGACATTTACAGCATTTCTTTTGCAATGCACGATGGTTTCAACAAACAGATAGCGCAATAGAGTAGCTCAAATGGAAAGGAACACTTCCTGTTTAAATTTCTGCATCCTACACTGTTAGCAGTTCTGTGTAGGTGGCAGTTACGTTATTTTATTTCGGTGATTACAAAATAGAGTCGCATGTATGCACTGGGTAGCCAAGGCAGCTAGTTCATGGCGATTCGGTCAACCAAGTAAATGAATGTACTGAACATCCTGCAAACCACTACAGGGAGCCTGTGTGTCAGAATTCTCATCTTGTGTGCCGCAACGATGTTATGATAGTGAAATGAATAGTAGAGGAGAGGGTTTGGTGGTCTGTTGGACTGATGATAGTTTCATATGATTATGGTCTCGGTTCGATTCCAACTTCTGCCGATGTTTTTTGATAGGGAGAGGCAAATTCTATTCTCTTCTGGCTACGTCAAGTGAAGAAGTTACAATAGCATTGTGGTCTGAAAATCACATTAAACATGATATTCCTGCTCTACCAAGGTAACGTTAGGTGGAACCACAATAAAGTAAGGAGTGGCGACATGTAGAAACTCTATCACCAGTAACCTTTCTTATACTAGTTATTTATTTCTAGTGACGAAACAGACCCTCTGTATGGTCACAGGACACTTATTCCGTCTTTTATTTGAGCTTCTGTATGTCGATAAAATTGGTTCTGAACTGGGAATGCAACTCAGACCGCCCTTAACGCGGAATTTGATCCCTTCGTTACAATACAGCTCGACTACAACTTGTTGTTTGTTCAAAACTGCAGATTCCTCAACATCTCCACATATTGCGCATGAGTGGGTTGAACTTTTCACTATGTATTATCAAGCTCTAACATGAGAACACCTATCTGCTGGTGGATAATAATTTTTATTTTTAATGCATTTTCATTCGTTGTCAACACTAATGATATCTGACGTTTTTGACTCCCAGTGAGACACAGAACTATTTGCGAGATCACTGTAAGTTCAAGGATGTTATTCCGAGCTGCTGGTGGAGAAAAATTCGGTAAGTGTCGTCTCTTTGTGTGTAGTCAACAACGATATGTCCGGGGTTCGATTCTCAGTCAGCACTGAACACTTCGTCATATTATTTCTAGTTCAAACATGCTCACATGTCGCTGCTGGTGTAACAACCCATACTTAACGTTCCTTTTCTGTAGAATATAACAGCGATATGTGCCGGGTTGGAGTCCTGGGAAGGAAAAAATTTATGTTTCGTCTCGTCATTTCAGTTAATACATCTAGCTACTGCCGAGAAAATCCGATATGTCAAAGTTTATTGTGCTTCGATAACAATCCGATTAGGTTCTGGGTTCGAATCCCTGTCCAACACAAAGCTTTACCTCACTGCATTTCAAGTAAGTTAATTGTGAAGAAGCAGTATTTAACATCTCTCGTAGTTCGTTAACAGGGACAATAGATGCTGGGTAGGAATTGGCGTCCATTGAAAATGTTTACGTTAAGTAATTTAAAGTTGATATTTTTTAACTGATACTGTCTAAAATCGAGTTATTCACTCTCTTTATGCATAGTCAGGAATGACTGTTAATTTCCGTCAGTCACGAAATCTTAGTTTGCATGACCTGGGTTTGAATCCATATGCAGAGCGAGGCGGTTCGTCGTGTCATTTGAAGTTCGTACATATTCTCAACTAGCCGCTCGTGAATAACGTAAATTTTTAATGACATTTTGTGTTAAATAGCAAGTATGGTATGTTACTTTGAATAGGAAATCATGAATACGACGAACGTACTACGTGCATTACCTATCTGACGTAATAATGAGAGTGCTAACATTTCAGGTATGTCAGTTATTGCAATAAATGCGAGCTTACAACCCTTAAGGACAGTCTTATCTGTCAGGTGTTCCCTGATATTTTTAGTATCGTGGTATTACTTAACATCCTGAGTTATTGCGATACAGAGCAGTGTTTTCTAGTGGTGTCTTCTTGGAACCATTTTCAATAGTCAAACCACTGTATCAAGGAGGGATTAGAGGACCTGCTAGACAGCTGCATTATGTGGGTTGCATGGGAATCAGGCGAAATGCACCACCCAATATTTCTGTAATTGTTTATACACTCCTGGAAATTGAAATAAGAACACCGTGAATTCATTGTCCCAGGAAGGGGAAACTTTATTGACATATTCCTGGGGTCAGATACATCACATGATCACACTGACAGAACCACAGGCACATAGACACAGGCAACAGAGCATGCACAATGTCGGCACTAGTACAGTGTATATCCACCTTTCGCAGCAATGCAGGCTGCTATTCTCCCATGGAGACGATCGTAGAGATGCTGGATGTAGTCCTGTGGAACGGCTTGCCATGCCATTTCCACCTGGCGCCTCAGTTGGACCAGCGTTCGTGCTGGACGTGCAGACCGCGTGAGACGACGCTTCATCCAGTCCCAAACATGCTCAATGGGGGACAGATCCGGAGATCTTGCTGGCCAGGGTAGTTGACTTACACCTTCTAGAGCACATTGGGTGGCACGGGATACATGCGGACGTGCATTGTCCTGTTGGAACAGCAAGTTCCCTTGCCGGTCTAGGAATGGTAGAACGATGGGTTCGATGACGATTTGGATGTACCGTGCACTATTCAGTGTCCCCTCGACGATCACCAGTGGTGTACGGCCAGTGTAGGAGATCGCTCCCCACACCATGATGCCGGGTGTTGGCCCTGTGTGCCTCGGTCGTATGCAGTCCTGACTGTGGCGCTCACCTGCACGGCGCCAAACACGCATACGACCATCATTGGCACCAAGGCAGAAGCGACTCTCATCGCTGAAGACGGCACGTCTCCATTCGTCCCTCCATTCACGCCTGTCGCCACACCACTGGAGGCGGGCTGCACGATGTTGGGGCGTGAGCGGAAGACGGCCTAACGGTGTGCGGGACCGTAGCCCAGCTTCATGGAGACGGTTGCGAATGGTCCTCGCCGATACCCCAGGAGCAACAGTGTCCCTAATTTGCTGGGAATTGGCGGTGCGGTCCCCTACGGCACTGCGTAGGATCCTACGGTCTTGGCGTGCATCCGTGCGTCGCTGCGGTCTGGTCCCAGGTCGACGGGCACGTGCACCTTCCGCCGACCACTGGCGACAACATCGATGTACTGTGGAGACCTCACGCCCCACGTGTTGAGCAATTCGGCGGTACGTCCACCCGGCCTCCCGCATGCCCACTATACGCCCTCGCTCAAAGTCTGTCAACTGCACATACGGTTCACGTCCACGCTGTCGCGGCATGCTACCAGTGTTAAAGACTGCGATGGAGCTCCGTATGCCACGGCAAACTGGCTGACACTGACGGCGGCGGTGCACAAATGCTGCGCAGCTAGCGCCATTCGACGGCCAACACCGCGGTTCCTGGTGTGTCCGCTGTGCCGTGCGTGTGATCATTGCTTGTACAGCCCTCTCGCAGTGTCCGCAGCAAGTATGGTGGGTCTGACACACCGGTGTCAATGTGTTCTTTTTTCAATTTCCAGGAGTGTATATGCATGTCATATACACTGAAAGAAACTGGTATAGGCATGCATATTTAAATACAAAGATATGTAAACAGACAGAAAACGGCTCTGCGTCGGCAAAGCCTATATGAGACAAAAAGTGCCTGGTGCAGTTGATAGGTAAGTTAATGCTGCTACAGTGGCTCGTTATCAGTGGCGACGACTGAAGAGAATCGTTCAATGTGACAGAACTGCTACCCTTCCTCAGATTGCTGCAGATTTCAATGCTGGGCCATCAAAAAGAGTGAGAGTGCGAACCATTCAACGAAACATCTCCAATATTAGCTTTCGGAGCCGATGGCCCTCTCATGTACCCTTGATGACTGCACGACATAAAGCTTTTTGCCTCGCTTGGGCACGCAAACACCGACACTGGACAGTTGATGACTGGAAACATATTGCCTGGTTGGACGAATTTCGTTTAAAGCTGCATCGAGCGGATAGCCGTGTACGGGTACGGAGACAACCTCACGATTCCATGGGCCCTGCATGTAAGCAGGGGACGGTTCAAGCTGTTGCAGGCTCTGTAATGGTATGGGGCGTGTGCATATGGAGTGATATGGGATCCCTGATACGTCTAGATGCGACTCTGACAGGTGACACGTACGTAAGCATCCTGTCTGATCACGTGCATCCAGTCATGTCCATTGTGCATTCCCCAACACATCCAGAATTGCTACGAAATCGTTCCAGGAACACTCTTCTGTGTTTATACACTTCCACCGGCCACCAAACTCCTCAGATATGAACATTATTGAGCGTATCTGGGATGCCTTTCAACGTGCTGTTCAGAAGAGATCTCCACCCCCTCGTACTCTTATGGATTGATGGACAGCCGTGCAGTATGCATGGTGTCAGTTGCCTCCAGCACTACCTCAGACATTAATCGAGTCGAGTTCATGCCACGTCGTGTTGCAGCAATTCTGCGTGCTCGCGGGAACCCTACACTATATTAAGCAGGTACACCAGTTTCTTTGACTCTTCATTGTATAACAATTTCCGTCCAATTCGGGTAATTCCTTCGCGGTCCGTCAGTCTTTTTTCTTAGAGTGTACCTCCAAAATATAAAAATAATTATGTCGTCTGAAAGACAACGAATTTCATGATAAATTCATGTTTTCTGTTTAAAAACACGTTGTTGTTGTTGTTGTTGTGGTCTTCAGCCCTGAGACTGGTTTGATGTAGCTCTCCATGTTACTCTATCCTGTGCAAGCTGCTTCACCTCCCAGTACGTACTGCAACCTAAATCCTTCTGAATCTGATTAGTATATTCATCTCTTGGTCTCCCTCTACGCTTTTTAGCCTCCACGCTGCCCTCCAATACTAAATTGGTGATCCCTTGATGCCTCAGAACATGTTCTACCAACCGATCCCTTCTTCTAGTCAAGTTGTGCCACAATCTCCTCTTCTCCCCAATTCTATTCAATACCTCCTCATTAGTTATGTGATCTACCCATCTAATCTTCAGCATTCTTCTGTAGCACCACGTTTCGAAAGCTTCTATTCTCTTCTTGTCCGAACTATTTATCGTCCATGTTTCACTTCCATACATGGCTACACTCCATACACATACTCTCAGAAACGACTTCATGACTCTTAAATCTATACTCGATGTTAACAAATTTCTCTTCTCCAGAAACGCTTTCCTTCCCATTGCCAGTCTACATTTTATATCCTCTCTACTTCGACCATCATCAGTTATTTTGCTCCCCAAATAGCAAAACTCTTTTACTACTTTAAGTGTCTCATTTCCTAATCTAATTCCCTCAGCATCACCCGAGTTAACTCGACTACATTCCATTATCCTCGTTTTGGTTTTGTTGATGTTCATCTTATATCCTCCTTTCAAGACACTGTCCATTCCGTTCAACTGCTCTTCCAAGTCCTTTGCTGTCCCTGACAGAATTACAATGTCATCGGTGAACCTTTAAGTTTTTATTTCTTCTCCATGGATTTAATAGCTACTCTGAATTTTTCTTTTGTTTCCTTTATTGCTTGCTCAATATCCAGATTGAATATCTTCAGGGAGAGGCTACAACCCTGTCTCACTCCTTTCCCAACCACTGCTTCCCTTTCATGCCCCTCGACTCTTATAACTGCCATCTGGTTTCTGTACAAATTGTAAATAGCCTTTCGCTCCCTGTATTTTACCCCTGCCACCTTCAGAATTTGAAAGAGAGTATTCCAGTCAACATTGTCAAAAGCTTTCTCTAAGTCTACAAATGCTAGAAACGTAGGTTTACCTTTTCTTAATCTAGCTTCTAAGATAAGTCGTAGGTTTAGTATTGCCTCACGTGTTCCAATATTTCTACGGAATCCAAACTGATCTTCCCTGAGGTCGGCTTTTACCAGTTTTTCCATTCGTCTGTAAAGAACTATAAACACGTATGTAAGAGTATTTTAGTTATGTTGCCAAAATAACGGTCAACACTAAATTACAATTTGTATTCTGTTGGATCGTTTTGTAAATATAACATTGTATCATATTCTACAATACGTGGTGAAAGAAGTTGCACTGATCAGTTCCTGTTCAAGAGGAACACACAGCGACAATAAGTGCGTGTAGACTTATATAAAAATCTATCTCGTTGCTAGTTTTTCAGTAATTCCTCTTTCCTACGTGAAACTGCGTAGCCCATGTTTGTTTAGAGAACCAGCAGCAGGAATGAAGCCGAGTAGCGAAACATGCTTTGCCCTCGACAGTAATCGTCCCAGATGCGTGTCGTGGCGCAAGAGACGTGTCACGTGACAGTGTTGTCTGCTTTTGCAGGCTGATACCCCGCTCCCCGGGTCGAGAAACAAGTGAGCGGCGCCTAGGGCGGCCAACAGGTTGCGACGGTGCGCCAGACAAGGTCGCGGCCGCCCCTATCCAGGCTGTCCGCGGCGGCTCGCGCCAGCAAGCCAGCAGACCAGTCTTCGGTCGCCATGAAGCGGAGATGGTCCGCCTCGGCATGCGTGCTGCTGCTGCTGCTGTTGGTAGACGCAGCCAGGGCGACGGACTGCGACGACACAGCAGCGCCGACGTCACTGGGCCTCGAACGTGCGGCGCGCAGGAACCTCAGCAAGGGCAGCGGGCAAGCGGCCGAGCAGACAGCGCCGCGCTGGGACGCCGTCGGCTCACGAGCTCTCTTCGCGACGCAGGACGACCACGATGGCGAAGGTTTGTGCCGGCGGGCGCACTGTGACCCTCTGCATTACCAAATGGCAGCTAGCTCTAAATGTAGGACATTGTAAATTAATGCAGGCGTAGATACAAAATTGGCGGCTCAGCCGTTGCGCATGTGCTAGCGTCAGTCACAACCTCCCACACATCGTTTCGCCATATGAAATACCCGTGTTTTATTTTAACTTGCGGCACAAAAACCTGTGACTCTTACACGATCCACTGAGAACCTCTTAACATTGCTTCAGTTCGCTAAAATAACAACGATCCAGTTGTTATAAAAGCTTTATTGGCGCGTTTCGAGCATCGCCCATCATCAGAATATTAGAAACAAAGTTATAAGCGATTTCAGTCTTTCTCGGCGTATTCCACTGATGAATTCTTCTCGCAGAAGATGATGGGTACGAAACTCATTGAAACGTTGCGGCAAGACGACGCCACCACTCGGCTGATAACCCGAGAAGAATTCATCAGAAACAAAGTTGATACTAAGTGATATTTTCAGAAGGTGTTTCCCCAAGCTTGTCATGATTATCGCTTTGAGCTGCTGATGAAATCCTTATTTAAAAAAATGGTTCAAATGGCTCTGAACACTATGGGTCTTAGCTTCTGAGGTCATCAGCCCCCTAGAACTTAGAACTACTTAAACCTAACTACCCTAAGGACATCACACACATCCATTCCCGAGGCAGGATTCGAACCTGCGACCGTAGCGGTCGCGCGGCTCCGGACTGTAGCGCCTAAAACCGCTCGGCCGCTCCGGCCGGCTAAATCCTTATTTAAACAACCAGCTTCAGTCCACTGACTATCATCAGGTTCTTAAAATCATTTACAGCGTCGTATTAAGAGAATATAAAATCAGTGACGTCAGATAACAAAACTGTGAACTTGTCACTGTCGTATCACAAAAAAAATGGTTCAAATGGCTCTGAGCACTATGGGACTCAACTGCTGTGGTCATAAGTCCCCTAGAACTTAGAACTACTTAAACCTAACTAATCTAAGGACATCACACACATCCATGCCCGAGGCAGGATTCGAACCTGCGACCGTAACGGTCGTGCGGTTCCAGACTGTAGCGCCTTTAACCGCTCGGCCACTCCGGCCGGCGGTGTCGTATCACAATGTAAGTTTCAACGTGAATATACAAACTGGTGGTACGTGTTGTGACCAGAGGGAACTAATTTCGTCTGGCCAATCTGGCCATAACTGTGGTTTCTTTGATTGCTCTGGGCGAAGGCCCATCAAAATATAACTCATGAATTATTAGTTCGCTTTATTACATAAATGTATACATAAATGTATAGTATTGACACATTTATTTGCCAACTGTCATTGATTGTGAAAGTATCACTTGAGACACTACGTAACAAGCTGTTCTTTTGAGGTACAATGTTCAACATTCACAGTGTGCTTCCGCCCACAGCTTTAATGCCGATTGCTGATGTAACACTAAAGAGGGAATTTTCTAGCAGAATGTATATATATCAATGTTTTTACATTACGATGTTACTACAGTGAAACGTTCATAGTTTTAGTATGATTTTATATTCGCCTAATATGCATTAAGTGATGTTGGTGAGTAATGATGATAGGATAAAAAATAAAGGATAAAAAATAAAGATTTTATCAGTAGCCCAAGGCGATAATCATGTCAGTTTTCAAATTTCATGCTAATTTGTTACCATGTGCTTCACCACAGATTCGCTGTGCGTTGTTTGTGATTCTGATTTACAGTTAAATGGAGATGTTGGCTTGTAACATCTGATTACAATGTCACACAGCACCTGAATGTGATCTGTTTATGATTGAATCTGGTAATGTAATAAACTGACTAGTACAGCCGTGTGCAACCATGATTTTTCAACAATTTTTATAAGTGATAAATAATCGCCACCTCAAAATAATGTTGCTATTAATACCTATGTCACATGGTGCACTCTACTAACATTCTCATTTTATTTTTCGCATCATATCCGTGTAGAATCCCGATATTTCGACGAAATCCTCCATCCGGGAACAACTGACTGTCGTGGCTGCTGTTGCGGTAATCATTTACAGCCCATAGCACTACACCTCTAGTGTTTGAGAGGCATACGCTATTACGTTATTTTGCCAGCGATAATGTTCATATCTACACTAGCGGTGCTAGCGCTCTCGTAATAACGTAAAGGATTCAGTGCATTTCTCTGTCATCTCAGTGCCGAGAGCTCGTTTCCAAGCTCTACTAAAGATTACACCCGTTGCCCAGTTGAAGTTACTCTCCTACATTCTAATTCCAACTGCTTATTTAATACCAGAATCCCAGTACATAAAAGTAATGTATAATAGCGCTTGTCAGACACTTATAAAATAACGACTACTACGGGAGTAGCGGCAATTGATACCGAGTACTGGTCCTATAATCCGTTCATGATAACAATAAATCTGATGTAAACAAACACAAACGCCATGATTGGTCAGAAGCCGTAGCACACGTACACTGGTATTGCTACGCTCTTGGAAGTAGGCCTTACTTTTGTATTAGATACCTTAATACTAAGTTACGTTAAATGAAACTTTACGATATTCAAATGTATTAACAGCCATCAATGTTTTCCTTAATCATGCTTTAGCTACGTAGTTTTTAGTTCAAAAATCGTGTACAGTCAAAGCCTCTGCAGCGTTGTGCTCTGTCGCGCTGTTAATGCGCAGTATAAAAATGGTTGAGGCTGCTTTCTGTTCCGCAGTGGAATACACGAGTGGAACACGGTTAAAAAGTGCAGAGAAATAGGCTGTTCTTCATGTTTTTTTTCATAAATTTACGGAGGTAATCGGCTCTGAAGGCTTCCTACCGTTGTATATACTGCAGTTCATTCAGTACAGTATCTCACAACAGATTTGTAATGCAGTCGGTAGCATAATAGAATATGAACGAATTGTTGTTATAAGAGCGTTGGTTCAAATCTCCACAGTATACTGTTTTTCCTCGTTCAATTTGAAATACCTACATCTCGTTATTATAAAACTCATAATCATTTTTGTGAATAATGCACGTCTTATTGCTTCTAATTACATACTGGTCGCGAAATTCTTGTTTCTATAGCAAATGCAAATTCTTAATTATCGATGTTTTATGAAAGACTGTTCATAAAAGTTGTTTAAATTAAGAAAATATAACAATTTAATTTTTAAGACAAAACCGTCTTTTTGGACTGTTTCCATCCCTTTATACCACAGAGGTAGATGAAAAACAATCATTTTCACAGCATCCAGCGCCGGCCGAAGTGGCCGTGCGGTTAAAGGCGCTGCAGTCTGGAACCGCAAGGCCGCTACGGTCGCAGGTTCGAATCCTGCCTCGGGCATGGATGTTTGTGATGTCCTTAGGTTAGTTAGGTTTAAGTAGTTCTAAGTTCTAGGGGACTAATGACCTCAGCAGTTGAGTCCCATAGTGCTCAGAGCCATTTGAACCATTTTAGCCAGCATCCAGCACATCATACTAATGCTGCATTTTTACATTTGCTACTGCACCATCGCAATATGAACCAAAAAGAACTGATCTGGAGCCAAGCGGCGGGATTTGGCCCGAGAAGTAACGACTGATAAGCTCCCAGACGTACTGGAACTAGAACACGCAGCTCTTTCACACGTCATTGCCGAACGCTGGCGGGATACAGAACGGCTTGTCATACAAGAAGAGTAAATGCTGCGCCTGGTTGGCTTCGTGGACTCTGTTGTTGATAGGTTCGTTATCAACGTAGCAGGTGACATTTCCAGAATTCAAATGTATTTCTCGGATTCGGATAAAGAAGGAGCTAAGAGATTACCAGACGACTGACTGTAAGTAATACCTTCAGTTGCTTCAATATTTCACTATACGGTGAAATCCTTCAATATTCTCTTATATTACACACGGCTTTTGCAGAAAAACTACCCTCTGGTTAAGTTAAGAATTTTCGTCATTCTTGTTCTTAATTACAATAGTACGTTAGCTAAAAACGATAACGTGCTGCGGTTTTCGTCTTGTCGTCTAAGGAGCGTGTTGTGGGAGATTTGCAGTGTATTATTTTATTCTGATTAAAAATTAAATGACATTCGAAGCTGTATTGCTCCCCTTCTCGCCTCTTATTTCGTATGAACTGCAGCTGGTCGCGTCACTGCAGGCTAGCTGTACCAGCTGACCGGCCAGTGCTGTCTAAGTTAAATGAGCTGGTAAAGCTGTTGTCCCGTATTATCGCTAAGTCGATGTGCGCGTAGCGCGCAGCACAAAACGTACCGTTATTATCGTACTTGACAGTACTTACATCTTGGATGCAGTCCCGCGCGAAACGGGAATCCAATGAGGTTCAAGCAAACGCGGAAGAACACATAGTGCAATGTTTACATCAGGTTTATTCTTATGATGAACGGATTATAGTATTCAGTATGACACTCTCGCGGCATTGGATAAACTGTCTAATTATTGCAGACTTTAATCTTGATGTTTAAATTTGACACGTGCAGCAGGTTCGTCGATCAGCGAAACAGAAACTATTCCGAGTACCGATCTTGAAATTCTAGCTGTCCAGAGATAAAAAATTTGGACTTATATTTTGAATTAATTACGGTTAGATAATTATTAGTATATCTGAAGTACTTCAGTGATAATGATCCGTAAATAACGCACAGTTATAAATAATTTTACACTGTTATTTCTTTTATTCATTACACAGCTACGTTATCTTAGAAAGCATCCCACATAACTACAGCGACAAGTTAATCTCGACCATGAAATAATTCCCAAGATTTTTTCTAATTAATCGACTCAATAAGTACGAATACTGAAGTGAAGCCAATCCAAGATCCATGGAAGTGGTCTATCGCAGAAGTGGGGTTCGTAAAATGGTCGTTCTGTCATTTATAACTTCTAATAGTCAGCGAATACAACGAAAATGACTACAGCGATGTCTGAACGAAGCGCGCGTATCTGAAATCTAAGTCGGTCGTCAGACAAAGATATGGAAATCGCGAAAAGAAAGACTTGAAATTAAAATTATTTTGTGTCAAATTTTTAGTCTCATCAGATATTATAGTGTCTTTACTTGTGTCACTGTTCAGTAATTGCTGATTTCTCAAGTTCTTGATTTTCAGTATCCCACGCTTCTACGTACTAGGATAATGTTATTAAAGAAGCAGTAGGAATCAGAATATGTGAGAGCAACTTCAAAAATGGCACCGGATATATTTCGTAGGAGCGAGTTATCGACGCTGAGTAGACACGGAGTAATGTATTGAACTGTTTATTTTCCTATGAGAGCACTGGCACCGCCAGTGCAGATGTGGGAAGAATCTCTGGAAGAGTGACGAAATGATGGCGTACGCCGTAGAACCGGAAGGCAGCCACGACAGTCATTTTTCCTGACGAAGACAATAAAGGCTTTCGTCGAAAGACCGTGGCTGTACCCAAATTTGTCGTGGCAAAGATACCCAAAATGTTTTTTACGAGTTTGACATCGCGGAAAACTTTTATCTCCAATAACATGTTAATAGAGTTATAGAGTTGCCACTTGGTGCCATACATGTTATCAAGTTCCTTCTGTCTTTTTGACTCGTGCAAATAATTCGTTAGCTAATATAGTAGTGGAGAAATAAGTAAATATAAGTTTTTATTAATAAAAGGAATTACATTTTGAATAGTCCGTACCAAATATTAGTCTTATCGTAAAAAGTCGATATCATTATAAACAGTATGATTAACTGTGAAACATAAAATGCAGATATTATCTGTCAGATTAATCTTATTTTTAAAAAATTCTTTATTTTGCAAAACTTATTTGAAAATAAATGTTAGCAGGTAGTGTGTGATCATTGTTTACTTTTTGGTTGTATGTGTCTTTACCGCAAAGGTGAGAACTCGTGAAAAAGGCACGTTTAACTGTCCGTGCGAAGAAACAGGTTCTCGTAAATGCAATCCTGCCCCTTTCAGCGTCTGACCTTGTAGTTTATTGTCATAGCGATGACTACTTTTATTTGGATTTGTTTTCTTATTTGGAAAGTTATGGTTGGATCAGAAGACGTGACATTAATCCAGAATTTGAGGCACAGCTGTATCGAAATAACTGAATTTAGCTATGATGATGTACTCGCCTGAGCGAGTTATCATAATCTTGCACCATTAATTAATCCCTGATTAGCTTTAAGATTTCTAATGAACATAATAAAACCATTTTTCTTTAAATGCAACTGATAAGGTTGTAAACCACAGGTATTTAAAGAGTGCAAGAATTCTACGGGGTACAATCTAACGTTGCTTATTTCTTCAAGTTGGACAGAATCAGAACTGAGGTAAACCTTTGCCTCTCTAGGTAACAAACTGGATACGACATATTCAATAATTTTTGTACAGTCATCATATTTTGGATGTAGGATCGACGTTGAATAGAATTGCGAAACATTTTATTCATTGGTAATGAAATACCCGTAATTGCAATAACAATGTTAGGAATTTTGATGGCTTCACTGAAGTTATCTGTTTGATTTTCTGAATCACCGTTACCTAGTTTAACTAGTCATTCAATGGCATCGTGGAAACCTGAAATATATAAGAAAAAAGTTACCAGCTATTTGAAAGTTTTTGACTTTTTGTAATTATTCATTTGTTACTAAAAATCAACGAGAGATAAATATTCACGGCAATAAATGTTTCTTTTACCTTTGCTTGTAATGCAGATTAATGGTATTGAGGTTAGGAGAATAGAAGGAATGTAACATAACGTTGCAAAGGCTGTAAATTAATGACGAATTAAAAGTGAAATAAATCAAGTTATAAAAGTATATGGTACTTATCTCTGATGATGAACATTGATATAATTTAGGTTATTCGCCCAGAATACAACGCTTACTTAAAGAAAGTAAACAACTCCATCCGCTGTTGTGCACAATATTAAATTTAGATTTTCAATAAATGGCGTCTTCTAAATTCTTCGCATCGACTTGTATCAGCAAAATCGTATAACAGACGACGCTTGTGTAAAGAATCAGAACAACTGCAACAGCTGTGGTGCCTTTTAGTTAAACAGATTGACGGTAGATGGCACCTTTTACATTCTTATTATAAAAATGTCCCCAAAATAAAGCTTTTTAACGAAAACAATAACTTTAAACGATTTGTGTATTTTTCGTCATTAGCAGTGAACGAAATCTTAACAATGACGTCTCAGTGTGTAATTTTTATTAAATAATAGGGGAGATATGACACAGCGACGAAAAAACTTTTGAGAAATTATATGATATTCTGATGATGGGTCATGCCCGAAATGCTTCGGTAAAGCTTTTATAACAAGTGGATTCTCATATTTTAGCTGCCTGCAGCAGTGTTAAGAATGAGCTCATTGTCAGTTTAAAGCACTTGTGTGACTTATTCTTCAAGACTGCCTGTTCGGGATACTTTCCATGAAGGTATTATCAAACTATGCATAATATTAACCTAGACAAAAACTGCACCGGAAAACATAGTAACTGCAAATGGAAACATGCATCACGCAGGAAAATCGATTGCTATCTTACGCGGAAGTTCGTGATTTCATACCCAAATAAGGAAATACGTTATGTCGGATAAGGACTGAATAGTGTGTCGCATCGCCGGAATACCAGTATAAAACGAGGAGATGTAGTATTCATTCTCTGTGGTTCAAGTGTTATGAGGTCTGGTTACTTTGAAAAAGCAAATGTCTTGCACAAACCAAATGAAATTAGATACGCTACTTCTTTACGGAGATCGCAAACAAAATTTCCGGGGTTGTTCAGTGTATTTTCTAAGTATTTTGATTTAAGGAATCTTCTGTTTCCCGTGGCTCGCTACACGGTAACAGCATTTCCTTTGCATTTCGCCCGTCCTCCCCCCCCCCCCCCCGCCCCCCCTCCCCCGGCTGTGTTTCTATCTATACTGCACTTAAAATATTTGAAGAGAAGCGCAAATTTCGAAATCTCGACATGCACTAGGTGTCTTGTTTGGCTACAAACAAGGTACTGCCTTTATTTTCCTTCAATGCCGTCACAGTTGTGATAATAGTTATTACATTGCGGTGACTAGTTTCGGACCATCACGTCTATTTTCAAACCACAGTCTCAGATGTGAGTGTAAATCATACAGTTGCAACCAATGCACATGTGAGTAAACAAATATTCATTACCCCTCACTAGCAGTCATTACGTAGACACAAAATGATAATCTTCGTATGAGCATACAGTGTGAATTCTTTTCAGTCGAACGCAGCAATGCAAGAAATCACATTTATGCTTGTACGAAGTTATCATTTTGTATCTATGTAATGATTACTGGTGAGGAATAATGAATATCTGGTTACTGACATCTACACTTACGTCTAAGGCCATGATTTGAAAATGGACGTGATGATCCAGAACTAGTCACCACAAAGAAATTACTATTATTGCAACTGCGATGGATACTGAAGGAAAATAAAGATTTAATAACCCAAGTTTCTGGTTCTAGCCTCCATCGCTATGTTCGAACTTCATGAAAGATTCTTCTTGTTGCCAACAGTAATGACCACTTTACTCTTCTTCCCTGCGTATAGTAGTGCTTGGTTCTGTATCAGGTTTGTTTCGTCTGAGGGTTATGACATTGTTCGGTGTTTTCTGAAGTTTTGCTGAATCCATATTACAACCAGTTTCATTGTTGTGAAGGTATTTTACAGAAATAAAGATAATTGTGGTAACAAATATACATCATTACAGTATTACACTATAACCTCTGTAAGAGCCACCGGAGATCATGGGTCCCTTACAGTAAAATACTCGAAAAGTACCCCCGATAAACCTCCAAAATCTTATCGGTGGAGTTAGGTTCATCCTAAATGTCTACAAGTCATCTTCCGTGGAGAAGATACCGAAATATCTTTTGGGAGAACAAAGTTTAAAAATATGATCCGTCAAACTCGACTGTTCTTCATTATCACCATAAGCTAATGCTGGGACGACTCCTTCAGCAATGCGATCATCAATACACTTCACGAATTGAAATTCTAAACGTCCTCATGCTCCGCCTGAGACACCGCAATCCAAACATAGCAGAATCTCATTGATTGTTTCTTCGGTTCTTGGTACAATATTTTATACACTATGAATGAAAACATGCGAGATACTGATGTAATATTCCACAGTATTTATCATTTACTAGCTGTTACCTCACTGCTTCGCTCGCACACCAGTAGTTTTGCTATGACGAGTGATGATGAGTAAGAAAGCTAGTTCTTTTACGACATGCCTGGTTATACAGTGGTGTAGAGACTTATGTGTAAAACATGTATGCAGTGCCGGTATATATGTACATAATGAAGGTGTTTCTATTATTTTGCTGTACGTCGAATCTGAAAACATGCATTATATTTTCTAATTATATTCAAAAATGCCTCGATTCATTACATTCGTGAAGAAGTAGTGTTTTCAGGGATTTCCCTGGCTTACATAGTACTGGATGTAAGGTTTGGCCACCAGAGTAATACATATCAACCGTTTCTCCCTTCCATTTCTTTCTCCCTTCCATTTCAATGCATTATGATGCCGACATTTAATGACCACTCCCCTACAGTGACTAATTTATGATTAACATAGTCATTTAATAGATCATAATGAAATGCAGCCTCACCAAATGCCTCCCACGTTCCACATGTACCGAGCGAGGTGGTGCAGTCGTTAGCACACTGGATTCGCGTTCGGGAGGACGACGGTTCAAACCAGCGTCCAGCCTTCTGATTTAGATTTTCCGTGATTTCCCTAAATTACTTCAAGCAAATGCCGGGATGGTTCCTTTGACAGGGCACGGCCGACTTCCTTCCCTATCCTTCCTTAATCCCATGGACCAATGATCTCGTTGTTTGGTCCCCTCCCCCCAGATCAACTAATCAACCGTTCCACATGTGAAAGTACGACTCTCGGTTTGTTCTACATCCTTTCAATCAATGCCGTCGTTGCGAGTCTTCAAGCATCTTGGAAGCTATAAGAGATGCGTTACGCCCAGTGTCTAAAATGCGACGGGCTTGTGACTGTTCTACTGTCTCAGTAGCTTCTAAGGTCATCTGACATCCTGCATCGAAGCTCCGGCGAACATGAGATTGCTCTGAGGTTTGTTGGATTCGAGTAATTTTCGCAAATTGTGTTCTCTTAGAACTATGCGCTAAATTAGACTTACGTGTGCGCGACTTATAGAAATAGTTTTAAATATTGTTCTCGGGCTTACCGTCCCATTTTATTGTTGTATCTCCACCAAAAATCTCGAGCAATGTCAGATGGTGTAGGAGCTCAATACCAAAAACCACGAGCACAGTAATACTGGATAGACCTATAGACACTAAGAGTCACCG
Organism: Schistocerca cancellata; assembly: GCF_023864275.1. Lineage (NCBI taxonomy): Eukaryota > Metazoa > Arthropoda > Insecta > Orthoptera > Acrididae > Schistocerca > Schistocerca cancellata. The sequence goes on from NC_064633.1 coordinate 280,443,170, forward strand.
ACCATCAAGCCAGCGTCATCTACATGCCACTCACGTACACCATATTTACAAATGTTAATAATACTCAAAAAGATACAATTTTCTAAAGTATCCTGCCGTCTCCCTCAGGCTTCAAGCTGAGTCCATACCAAATACTATCGGAATCAGTTCAGCGGCAAAGTCGTGTAAAAGTAATTGATAATACTGGTATTCGTTGGAAGTATGGATTAAACACTTTGAGAACTGAATAAGCATTGCATTAATTACAATAAATCATCTTACGTAGAATAAGTCGACAAATAAAAGCATTTTCATAAATATGATAAAGTTAAAAAGTGAAAGAGTAAATAGCACTTCACAGAATAAATATTTTTCCTTAATTTGCGTTACATTCTTCAAACCAATAACTGTCTTGTACTATACACTTCGTAAAGTAGCCTACAGCTTCTTTGTCAGGGCTCAAGCTATCTCCGCCAAATTTCATAGACGTCAATTCAGTGGTTTAGTCGTGAAAACTTAACAGATAGAGTTACTTTCGCATTTATAATATTAGTATTGAAACCTGTATTGGCATGCATTAAGCACGCTGATGATTGTATAAGCATTGTTTTACAGCTGTTACCCACGGCTGCGCTCTCCTACAATACAAATGTGCATATGGTTTTTTGGCCGGGGAACCTCGATGTGAATGTTCGGGACTACACTCTGGTGACTTAAACGTCTATGATGATAAACTAATGATGGAGACAACCCATACATCCAGAGACGAGCAGAAAAAAACCTTCCAAGTGAAAATTGAAGACGGGAACCAATGTGCGGGAGTCTGTAACGCTAACCGCATGACCAGAGCTGTCAACGTAATTTAAGATGCGAAAAGAAGTTATAAGGCACACATGACGTTCAGCTTCTAAAATGTGACGGGCTTGTGACTGATATTAGTATGGAAGTATGGATTAAACACGTAGAGGATTGTATAAGCATTGTATTCGTTACGATGAAACGTGTTATATTGATTAGATCAGACAATAAAATCATTTCCTCAATATGATAATGTTAAAAAGTCAAAGAATAAATAGCTTTTTCGAAGAGTAATTATTGCTCCATACTTCGTATTATAGACTTCAAATCAGTACGTATGTTGTACTACACCTTTTCTAAAGTATCCTATGTTCTTCCTCGGTGTTCAGGCTATTTCCATACCAAATTTTGTCAAAATCGGGTCAGCGGTTTGGTCGTGAAACGGTAATAGACGGGGTTAATTTCGCATTTATAATACTAGTATGGATTACACGAAACGGTTTTCGGCTGTTACGCCATCTTCAGGTACAAAGAAAAATATGTGATGTAGTAATTTTTTTTTAGAATTGAAGATTTTAAACTAGTGCAGCTACCGAGTATCTCTGTTCCCAGCGATGAAATTGTTAATATTAGATTTAGGAAGAAAACGAGAGGAATTATTCCAGCGAAAATGCGATGTAAGATTATTTAACTAAGATAAAATATCTTAGGATAAAATAAATTAAACAATAAACTTTGGTCACATGTTCCAAGGGAGTGGCTGAACAAAATAATCGTGACCGAGGTCCTAGATTACAAACAAATAGGATACACTAGTTAGTAAGCAGGTAAGTGAAGTAGCTGTGATTATACAAACTTAAAATTTTTTACGAGCAATAGAAATTACAGTAATTGAAATGGAGGAAAAAATGGCACATGTGAATAAGAGGTGTAATATATAACTATCAGCAGTTAGAAGTGGCGAGTAAGGAAACTGTGTCAGATCATGCAGTACTAAGCTTGGGCAGTTGGACGTATGTTTATTAATCCTCTATTTCAAGGTAGTTCATCTTCCTTCGTTATGAATGTGATGTGATACTTCATCTTGCACGTTATAAGTATGGCCTTCTTTAAGCAGGTGGTCTGCAGTAGAAGAGCCTCCTTTTCCAAGTTTCCAACTTCTATGGTGTTCCTTCAAGCAGACACGTATTGCCCTGCCAGACAGACCTATACGCCTGTATAATTTGCCACAATGACAAGGGATTTTGTATACTTCACTCTTTTCCAAAGCTTAATTGATGTCTTTACCAGTGGGAAAATGTGTCTAAGAGATATTGCTTATGTTTTAAAGTTCCTATATTGAAGTTTTCTGACTACATCCAGTACAGCTTTTGTGAAATAAATAATAAGTATTGTAGAATATTACACCTGTGTTTTTATTCGTAATAAGCAGAATCGTTAAGTAATGTATGCTGTAATGTACATCCACTGAATCTGTCTGCTTGTTAGTTAGCCGGTGAAGCACTACAGACTGTAATACGAGGTGCATTCAAGTTCTAAGGCCTCCGATTTTTTTTCTAATTAACTACTCACCCGAAATCGATGAAACTGGCGTTACTTCTCGACGTAATCGCCCTGCAGACGTACACATTTTTACAACGCTGACGCCATGATTCCATGGCAGCGGCGAAGGCTTCTTTAGGAGTCTGTTTTGACCACTGGAAAATCACTGAGGCAATAGCAGCACGGCTGGTGAATGTGCGGCCACGGAGAGTGTCTTTCATTGTTGGAAAAAGCCAAAAGTCACTAGAAGCCAGGTCAGGTGAGTAGGGAGCATGAGGAATCACTTCAAAGTTGTTATCACGAAGAAACTGTTGCGTAACGTTAGCTCGATGTGCGGGTGCGTTGTCTTGGTGAAACAGCACACGCGCAACCCTTCCCGGACGTTTTTGTTGCAGTGCAGGAAGGAATTTGTTCTTCAAAACATTTTCGTAGGATGCACCTGTTACCGTAGTGCCCTTTGGAACGCAATGGGTAAGGATTACGCCCTCGCTGTCCCAGAACATGGACACCATCATTTTTTCAGCACTGGTGGTTACCCGAAATTTTTTTGGTGGCTGTGCATCTGTGTGCTTCCATTGAGCTGACTGGCGCTTTGTTTCTGGATTGAAAAATGGCTTCCACATCTCATCCATTGTCACAACCGGCGAAAAGAAAGTCCCATTCATGCTGTCGTTGCGCGTCAACATTGCTTGGCAACATGCCACACGGGCAGCCATGTGGTCGTCCGTCAGCATTCGTGGCACCCACCTGGATGACACTTTTCGCATTTTCAGGTCGTCATGCAGGATTGTGTGCACAGAACTCACAGAAATGCCAACTCTAGAGGCGATCTGTTCAACTGTCATTCGGCGATCCTCCAAAACAATTCTCTCCACTTTCTCGATCATGTCGTCAGACCGGCTTGTGCGAGCTCGAGGTTGTTTCGGTTTGTTGTCACATGATGTTCTGCCTTCATTAAACTGTCGCACCCATGAACACACTTTCGACACATCCATAACTCCATCACCACATGTCTCCTTCAACTGTCGATGAATTTCAATTGGTTTCACACCACACAAATTCAGAGAACGAATGATTGCACACCCTTCAAGTAAGGAAAACGTCGCCATTTTAAGTATTTAAAACAGTTCTCATTCTCGCCGCTGGCGGTAAAATTCCATCTGCCGTACGGAGCAGCCATCTCTGGGACGTATTGACAATGAATGCGGCCTCATTTTAAAACAAAGCGCATGTTTCTATCTCTTTCCAGTCCCAAGAAAAAAAATCGGAGGCCTTAGAACTTGAATGCACCTCGTATAAAACACACGGATTTTTGTTTCTTAATCTTGTTCTACAGTTTCATTGTTTAATGAGTGTTTCTTGTAATTACGTTTAAGATAAAGTGGGCAATAAGCATGGTTTACTCTACAGATTGGTTTTAAGAAATAAACAGAAACAAAACCAGAGACAATATAATACTGGAAAGTAGCTACATTGAAGAGCCTTATAATACTCAATACTGTTAACACAAATTAAAGAAAACCAGGGGACCCATGCGAAACTTTCACACCTTTTTAGTTTTAAATAATGACAGTTTTTGGAATAAGTGTAGTCGTTATGGTAAGGGTAGTTTTGGGAATGAAGAGAAGTCATCTTTCAAAACGAATCGAACGACGTGAAATAATAATCATGAATTTATGATACACCCCTATACATATATTTCCGTGTGTCCAAAAACGTGTTTTGCCTTTGGATTGTTTGTTCTGGCTTATATGACGGGCAGAGAGTAGGGACTGTCAGTAGAGCCGCATAACCTATAACTTAAACTCGACAAACATTTTCAGTTATAGCAAACACGTTAGGTCGTAGTAGCAATAGGGAAATCGCAATTCTAGGGGACACTGATAAATATGTTTGTCTTTTGGGAAAATACATTTGTGTAGAAAAGTCAACTTTTACGATGGGCAGAGATAATGGGCTACACCAGTGGTCACAGTTACTATCTGTGACAATGCTGTATAATGCTAATAAGTACTTTAAAGCAAATAAGATAATATGAAAAGGCAGTCTCTTATTCGTGATTAATAAATTAGGCATACATGATGCCCTTCTGCTTACGATAGTTGAAAGTCTTTTTTATATTAAAATTTTTCCAACTGCAAGTTTTAACCCAAAAATGATATGTAACATCATAATCTGGTTAAGAAACCTTTCTAACGATACCTCGTTCATCCCTGTACGATGAGAATGTGTTAAGCATGTGACTTGAGAAATGATATCTATGAATCAAATGCCTACTAAAGGAATAGTATATAAAATATACTATTCTGTATTTTGTTTACCTTTGGTATACCTCGCTTTGAGACAGCAGCCTGGAGATACTTATCAGGAGCAGTACTGCACACCGAGAGAGATGGTGCAATAATTAAGGCGCTGGAAGCGCATTCGAGAACATCCGGGTTTAGACCCCTACTAGCTGTCGAGATTTAGGTTCTCCGTGGCTTCCCTACAACTACTGAGGCCGGTGGGAGGGATGGTTCTATGTAAAGATCAAGGCTGAGTTCCTCCCCTATCTCACCCGAGCTTGTAGGCCAGATCTTGTGATCTCGTCATCTACACGGCGTTAGCACATAGTCTTCCTTGCATAAAATTACAGTGAAACATATAGAAGAATACCAAAATTTCAACAGTTATCAAAAGTCAATAAAAGAAATGTCACTACAAAACGCGGCGTCTTAAAAATGAGTTTCTGTTATTGAATTTCACTCAATAACTCATGAGTTCTGCTGTTCTTGACATAATAGTGTGACATGCCAATTGGTGAAACACTTTATATACTTGATGCCACTTGGGTGAGTCTTTAACTATAATTATCATGTCTAGGTGACTATGATAAGCGCATCTGTATTGTAGTTTAGTGCTGTTTTAGTGTCGTTGATGACGATGAGAGAGAAGGGAGAATGTACCGCCTATTCCTCTCGAATAGCACCAAGTGTCCGTACAGCTTAATTTCTTCGTCCGGTTGACCACTACCAACGATACCACATGGCGTCACTCCTTGAGAAGCTAACCTAAAACGATGGTACCAAGTCTGTTCAGCACGCATATTTTGACAGCAACTCTTCTCCCCACGCCGACCAAATACTGGCAATGAAACTGTTCACCACTGGTGTTTGAACCGGTTGTCTCCAAAGAGATCGCCAACGCCCAAGAGTGTGTTAGCGACCTCGAATACGGACTTCAGAACTGTTTTAGTAGGAAATATAGTGTGTTCAGAAACAAAAAGTGAAGGTCACCTGGTTAGATGCCGTCCTACTCACCCTTGGTTGCCGATTCGTCTATTTCTCATCCGCGCAAGAAAAATAAAACAGTCAAAATATTGGCCGTGACCCGTCCAGCATTAATTTTTTGTGGAAAGTGCACTACACGTAGGTCACGTTTTAGTTGCTTGCACCACTTCCTGATAACATAATATTCTGTGGCAAATCATCTGATAAACAATCGGTCCATCAAAACGTTGAAACAACTTGTCGCTTCCGAAGGGAGACTATAGTACTTTCTCTTAAACATGTAGTTTATCTAATTGTTTCTTCCAAAAACGCTGTTCTGGCAGTATGACTGTTAAAAGCAAATTACTTTTGTTAACTTAATTACATTAAACTCTTTGCTGGAAACATACGTCCAGCAAATCTAATTATTACTTTCTTAAAAACATTTGTTAGTACCCTGTTAGTTCCAGATGAAATGGCACTACATTAAGTGCTGGAATATATTCTGATATATATCGTACAGTCCAATAAATGTCTTAGATGAAGTAAATAAGCATACAGGAGAGCTAATCACATCCTGTGCTCAAACATAGAACCTCTCCCTCTAACAACAGGCTCGGAGTATAACCACCATGCTACTCCGTACCAGTTACCTTTATAGTGTGAGTACTGTAAGAGGAAGCGTTCCTTAAATTTAACATCCAAGAATAGGAGCATTCGAGCACAGAATTTAATCCAAAAAATGACGCTGGTTAGAAGTTCCGTTAGGTATCAAGACCACATTAACTTTATATGCCTCGTACTCGCAATCAAGTGATCAATGAATAATAGAATCTGAACCTAAACACCGAGTATTGCAGCGTATTATGAAAACTCAACAGAAATATTTCCGACCGAAACAAGTTTAATTATCTTCTTTACGTATTCCATAGAACTCATTTATTTATTTACATACATTTTATAAGCCAGAAGCGTTCAGATCAATGTTACTCATAACACACATTTCAGCGAGAAGTAAACACTCTCAAAACAATAGCAATGAACTACTGCTAATCCACATAATTAATAGACAAACAATCCCTCCTCAAAATATAAATTACAGTAAAAAACAATACATACGCTAGAAATGCAGCGACACTACCATATAAACACGAGATTGTACTATACCTACGTCTGATCTCACAAAAAAAAGTTTGTTAAAATTTTCCTTCATCACAAACGATAAATTAGGCCATTAGTTAAAACACGCAGTAGAACCATAGTGGTTATTTGATATTGCTTTCATTACAAATGTTGTTGAGCATTTATAAACGCTAAACCTATAACTGCAAGGGGTGGAAAATTTATTTCCGATTTCGTGCCGAGTGAGCACAACTTGCGCAAAAAATGTTCACTGTTCCAGAAGAATTCTGGAACTAAAACATTCGCTCATTTCAAAGTTTAAAGAAAATTATTGAAACCCTTCTTGAAGGTCGGGTGGAAGCGGAAGATTGTTTATGTAAGATGTCTGACATGGATGAAGAAATAAATGGCAGATTTAATGATTTGAAGACACTAAACCTTCGTATTTACTCCTGAAAAGTTCGTTTGCTGTTGATGTTGTGGGGGATAGTTGTCTAATTTCAACGTCAGTTATAAAGGATTCAGTATATGTAGAATTGGAACTACGGAAATTGCAACTAGTGAATTTTAAAAATGTTGTTTTTGTTGTTGTTGTTGTTGTGGTCTTCAGTCCAGAGACTGGTTTTATGCAGCTCTCCATGCTACTCTGTCCTGTGCAAGCTTCTTCCTCTCAGTACCTACTGCTACCTACATCCTTCTGAATCTGTTAAGTGTATTCATCTCTTGGTCTCCCTCTACGATTTTTACCCTCCGCTCTGCCCACCAATACTAAATTGGTGATCCCTTGATGCCTCAGAATATGCCCTACCAACCGATCCCTTCTTCTAGTCAAGTTGTGCCAAAAATTTCTCTCCTCCCCAATTCTATTCAATACCTCCTCATTAGTTACGTGATCTACCAATCTAATCTTCAGCATTCTTCTGTAGCACCACATTTCGAAAGCTTCTATTCTCTTTTTGTCTAAACTATTTATCGTCCACGTTTCAGTTCCATACATGGCTACACTCCAGACAAATATTTTCAGAAAAGGCTTCCTGACACTTAAATCTATACCCGATGTTAACAAATTTCCCTTCTTCAGAAACGCTTTCCTTGCCATTGCCAGTCTACATTTTAAATCCTCTCTATTTCGACCATCATCAGTTATTTTGCTCCCCAAATGGCAAAACTCATTTACTACTTTAAGCGTCTCATTTCCTAACCTAATACTCTCATCGTCACCCGATTTAACTCGGCTACATTCCATTATCCTCGTTTTAGTTTTGTTGATGTTCATCTTATATCCTTCTTTCAAGACACTGTCCATTCCATTCAGTTGCCCTTCCAGGCCCTTTGCTGTCTCTGACAGAATCACAATGTCATCGGCGAACCTCAAAGTTTTTAATTCTTCTCCATGGATTTTAATTCCTACTCCGAATTTTCCTTTTGTTTCGTTTACTGCTTGTTCAATATACAGATTGAATAACATCGGGGATAGGCTACAACACTGTCTCACTCCATTCCCAACCACTGCTTCCCTTTCATGCCCCTCGACTCTTACAACTGTCGTCTGGTTTCTGTACAAATTGTAAATAGCCTTTCGCTCCCTGTATTTTACCCCTGCCCCCTTTAGAATTTGAAAGAGAGTATTCCAGTCAACATTGTCAAAAGCTTTCCCTAAGTCTACAAATGCTAGAAACGTAGGTTTGCCTTTCCTTATTCTATCTTCTAAGATAAGTCGTAGGGTCAGTATTGCCTCACGTGTTCCAACATTTCTACGGAATCCAAACTGATCTTCCCTGAGGTCGGCTTCTACCAGTTTTTCCATTCGTCTGTAAAGAATTAGTTTTAGTATTTTGCAGCAGTGGCTTATTAAATTGACAGTTCGGTAATTTTCACATATGTCAACACTTACTTTCGTTGGGAGTGGAATTATTATTTTCTTCTTGAAGTCTGAGGGTATTTCGCCTGTCTCATACATCGTGCTCATCAGATGGTAGAGTTTTGTCAGGGCTGGCTCTCCCAAGGCTATCAGTATTTCTAATGGAATGTTGTCTACTCCCGGGGCATTTTTTCGACTCAGGTCTTTCAGTGCTCTGTCAAACTCTTCACGCAGTATCATATCTCCCATTTCATCTTCAACTACATCCTCTTCCGTTTTCATAATATTGTCCTCAAGAATATCGCCCTCGTATAGATCCTCTATATACTCGTTCCACCTTTCTGCTTTCCCGTCTTTGATTAGAACTGGGTTTCCATCAGAACTCTTGATATTCATGCAAGTGATTCTCTTTTCTCCAAAGGTCTCCTTAATTTTCCTGTAGGCGGTATCTATCTCACCCCTAGTGAGAAAAGCCTCTACATCCTTACATTTGTCCTCTAGCCATCCTTGTTTAGCCACTTTGCACTTCCTGTCGATCTCATTTTTGAGACGTTTGTATTCCTTTTTGCCTGTTTCATTCACTGCATTTTTATATTTTCTCCTTTCATCAATTAAATTCAATATTTCTTCTGTTACCCAAGGATTTCTACTAGCCCTCGTCTTTTTACCTACTTGATCCTCTGCTGCCTTCACTACTTCATCCCTCAAAGCTACCCATTCTTCTTCTATTTTTATTTCTTTCCCCCATTCCTGTCAATTGTTCCCTTATGCTCTCCCTGAGACTCTGTATAACCTCTGGTTCTTTCAGTTTATCCAGGTCCCATCTCCTTAAATTCCCACCTTTTTGCAGTTTCTTCAGTTTTAATCTACAGGTCATAACAAATAGATTGTGGTCAGAGTCCACATCTGCCCCTGGAAATGTCTTACGATTTAAAACCTGGTTCCTAATACTCTGTCTTACCATTATATAATCTATCTGATACATTTTAGTATCTCCAGGGTTCTTCCATGTATACAACCTTCTTTCATGATTCTTGAACCAAGTGTTATCTATGATTATGTTGTGCTCTGTGCAAAATTCTACCAGGCGGCTTCCTCTTTCATTTCTTAGCCCCAATCCATATTCACCTAATACGTTTCCTTCTCTCCCTTTTCCTACACTCGAATTCCAGTCACCCATGACTATTAAATTTTCGTCTCCCTTCACTATCTGAATAATTTCTTTTATTTCATCATACATTTCTTCAATTTCTTCATCATCTGCAGAGCTAATTGGCATATAAACTTGTACTACTGTAGTAGGTGTGGGCTTCGTATCTATCTTGGCCACAACAATGCGTTCGCTGTGCTGTTTGTAGTAGCTTACTCTCATTCCTATTTTCCTATTCATTATTAAACCTACTCCTGCATTACCCCTATTTGATTTTGTGTTTATAACCCTGTAGTCACCTGACCAGAAGTCTTGTTCCTCCTGCCACCGAACTTCATTAATTCCCACTATATCTAACTTTAACCTATCCATTTCCCTTTTTAAATTTTCTAACCTACCTGCCCGATTAATGGATCTGACATTCCACGCTCCGATCCATAGAACGCCAGTTTTCTTTCTCCTGATAACGACATCCTCTTGAGTAGTCCCCGCCCGGAGATCCGAATGGGGGACTATTTTACCTCCGGAATATTTTACCCAAGAGGACGCTATCATCATTTAATCATACAGTAAAGTTGCATGCCCTCGGGAAAAATTACGGCTGTAGTTTCCCCTTGCTTTCAACCGTTCGCAGTACTAGCACAGCGAGGCCGTTTTGGTTATTGTTACAAGGCCAAATCAGTCAATCATCCAGACTGTTGCCCCTGCAACTACTGAAAAGGCTGCTGCCCCTCTTCAGGAACCACACGTTTGTCTGGCCTCTCAACAGATACCCCTCCGTTGCGGTTGTACCTACGGTACGGCTATCTGTGTCGCTGAGGCACGCAAGCCTCCCCACCAACGGCAAGGTCCATGGTTCATTGGGGGGTATCTCTGTCTTACCATTATATAAACTATCTGAACCCCTTAGTATCTCCAGGCTTCTTCCATGTATACAACCTTCTTTTATGATTCTTTAACCAAGTGTTAGCTATGATTAAGTTATACTCTGTGCAAAATTCTACCAGTCAGCTTCCTCTTTCATTCCTTACCCACATTCCATATTCACCTACTACGTTTCCTTCTTCTCCTTTTCCTATTATCGAATTCCAGTCACCCATTACTATTAAATTTTCGTCTCCCTTCACTATCTGAATAATTTATTTTATCTCATCATACATTTCATCAATCTCTTCGTTATCTGCGGAGCTAGTCGGCATAAAAACTTGTACTACTGTGGTAGGCGTGGGCTTCATATGTATCTTGGCCACAATGATGCGTTCACTGTGCTGTTTGTAGTAGCTTACGCGCATTCCTATTTTTTTTATTCATTATTAAACCTACTCCTGCATTACCCCTATTTAATTTTGTAGTTATAACCTTGTATTCACCTGACCAGAAGCCTTGTTCCTCCTGCCACCGAACTTCACTAATTCCCACTATATCTAACTTTAACCTATCCATTTCCCTTTTTAAATTTTCTAACCTACCTGCCCGATTAAGGGATCTGACATTCCAAGCTCCGGCCCGTTAACGCCAGTTTTCTTTCTCCTGATAACAACGTCCTCCTGAGTAGTCCCCGCCCGGAGATCCGAATGGGGGACTATTTACCTCCGGAATATTTTACCCAAGACGACACTATCATCATTTAACGATACAGTAAAGCTGCATGCCCTCGGGAAAAAGTACAGCTGTAGTTTCCCCTTGCTTTCAGCCGTTCGCAGTACCAGCACAGCAAGGCCGTTTTGGTTAGTGTTACAAGGCCAGATCAATCATCAAGACTGTTGCCCCTGCAACTACTGGAAAGGCTGCTGCCCCTCTTCAGGTACCACACGTTTGTCTGGCCTCTCAACAGATACCCCACCGTTGTGGTTGCACCTACGGTACGGCTATCTGTATCAATGAGGCACACAAGCCTCTCCACCAACGGCAAGGTCCATGGTTCATGGAGGGCTTTTAAAAATACTCCCTAGAAAAAAATAGTGCCAAGAGACGTCAGTCAGTGCCATCTGCGCTCACCGATTATCAGCCAGATTTCAGACCGCTCACTGCAGAAATGAGCGCTCAAAAAAAAAAAAAAGGAAAAAAAAAGGGTCACAGAAGTAACTCCTTATTTCCTGTTGTTTAATGAAAGTCATTTGATGATGTTAGGTTTTGATGAATTTTGTCATTAGTGTTAGCTGTCAGTCCCTAATCAATGTTTCTTCGATTGCTTACGATTTCTTTTTTTTTCTTTTTTTTTTTTGCAATGGGACCGGCTGTTGCCCCTTTAAACGTAAGGGAAATCCTAAACAGGGAATTTTTTGGGTACAAATAGCGGACAAGACACGCCTATTCCTGTGACATTAAATTTACAAAACATATCTTTTACACTACATGCACACGATAATGAGTGTGGAGTAGCATGATGAGTACCATTTTTGCCTTTTGTCAAAGAAATCTCAACACATTTTTAATTATTGTTTAGATATTTTTTTATATTTGGAAAAATTAAAACAACTTCATCACAAACTTCTGTTAGTATTGATTCTTTTTTTTAAGTGATGTGAAATAACGGCTAAAGTATACTTACAGAGTCGCAGATTTTCGTTGCATGCTGCTGTTGACAACTCGTTATCGTTGATCATTTAATGAAATCCAAGATTAGAGGAAGGACTTTTGTCTTCTATTTAGGTCGCCTCTCCAAACTCTTTTGCTTCCTCTCAGCATTCTCTTTCCTCTCATTGTATACGAATGACGTAGCACTGATAATGTATTTTCCAAAGCACATGGCAATAATATTTCTCTCTATGCAACAAAAGCATCATATACATTGAAGCGCCAAAGAAACTGGTACACCTGCTTAATATCGTCGAGGGCCCCCGAGAGCACGCAGTAGTGCTGCAACACGACGTGGCAAGGACTCGGCTAATGTCTGAAGTAGTGCTGGAGGGAAATGACGCCATGGATCCTGCTGGGCTGTCCATAAATCCGTAAGAGTACGAGAGACAGGAGATCTCTGAACAGCACGTTGCAAGGCATCCCAGATATGCTCAATAATTTTTACCTCTGAAGTGTTTGGTGGCCAGCGGAAGTGTTTAAACTCAGAAGAGTGTTCCTGGAGCCACTCAGTAGCAATTTTGGACGTGTGGGGTGTCGCCTTGTTCTGCTGGAGTTGCCCAAGTTCATCGGAATGCACAATGGACGTGAATGGGTGCAGATGATCAGACATCTGTCAGAGTCGTATCTAGACGTATCAGGTGTCCCATATCACTGCAGCTGTACACGCCGCACACAATTACAGAGCCCTCACAAGCTTGAACAGTCCCCTGCTGCCATGCAAGGTTCATGTATTGATGAGGTTGTCTCCATACCCGTACACTTACAGCCGAGACGCGTCCGACCCAGCAACATGTTTCCATTCAACAGCCAAATGTCGGTGTTAATGGACCCAGGCGAGGCGTAAAACTTTGTGTCGTGCAGTCATCAGTGGGCCTTCGATTCCGAATGCCCATATCGACGATGTTTCGTTGAGTGGTTCGCACGCTGACACTTGTTGATGACCCAACACTGAAATCTGTAACAGTTTGCGGAAGGGTTGCACTTCTGTCACGTTGAACGATTATCTTCAGTCGTCGTTGGTCCCGTTCTTGCAGTATTTTTTTCCGCCCGCAGCGATGTCGGAGATATGATGTTTTTTCCGGATTCCTGATATTCACGGTATACTCGTGTAAAGGGCGTACGGAAAATATCCACTTCATCGCTACCTCGGAGGTACTACTGCGTCCCATCGTCCGTGCGCCGACTATAAAACCAAGTTCAGACTCACTGAAATCGTGATGACGTGCCATTGTAGCAGCAGTAACGAATCTAACAACTGCGCCAGACCCTTTTTGTCTTATACAGACGTTGTCGACCGCAGCGTCGTTTCTGTCTATTTATATGTCTCTGTATTTGAGTACACATGCCCAAACCAGTTTCTTTGGCGCTTCAGTGTACTTCAAAACGTCGAGAACAACATACTCTGTCTACAGATGTTGAACATTTTCAACGATTACATCCAAACGCATGTTTATGCAAACAACCACAGTCTGCCAATAGCTGCCATGGACATTGCAAAGCAAATTTTAAGAGACCTGTCTCAGACTGAGTTATGGAATGCATGTCTTCATGGTCCTGCATAGAACCAGAATGAGACTGTGAACAATGTGATTTGGATCAGAATTCCGATCCTCAGATCTATGAAGTTTTTTTGTACCGGACTTCGGATTTGATATCTCTTCCAGACGTCTGTCTTTACAACCTCACCACTACTAGAAGTACTTTCTCGTAGGAAACTGTTATTCATCTGTTACTTACATACTTTCCTGGAAGTTTTTTCTTTTTAAAAACTCGATTACTTAATCGCGCTGTTTTCACTATACTAAAAGAATAACAACTAAGATATTACGTTATTCTTGATACACGCTGTCGGAAAGAGTTTCCTGTAGTATAATGTTAGCCAGCTGTGGAAACAGGTTTCCTGTAGTATAATGTTAGCCAGCTGTGGAAACAGGTTTCCTGTAGTATAATGTTAGCCAGCTGTGGAAACAGGTTTCATGTAGTATAATGTTAGCTAGTTGTGGAAACATGTTTCACGGACACATTATCTGTGGAGTTACTGGTAGCTTCGAATGGCATTTTTTTTTAGAGAATGTGTTGCTACAAAGTTATAACAGCTAATTTTTAAAAAATAAATTAAATTATATAGCATTAAGCTAAATACAAAATAAATACACCAAATTAAAGTGGGAAGTCTCTGTTATTTTACTATATAAGACACGAAAGACAGAAATTTTCATTTTCTAGATTCGGCTCCCTTTAACACGTAAAATTTTACCTTGTTCTCTTGTTTTTTGGGCCAGGAACTTTGCTATCTTCATTCTGTCACATTGGTGATCAGTTTCTTTATCTGCTAAATGTACGATACTGAACCGTAGCAACTGATGAAGATAAATAGAGAAGTAAGGAAGATTCAAGATTAACATCCCGTCGACAGCGCGGTCATTAGAGATGGAACACAAGCTCGGATTACGAAAGGTTGGAGAACGAAATCGGCTGTCCCCCCTTACAAGGAGCCATCGCTGCTTTTTCCTGGAGCGACTTAGGGAATTCATGGAAAATCTAAATCTGGATGCCCTACGGGAATGTGAAGCGTCGTCCTCCCGAATGCGGGTCCAAGGTGCTAACAACTGCGCCAACTGGCTTGGTTCGAGGATAAATAGTAATTGTAAGTACGTGACACGTCTGGTTGTTGACTGACTGGTTGCTAGTTCACAAGATTCTACTTTTTAAGTTCATCCGTCCGAAAAGTCAAAGATCTGCGCCAAATAATAATTTATTGATTCATCGTCGATCACAGGAACAATATATTAAAGGCTCGGTGGATGACACTACGTAATTACATAGGATCTTCTTCGTCTGCCCTTATCCCAAACATACTCAACGTCGTCACGTTAATTATTAGATGTGGCATTGTTACTGCTAGAGGATGGCTAGATGCCCTTCCTTTCGCCAAATCGAGAGGTGCAAACGTTTCAGAATGAAAAAAAGTGTGTGTTCCGATTTTAGGTCCGCGAAATCTTGTGTAGATTGCAGTGGTGCATACTTGCCCAACGCTGTGGTGTCATTACAGTCTCAAGTTCAAGTGACAATAGACGATTAACCGTGAATCGGCCAAGGACGCATTTTTCAGGTATTCTTCATGTGGCCTGTTTAATATATGACAGCGATTCTGCATAAATGTCGGGATAAAATGAGAGTATCGCACTTCAGAAGGGGTATGTTTATGAGATCTTTAACTGGTATAATGACATAAGTCGACTTAAAACTCAGCTAATGCTGATATTATCCGAAATCGTTGGCTAAAAAATTTCCTGTGCGTGACTCCTCTTTTGAAAATGGCTATTCTACTACCTTAGTGCTATAGTTAATGAGTTCAAATGTATTTGCGTGCACATATTTGCACGTTCATAATGGACGGTCACTTTTCTACCGCATGACAAGAACACAGGGTAATAATGCGTCCCTCATTATTGCAGTTATAAACTATTACCTGCAGAAAAAAGTATCATTAGGGTTTTCTGTAGAATTATTGGGGAATTACTCTAAATCGTCATCACAATTTCTTTCGCAAATTGCTAAATATCTCTTTAAAAGATTAAAATTTTCCAGATAGATTTTCTTTTCCGCGAAATGCTGCAAACTTTGTACAGAGAACTCTAGAATTTAAACGTATCTGTCTAGAACTATGAAATAATATATATTTCTAGAAAGTCGGGTGTCAGCGTCACCGGACTCACAATATACTGGATTCGTGCAATCGAAGCTGTTCCGTTGCCGACTCGTCGGCTGCCTGAACATGCGTAGGAAGCTCGGAATAATGATATCCGGCGTTACCGAGAAGATTTTACACGCAAATACTCCCGTGAGAAAACGGTGCATGTCGTATTGCATCTGTTTCTGGCCTCTTCGGATCTATTCATCTCGAGAGTCCAGAAAATGATAACTGAAAAGATAAACAGATGCCCCTGAGACAAAAGATCTGCTTTTCCGAACCAACTCCGGTGGGCAACTCGACAGCGATTCTTCTGAAAGCAATAATGTCACGAGCGACGATGTTACTATGATTTCGATTGAGAAATGTAAAATACATATAAAACATTTCAATACGGCCATTTTGACTTCTAATTCGTTATCAGCGAACTCACGTTTCTGTATAACCGAAGTTTTACTCGAATCCGCTAAATTTATACTTTTTGATCCGCCAAATTAGATACGCCATTTCGAATTTTGTAATCGCGAAATCGGATTCCAAACCGTCAACTCAGAGAAGCTAAAAGGACCTAAGCTTTGTAGGAAATTATATCAATTTCTCTATTACGTCAAGAGTGTGTTGCGAGTAGGCCCATTGTGCCCCGGGTGGATTCGAATGGGGTCTGGAGCGGTTAACCGAACAGGCAGCGATGCATCTCAAAGGCTGGTAGCAAATCGAGATAAAATCAATAACTCTCCGTGAGGAACCAGTGAATAACTGCGTTGTTTCTCAAGAAACATTTATTGTGGTAAAGGTGAAGTGCTAACGGTTAAGTTGTTCCTAATGTTATCCACCACAAAGTACTAATCTTCGGCTAAGTAGTCTGTAACGGCTCGAGTGAGTAACGAAACAATATGGTTGTCCTAAGTCAAGGCGGAAGATACAACATTCTGCCACGCTTTACCAAGAATGCAGAACGAGGTAGTACGATGGTTTTCTGTGATTTCCCTGACTCCCTTGAGACCCCGGGATGATTTTTTTATCGCAAGGACAGCCCGCTTTCCTAGCCCAGTCCGAGCTTCTGCTTTGTCCGTAATAACCTCATCGTCGATAGTATGTTCAGTTATTTACATTACTATCTGCTTTCCCCTTGTCACGTCTAGCTAGGTGGCCAAAAAGTGATTCTGGTGGCTGGAGTCAGAGGTTTTTATCAATCCTGATTTATTTTTTTAATTCTTGTAGTGATATTTCCTTAGAAACTTTCATTCCGTAACACGTCTCTTTATTTCTAACCAAGAAGTGAAATAAAATTTTTCCTGAGTTTATTTTTAAAAATGCTTTCATAATGACGTATTTTCATAGAAATTTAACCTCCCTTTGGGGGTGAATTTCCAAAAATACTGAATTTTATTAAATTTCTGATCGAGAAGCCAAAACCAATTTTCGTATTTCTAACTTCAAAATTGCCGTAATAGAGACATATATTAACAAAAGCCTTGTATCCCCTACTTCAGCCCTTAGGGGTATAATTTCGAGCAATCCCTTACTAAAGGAAGCCTACAGAATAAGAGCAACACCTTCTTCAAAGTTTAATTTTCCGTCCTTAGCGGTTTGGTGTGGGAGATGTTGAGTCAATGAATCAGTCAGGCTCTATTTCACTCCCTTAGCGTTTGAATCTCCAGACACAATGAAACAGGTAATTTTTCATTTCCCAGCGGGAAGCTAAATACAAATTTTCATAGATTTAGCTTCAAAAATTCTTTGATAATGAAATATTTCCTTAAAAACCTTCATCTCCTATATCACCACCACTCTCATCACTGCGGGTTGAATTTCCCAAAATGCTGAAACACGTACTACTTTTTCTGACCCAGAAACAAAATTTTCCGTATTTCAGAATTGCCTTCATAGCGACGTATTTTCCGAAAACTTTTCATGCCCCGTCCTCACAGCTTTAATTCCGCCAGTACCTCGTCTCCTGCGAAGGAGAGCTTCTGTGAAGTTTGGAAGGTAGGAGACGAGGTACTGGCGGAATTAAAGCTTTGAGGACGGGGCGTGAGTCGTGCATGGGTAGCTCAGTTGGTAGAGCACTTGTCCGCGGAAGGCAAAGGACCCGAGTTCGAGTCTCGGTCAGGCACACAGTTTTAATCTGCCAGGAAGTTTCACACATTTTTTATTTTGTTTTTGTACAAAACGTATTTGGATTGGTCAAAATAAATGTTTCTCGTTTCTGCCCCACATACGTATGGTGCAGAAAAACACCTTGCTAATTAGGTTAGAGCATGGTTGAGGACTTTTATCGAGAAATATTTTCCTGATTAGCATAGGTCGGAAATGCACCGTTATGGAGATACGGTCATAAAACAACAGCCAATCAGGTACGAGCGCACAGTTGTGTGAGCACTTAAACTAATTTGCCCCTCATTATACCTGTTATGGTAAAGAGCGCAGTTGCCAATCAAATTGTTGTTGTGGTCTTCAGTCCAGAGGCTGATTTAATGCAGCTCTCCATGCTACTTTATCCTGTGCAAGCCTCTTCATTTCCGAGTAACTACTGCAGCAATATAAATCCTTCCGAAACTTCTTGGTCTCCCTCTACGATTTTTAGCCCCCACGCTTCCCTCCAGTACTAAATTGGTGATCCCTTGATGCCTCAAAATGTGTCCTAGTAACCGATCCCTTCTTCTAGTCAGGTTGTACCACAAATTCCTCTTCTCCCCATTTCAGTTCAGTACCTCCTCATTACTTGCGAAATCTACTTATCTAATCTCCAGCATTCTTCTGTAGCACCACATTTCGAAAGCTTCTATCCTGTTCTTATCAAAAGTGTTTATCGTCCATGATTCTCTTCCATACATACCTACACTCCATACATATACTTTCAGAAAGGACTTCCTGACACTCAAATTTATTCTCGATGTTAACAAATTTCTCTTCTTCAGAAACGATTTTCATACCATTGCCAGTCAACATTTTATATCCTCCCTACTTCGACCATCATCAGTTACTGTGCTTCCCAAACAGCAAAACTCATCTGCAACTTTAAGTGTCTCATTTCCTAATTCCCTCAGCATCACCTGATTTAATACAACTACATCCGTTGGTTATCATCTTATATCATCTTTTCAAGACATCCGTTCAACTGGTCTTCCAAGTTCTTTGCTGTCTCTGAAAGAATTAGTGTCATCGGCATACCTCAGAGTTTATATTTCTTCTTCCTGAACTTTAATTCCTACTGCAATTTTTTCTTTTGTTCCTTTACTGCTTGCTCAATATACAGATTGAATAATATCGGGGATAGGCTGCAACCCTGTCTCACTCCCTTCTCAACCAGAGCTTCCCTTTCGTGCGCTCGACTCTTATAACTGCCATCTGGTTTCTTTACAAGTTGTAAATAGCTTTTTTTCTCCCTGTCTTTTACCTCTGTTACCTTTAGAATTTTAAAGAGAGTATTCCAGCCAACGCTGTCAAAAGCTTTCTCTAAATCTACAAATGCTATAAACGTAGGTTTGCCTTTCCTTAACGTAGCTTCTAAGATAAGTCGTAGGGTCAGTATTGCCTCACGTGTTCAAACATTTCTACAGAATACAAACTGATCTTCCCTGAGGTCGGCTTCTACCAGTTTTTCCATTCGTCTGTAAAGAATTTGTGTTAGTTTTTCGCAACTGTGACTTATTAAACTTATAGGTAATTCTCACACCTGTCAGCACTTGCTTTCTTTGGAATTGGAATTACAATGTTCTTCTTGAAGTCTGACGGTATTTCGCCTGTCTCATAGTTCTTGCCCACCAAATGGAAGAGCTTGCTCACGGGTGGAGCTCCCAAAGCTATCAGTAGATCTAACGGAACATTGTCTACTTCCGGGGCTGTGTTTCGACTTACGTTTTTCAGTGCTTTGTCAAATTCTTCACTCAATATCATATCTCGCTTCTCATCTCCGTCTACGTCCTCTTCCATTTCCATAATATTGCCCTCAAGTACATTTCCCTTGTACAGTCCCTCTATATACTTCTGCCAACTTTCTGCTTTCCCTTCTTTGCTTAAGACTCGTTTCCCATCTGAGCTCTTGATATTCATACAAGTGGTTCTCTTTTCTCTAAAGTTCTCTTTACTTTTCCTGTAGGCAGCATCTATTTTACGAACAACCAGCTCTTCTGGAGTGTCTGTCGGTGACTCGTACACCAAACACTTTATCTCCCCCCCACTGTCCCCCTCCCCCCCCCCCCTGCCCCAGAGAACGTGGTGGCTATGATATTGGCCCACCCCTTCCAATCCAACAGTTAGGGGAAAATATTGTCTGAATGTTCTCTGACATCTACGTCATAATGTGATGGGACCCCGTCATTCTCGAACCATAGTCGTTGCCTGACTGCTAGCGGGACATCCTCCAACATTTCCGGTAGTACTTGACGGAGAAAGATGCTGTAATCTCCTCCATTAATGTGTTAGGCGAAAGATACGGCCCAGTCAGATAGTCGTAAAAATGCAGCTCACATCTTTATGGTAAATCTCTGTTCATGGTGGGATACACGAGTTGCCTTAGAATTTTTCAACTCCCAGACGTGACTATTTTGGCTGAACATTCGCCTAAGAAGTCCAGTATCAAACCCGTCATGGACCCCCAGGGGAAGACGGTTCACCAAGTGTTCCTTTTTATCTCTGCCCTTAAACTGTAAAATTTTGAAAACATAGTTTTTTTTACAGCTTGTATACATCATTCTTGTTATTTCTTGTAAAAAAATGGTTCAAATGGCTCTGAGCACTATGGGACTTAACAGCTGTGGTCAGCAGTCCCCTAGAACTTAGAACTACTTAAACCTAACTAACCTAAGGACATCACACACATTCATGCCCGAGGCAGGATTCGAACCTGCGACCGGACTGCCCGCCTAGAACCGCGAGACCACCGCGGCCGGCTATTTCTTGTAAGAAAAGTAAACATGCTTAGACATATTTAATTTACAGAGTAAATAAGGTACATATGCTGCTTCGGTGTCAGTTTAAGACAGTCAGTAACACAGCGTACAATTCATATTTCATGACACTCGAAAACTGTGTATTTCAAAATGAATATCGGGGTTTTAAGGCTTTATAGCATTTACTGCATTCAACGTGTAATTATAAATAGTACATGAAAAGTAAGAGCGGCTCTGACAGTTCGTTTACTCACCTTGAGTGATAAGGAACGATCTGTAATAATTACTTGAGAGAAGATAAGCGATCTTGGCTAAAAAGTTCACCTCTCAAGTCGGGCAGTTTTGTTTGCATAGTTGGCTTTGCAAAGGGAAGAGTGCGGGACGACTAAGCGTGACAAGAACATGTTACAGTAGTGAGAGAATCTTTCACGCGTAGCTTCATGAAATCAGTTCGGAAGGCTAGTTGTGAATTAACAGTTCCAGTGACTTCACTGTGGAGACTTCTAAGGAGATGCTTGAAGCTGCGTCCTTATCGTCTGCAGTCGCTACAAGTCCTAAAACCTACAGTGTACGTTCTTTGTGCCAACTTTGCAAAAGAAATGTTGCTACATGACGACGAATATTTTCTGGATCGTGTCATCTTCAGTTCTGAATCGACATTTCACCTAAGTGGAAATCTGAACACACATAATGTGTTCATCTGACGGTGGGAAGGGGAGGGGGGGGGGGGAGAGAGAGTCAATAAATCACAACTACTCGTAGATGGTACAGTTGCAATGAGGCGCTCCCCCAAACTGAATGTTTTTTGTGCCATATCCCAGCGGAAACCTTAAGGGCCTTTCTTTTTCTGTGAAACAACTATAACTTGTGTGTCTTATCTTGATGCGTTGGAAGTATATCTCTTTCCTCAGCTGAAAGAAGCTTAACCACAGAACTTTGCTTGGCAGCGAGATGCTGCGCTCCCGCAGTGGCATAACTCACAAGTGGAGGCCAAGACCTTGGCATCACAGATTTATTTCAAACTTTGTGCAACTGTAGTATGCCATTAAAACAACATAATGTGTAAGTAGTAAGGTGCACTACTCTGACAGTTCCGAGAAAATCGCAAGAGAAGTTTTTCGCTTCCGTTTTGTAACTGATGTATCTGTGCGAAGTTGCTGGCTGTAGGAAGTCCTTGTGGGCAAGTGGTTAACGTTCGCGCTAAGCAAGAGGGTTATGGAAGAGGCAACGGTTCGAATCACGCTGACGCTTATTATTTAACTATATGTTTCATCACTGGTCACATTATTTAGCCGGCCGTAGTGGCCGAGCGGTTCTAGGCGCTAAAGTCTGGAACCGCGCGACCGATACGGTCGCAGGTTCGAATCCTGCCTCGGGCATGGATGTGTGTGATGTCCATAGGTTCGTTAGGTTTAAATAGTTCTAAGTGTAGGTGGCTGATGACCTCAGATGTTAAGTCCCATAGTGCTCAGAGCCATTTGAACCAAGCCACATTATTTAATGTATACAACATTTGAGAGGTAATATAACGACAAAAAACCCACGTCAATTTTTATGACGTTGTAGTGAATTTCATATGTTATTTGACTATTTAGTATTTGTAATTAACTGTAAGGACGAGGGACAGACTTGTAAAGCCCAAGTAAAATCTCGAAAAATAATAGTATGAATGACGTTATTCACAATCAGTAATATAATAAGTCACAATGGGCCAGACAACAAGAGTAATGTATCACTCGTTGGATGTGCTCTCGATATCATGCGTTGCAGGATGGTATTGGTCATACAGACATGGAAAACATAAATTGAAACTTCAGGCAAATACACGATGTTTTCATCATTATACTACCTCTCAAATGTCATATAAATTAAGTAATATGGCCAGTGATGAAAAAAGAAGCAGATTAATAACTAAATTTGACCGAGAGTCGAACATTCGCTTCTAACACATTCGTCTTGCGAACCTGCAATGCTGGTCACTCGATCACCATGCACTGTAACGTCCTAAGCACATATACTTAAACCACATAATAACGCGTAACATTTCTCTTGCGATTTTCTCGTAACTGCGAGTGTAGTGCACCTTATTATTATCACAATATGTTATTTTAATGACCTACTAAAGGTGTTCAAAGTTTGAAGTAAATCTGTGATCCCAACGCCATGGCCCTCCCTTGTCAGTATGCGACTGGTTAGGCGACTTTGTACCCGACCGCTGGATTGTTCACAAGGGGCCGGATGATAGTGCTTGTTTCGCATGGCCTCCACATTCACCACATCCGACGCTACGCGACTTTTACTAGCTGATCTACCCGACTTAAGAAACAGCACTGAAGCACTTGGTGCAACAATTACACCAGACACACAGATCAAGGTTTGGGAAGAACTCACCTGTCAATTCGACGTGCGCAATGCAACGCGTGTTGGGCACTTATAAGAGAAACTGAGTTGCCTTCATATTTATGTATTATTTATAATTTTAAGTTGAATATAATAAATACAGAGCCTCAAAACCCCGAACAGCCGGAATATTAAATGCAGAGTTTCTCCTGTTACTGAGTTGCCGATGCGACAGGAGCTACGAGAAGTTATTTTAACTCGAATTCTTTCTCTTCGCGGGGCCCACAGTTCCCGGCTCGCACATCAATGCCGTCCGTTCTATTTTTTATTTTTCGTGAAGCGCCCAAGGTATTTGGCCATCAGACGGACACAAAGGCAAACTGTTTGAGAGGAGCGAACACCCTGCCGGCGATGGAGCGGTTAGGGAAGCTGGCAGCCAGCGCTGTGAGCAGCCTGCGGCAAGGCGCAGACTCGTCATTGAGTCAGAGGCTGCATTCCGTTATGCAAGGCTACCGGTCGAAAGACAGCGCTTCCTGGTGCGCTGGACGGCGATCGGTTCACATGTCGAGAACTGCATTGATCAGCAGCTCTCATGCCGAGTCATACCAATATGGTGCTTCCACAACGCTATTTTCACTCTGCAGGGGAGTGTGAGCTGATATGAAACTTCCTGGCAGATTAAAACTGTGTGCTGGACAGAGACTCGAACTCGGGACCTTTTCCTTCCGCGGGCAAATGCTCTACCGACTGAGCTACCCAAACGCGATTTGTGACCCGTCCTCACAGCTTTAATTCCACCAGTACCTCGTCTCCTGCCTTCCAAACTTCACATAAGCTCTTCTACGAACTAGCATTCTTCTAAGACTAGCATCATTTAGCCACAGTCTGGGGTATGTTTCCAGAATGAAATTTTCACACTACAACGGAGTGTGCGCCGATATGAAACTTCCTGGCAGAGTGAAAGCATGAGCTGGACCAAGGTTCGAACTCGGGATCATTACCTTCAGCGGGCAAGCGCTCTATCAACCGACCTACCCAAGCACGACTGAGGACCTCTTCTCACAGCTTTACTTCTGCTAGTACCTGGAAACACCCCCCCCCCACCCCCACCCTCATCCCGGGCTGTAGCAAGACATCCATGTATGTACAATACTCTTTATTCCAGGTGTGCTAGTCTTGCAAGGTTCGCAGGAGAACTTCTGTGAAGTTTGGAAGGTGGGAGACGAGGTACTGGCAGAAGGAAAGCTGTGAGGACGGGTCATAGGTTACGCTTGGGTAGCTTAGTCGTTGGAGTAATTGCCCGCAAAAATAAAAGGTCCCGAGTTCGAGTCTCGATCCAGCACACATGTTAATCTGCAAGGAAGTTTCAATACGTTGCTGTTTATTGTACATGGTCGTTTTGACAGGATCTATAGCAGGGGAGCAGACTAACCTCATCCCTAGAAGCAACAAATGTGCGAGGGGAGCTTCTCCACGGATTATCCCTTGCAATGGTGTAGTCTGCAGCAGAATATTACGGATGAGTCTGACTCAGCAGCGCTCATGTGAAGAAAATAGATGTTAATCTGAATGCTGCTAAGATAACCTTTAGTGGTACAGTCACATCTCATCTACATGCTGGCGATACTATGGAGCACCTATCCAACTTAGTTTCGTCGAAAGGCGAATCTCTACAACCTTTACTAGCAAGTTTCTGAAAATTAATCAATCCCTCTTCAGGAGAATTTACTTTCACTGCCTAGGAAACGCCTCAAATCCAGAAGACCACCATGCGAATAAGGAGTCCAAATACTCTCCACTGGTTCAGCTGGGACCCTGACTGGAAACGCCGGAATCACGAACTTACTGACGCACCAACAGTTTCAGGCATTCATCATCGGAAGGTATGTTAGTACAGCTTGATAGATTCTGGACTGAAGAAGATACAAGGTGCAAATACAACATGCGAAAGTAGGACTTTTGTACTCACGATACATGTGACTGTGGCAATATTCAAAAAATGATCTACATTGTAGAGTGCCCAAACAAGACTCTTCCCTGGTGGTATCAAGCATCGGACGAGGTGCTCCACTGGCTTGAATTTTCCGATATCCATGTGTAGACTGGGCAGTTAAGCAGTTAAACTCTTTACAGAGCATAAATACAAGCGCTGCTGAAGAGTATGGTCTCCGAACTTTTTATTCTGTACTAAATATCGGCTCAGGTATTACATGCCATGCATATTATTCGATCGACTTTCCCGCTTCGCTGACGCAAGTTGCAACCCTTTGCAGCTACAGGACTCCGAAATGTGGCGTTTAACATGGCTGAGTGTAACGTAACTATATCGGTGGCTGAAAAACAGAGTGCTGTAATAGTTTCAGAAAATGTCCAAACATGCAGCACCACACACGAGAGCTGCGATATCTGCAGCAATCTGACGCCTTGGGTTCACTGTCATCGATCATCCTCCATACAATCCCATCTCGGCCCCATTTGACTTTTATCTGTTTCCAAAGTTTAAAGAATAGCTGCGGGGACTTCACTTTGACACTGATGAAGCTGTGCTAGCAGACGTGAGATTGTGCCTCCGAAAACAAAGTCAAACATTCTATAGCGACGGTGTTAACAAACCGGTCCCTCGTTGGGTGAAATGTATTCAGCACCAGAATGACTAAGTGGGGAAATAAATATGTAAACATATAGAATAAAGATGTAGGTTGTTAATAAAGTTTGTTTTAGTTAAAAAGAGTTTTCACATAAAAAATTCGGAGGCATTACTTTCCTGCACGCACTCGTGGTTGTATATGTGTATTTTTTGGGGTAAATATATATAATAATTTTGTTGTTCTAATTGATTCATTCCGTAATAATAATAATAACAACCATTCGAGAAAGAGCTGCTGCAGGGATAGCTGCAGGTCCCCTTCTGACACAAAGAGAAGTAATCAGCACTAATTCCCATATCCTCCAGATCTACTGCTGCTATCTCAACTTCGGAGTTATCAATCAATAGACGTCTGGACAGCCACAGTACAATATATTTTGACATTAAGTTTTTGTATTTCGAGGTATTTCATATTCCTAATGTTAGTTATAACAGTAAATTAATAAACATCTGTTCCACTGTGTATCCCTTCTCTGCTTTATTGTATTCGGTGGAGGCGTCGCTGTTATTGAGTCACTATGTAAGAGTGTGTTTCAAACATCCCATCGCATACCGTAATTTCGCTTCTGGCGAAAGCTAGGAGGTTTCCTACAAATTCTCTAAGTGCGGTGGATTGTAAGAAGAGGAGTAGAAGATGAATTTCATTGCCGGCAGCCTCCCAGGTCTCCAGACCTCACACCTAGTGACTGACGGTGGTGTTACTTAAGAGACCACGTTTTTAACAACCCTCCCCCCCCCCCTCCCCTGTGCCCGACCCTCTTGAAAGTCTGCGACGTCGTATTATTGAAGCTGTGATTTCGATAACGAGAGGCCAGCTGCTTTGTATCTGGCAGGAAATGAGCCACCGTTTTGATATTTGTCGTGAAGCAGTGTAACACACTGCATGCGTAAAAATTTGAACTTTTCTCCTTCCAGGAACGTTGGAATTGTGTTACTATATTTTGTGGCTTGGAAACAATAAATGTTTGAAATCTTTTCCTTCTTTTTGAACAGCCCAGTACGTGACGACACACTGCTAGTAACGTACATCAGTTGCAGACGCCATTTTGAAACACTGCTGCAGCTACACGTTCTGACGGAGGAATCGAAAAATTTGTTCGCTCACTCTGGAAACTTCAAATAATGCATATGTTATGTTTCTCATTATTACCATTTTTGTAGACTGAGAAAAAAAATATGGTCCATTACTTCCTGGGCGGCTCTCCTAGAAATATCATGGTCGAACTGTTCCTCTAAGTACCCACTAAAATGTATTCATATCCTTCCGAATTCAGCGTTTATTAAGCGTATTAGGGGACCACACCGTAACCATGAAAAACACTCTCATGTTGAACACCACTTCCTCCACATTTCACTGTTGGCACTACACCCAGAGAGTGCATGTGATTTGAAGAAACGATGAACAGCAAGCAAACAACATAATTTCAAATTCCATTCAGTAGAGTTTGAGAAAACCACACATTGTCGGTGAAACTACATAATACGTTTGACAAGGAATCAGATGGAAAGCGAGAGTTAAGAGACAAAACGTGCGGCAATAAAAACCTGATGCAAACTTACGAGATTTTAACAACATAAGGTATGTGTAGTGAAGAAGTTTATTGTCAAGATGTAACTAAATAACCAAATACTGAAGCCACAGAAGGCAAAAATTACAGTCGTTCGTGTGGTAATGCCTCTCCCCATACCAGAATTCTAGGAATAAAGTTCACAACTGGAGTTGTCGTCTGCTACGGTGATGAGGAAGTGACCAACGACAGCATCTATGAAGCCATCCAGTTCCCATGCTTGACTTTCGAGAAAACAACACTTTTCACTGAATCTTCATATTTTCCCCAACACACAGGATTCCCTTCTTCTCGTTATGCCAAGAGTGTCCCGTTTTTCTTCCCGCGTACCTAATACACTTGTAAGTGGCGCTCTCTTAAAAAATGGTTTATCTACGGTACAGCAAACCTAACTTGCCTTGATATGAAGAAACTTTGCAGTTTAACTGGGCCAGTAATGATACAAAAGACTCATTAATAAACGCCATCTGATTACGACATGAGAAAAAAGTTAAATGAACAAAGTATACATTAAATCACGTAACAGAAAACATCAGGCATAGTCTCAGAAGTTGAGCAGCATAGAACACAAATATTACTCACAAGAGCTTAACAGTATCGAAAGTGTGGTAGTGAGCAATTTACAGTTTGTCGCTGGGCAGTGGGGATGTAATCACGTTTTGTAATCCCAATAGTCAATTAGCGACACTGAACAACCGCTCCCCAGTAGACTTAAAGTCGAATAAATGATGTTGCAGTTCGAAATATTTGAATATGCACAGCTTGCCCAGAAGTGCTAGATACATCGAGATAAGACGCTATATGAGATAGCTAGCGAAATATCAATAAATACACTGTTGTAGAATCAGGCACAGCGTCACTTTGACCAGCGCCCGTCATCAAACCGTACCTTTTTAGTTAAAAATACGTTTATTAGTACGGGGACATTTATCGACAAAAATACGGTATACCGTCTGATACATGAAATACTTAATGAAATGTATTGCATTCAACAATGTGCTGAGCTGAATGTAGCGTCGCATAACACGTGCTCACGAAACCGAGACGGATAGAAGTTGCACCAGCTCTCACATTTGTGGCCCACCAAGAATTCCTCTCCTGTGCTTACCTTTTTGTCTCAGAGTAACACTTGCAACCTACGTCCTCAATTATTTGCTGGATGTATTCCAATCTCTGTCTTCCTCTACAGTTTTTGCCCTTTACAGCTCCCTCTAGCACCATGGAAGTCATTCCCAGACGTCCTATCATCCTGTCCCTCCTCCTTGTCAGTGTTTTCCACATATTCCTTTCCTCTCCGATTCTGTGCAGAACCTCCTCATTCCTTGCCCTATTAGTCCAGTTAATTTTCAACATTCTTCTGTAACACTACAATCCAAATAATTCGATTCTCTTCTGATCCGGTTCATGTTTCACTACCACATAATAATGTTCTCCAAAACGCACATTGTCAGAAATTTCTTCTTGAAATTAAGGCCTATGTTTGATACCAGTAGACTTCCAGTGGCCGGAAATGCCTTATTTGGCTGTCCTTGTATCCTTTTTATGTCCTCCTTGCTCCGTCCGCCATGGATTATTTTGCTGCTTAGGTAGCAGAATTCCTTAATTTCATCTACTTAGTTATCAGCAGTTACGATGTTAAGTTTCTTGGAATACTCACTTCTGCTACTTCTCATTACTTTCTTTTTTCTTCTATTTACTCTCAATTCTGTACTTACTAGACATTTCATCCCATTCAACAGATCCTGTAATTCTTCTTCAGTTGCGCTCAGAACAGCAATGTCATCGGCGAATCTTATCATAAATATTCCTTCACCTTGAATCTTTTGTTATTTCTGTTATTGCTTCTTCGATGTATAGATTGAATAGTAGTTGGTCTCCCACTATTATTATTCCCTCTTGGTTCTTGTGCAAATAATATACGTATTATCCCTATAGCTTATCTCTATTTTTCTCAGAATTTCGAACATCTAGCATCATTTTACTTTGTCGAATGCTTTTTCCAGGTCGACAAATCCAATGAACGAGTTTTCATATTTCTTCAGCCTTTCTTCCATTACCAACTGCAATGTCAGAACTGCCTCTCTGGCGCCTTTAGCTTTCCTAAAGCCATAGTGGTCGTCATCTAACACATCCTCAATTTTCTTTTCCTTCTTCTGTATATGATTCTTATCAGCAACTTGGATGCATGACCTATTAAGCTGATTGTGCAGTAATTCTCACACTTGTCGGCTCTTGCAGTCTTCGGAATTGCGTGGATGATCTACTTCTGAAAATCTGATGGTTTATCGCCAGTCTCATACATTCTAAAAACCCGTGTGGATATTCGTTTTGTTTTTTCTTCTCCCAGTGATTTCAGAAATTCCTATGGGGTGGTATCTATCCCTTTTGCCTTATTCGATCCTAAGTCTTTCTAAGCTCGTTTAAATTCTGACTATTACTGGATCTTCTGTCTCGTCCCTACCGACTCCTGTTTCTTCTTTTCTCACACCATAAGACATGTCCTGCCCCCCAACGAGATCTTCAGTGTATTCTTTCCACCTGTCCGCTCTCTCCTTTTCATCTAACAGTGGAATTACCTCTGCACTCTTAGCGTTAACACCCTTGCTCATAATTTCATCTAAGATTGTTTTGGCTTTGCTGTATGCTGCGTCAGTCCTTCAAGAGTCATTTCTTTTTAAATTTCTTCACATTTTTCATGCAGCCATTTCACCTTAGCCTCCCTGTACCCCCTATTATTTTATTCCTAAGTGACATATGTCTTTCTTTCGATGACCAGCTGAAGTGCTTCTTCTCTTAGCCATGGTCTCCTCGCAATTACCTTCCTCGTCCCTATGGTTTCCTTTGCAACTTCTGTGATTTCTCTTTTTAAAGATGCCCATTCCTCTGCCTACTGCCTATTAAGCCATCCATTTTCGGTAGTATCTATAGCCTCAGAGAACTTCATTCCTTAGTATTACCGTATCCCGCTTCTTTGCGCGTTGGTTCGTCCTGATTGGTTTCTAAAACCTGAGCCTGCTCTTCATCATTACTGAGTTTTTATATGAGTCTATATCCGCTCCTGAGTACACCTTACAGCCCAGCATCTGATTTCCGAATCTCTGCCTGACCACGAGGTAGTCCAACTGAAATCTTCCAGTACCTCCTGGCGTTTCCAAGAAAACCTCCTCCACTTGTGATTCTTGGACAGAGCATTCACATTTACTATCTTAAATTTATTGCAGAACTCAGTCTGTCTTCTCTCTCATTCCTAGTACCAAGCCTATATTCTCCCGTAACTCTTCTTCTTCTCCTTCTCCTACAAACGAATTCCAGTCCCCCATGACTATTAGATTTTCATATCTTTTTACGTGCTGAATTACCCGTTCGATATCCTGATATACTTTCTCCTTCTCTTCATCTTCAGCTTGCGAAGTCGGCATTATACTTGTACTATCGTTGTCGGTGTTGTTTCCTGTCGATTCTGATGAGAACAACCCTATCACTGAACTGTTCACAGTAACACACTCTCTGCCCTACCTTTCTATTCGTAACGAATCCTATTCCAGTTATACCATTTTCCGTTGTTGTTGATATTACCCTTTACTCATCTGACCAGAAATCCTAGTCTTCTTTCCATTTCACGTCACTGATTCCCACTATATCTAGATCGAGCCTTTGCATTTCCCTTTTCATATTTTCCAGCTTCCTTACCACGTTCAAACTTCCGACATTCCACGCCCCGACTTGTAGAACGTTATCCCTTCGTTAATTATTCGTGCATATTCTCATGGTCATCTATCCCTTGGCCCCTTGGCACCCCCCCCCCCTTTCTCGGAGATCATAGTGAGTGATTAGATCGGAGACACTTTTTCAACTACAGGCCACATGTCCTGTGGATACGCATTATTTGTATTTAATGCAGTGGTTTCTGTTGCCTTCTCCATTCTCATGCCGTTCATCATTGGTGATTCTTCCGCCTTTTAGGGAGAGTTTCCCACCCCAAGGCAAGAGAGTGAGTACCCTGGGCCTCTATCCGCTCCTCCGCCCTCTTTCAAAAGACCGTTGGTGGAATGAGGGTGACTTCTTATGTCGGAAGTCTCCGGCCGAACACGTTTATTCAAAATTTAAGTCGTTTTGACGACTAGTCAAGACGCTACCCTATATCACGGGTGCACTTAAATACTCAATAATGAGATGTTGAAATGAGAAATAGTAGTTGAACTGAATTTAAATCGTATATAATTGGCTCGAAACCGAATGAATATAGGAAGACAGTGACCCTTAGCGCCACAAAGACACGTGAAACACAAGTAGGCTATTTCAGCACCACATGAATTCAGTTCCATACGCGACACAGTGTAACTCACTGAAAAAAACTAAACAGAAGGAAAGAATGACAGAACTTCAGGTCCACAACAGACCTGCTTTTATTCTGGTACCTATGGGTCTCGGATTAAATGATTATGAAACGGTTTATCCGGTACTGCATATTTTCTATTAGTATAGTTAAGTTGCCAAAAGTATTCGACAAAGAGATTCTACTCTCAACAAAGAGTGCCCATTTATATTGTAGTATGAAACCTTTTTTTTTCCAATAGCAAAATTTGCTATATGGCCCGAATGTGGGTCTACAAAACGTGGTCACCTTATTGAAGTCTGTGTAATGTCTTGGACAAGATAATAAGAGTTCGATTTTGCATCCAGATTCGGATCTAATGACTTCACAAAGACGCGAATCATTTGCAACACCTCACGGAAGTACTCATATGCACTTCCGCAATTCATAGCAAGTTTGTCGGTACGAAATTAGTGAAAAATCTAGTCGTCGAATGCAAGCACCTTATGAATGATTTAATGCAATGATCTTGCAAATGAACAATCCCTTGAGTCCAGAATGAGATTTTCACTCTGCAGGGGAGTGTGCGCTGATATGAAACTTCCTGGCAGTTTAAAACTGTGTGCCCGACCGAGACTCGAACTCGGGACCTTTGCCTTTCGCGGGAAAGTGCTCCCAAGGGAAGCTATGCGGATTCGGAAGACGAGGCAATGTGCATAGCTTCCTAAGATTTCAAGGAATTTGTAAAATTTTCCAGATGCGGAGATCCAGACGCAATTGGCACAAGTTATGATGGGACAGTTGGATTTATAGGAGAAGATAATGGAACGAGGATGTAGAAGCTACGAGCGGCCTGTGTGTAAATGGCTCTGCGACTTAACTGCTGAGGTCATCAGTCGCCTAGAACTTAGAACTAATTAAACCTAACTAACCTAAGGACATCACACACATCCATGCCCGAGGCAGGATTCGAACCTGCGACCGTAGCGGTCGCTCGGTTCCAGGCTGTAGCGCCTAGAACCGCACGGCCACTCCAGCCGGCGCCTGTGTATACTCTTTCTAGTATGGCAATGGAAAGATGCAATAAAGTCATGGTGCTCAAGAAAACGCACTAGATACATACAAGGGTTAGACAAAAATACCGAGACACCGCGAGAAATTCATGTTTGAAAACAAATGCAGTTTCTAGACAAGCCGACAGGTGACGCTGTTATACTACGGCAGCTTTGCAATGTCGTCAGCGTGTTGCTCAAGTGTCAATCATGTTCAGAACAGTGGCCTGTGTATCTGTCAGAGTGTATTATGTCGGAGCCGTGTGATTTCGAAAGTGAGCAAGTCGTTGGTGGTCGTATGGTGAATAATTGCGCAACCAATGTAGCTGAAGTGCTTTGTGTTTCAAGAGGCAACGTATCGAAGATTTTTACCGGCTACAGGGTCGTGGCACACGGTCATTGAAGACAATTGCGACGAAAAATAAGAAGACGACAGCAGTAAAGTAACTGCAGAACTGAATATCGCACTCGAGAATCCTGTCTGCACAAAAACACCACGAAGGGAGCTCCAAAGCCGCACATCAGTGATGCAATCACCAGTAACGAGAAAACGTCATGCCGAAGCTGTGAAACATGGACTACGGAGCAACGGAAGAAAATCATTCGGTCGGATGAGTCTTGTTTCACGCTGTTTCCAACTACTGGCTGAGTTTACGTCTGGTAATCGCCGTCCCAAACCAACGATACGGACTGCTGCTACTAAGAGTGAAATATGGCGTGTGTTCGGCGGTGATGTGGGCAGCCATGTCGTGGTATTCCATGGGCCCCACGGTCACTCTGCAAGGTCACATCACTGCCAAGGATTATGCGACCATTTTGGCTGATCAGACCCATCCCAGCGCACAATATTAGTTCCTGAATGGTGATGCTGTGTTCCAAGACAACAGGGCTCCTGTTTACACAGGTCGCATCATGCAGGACTGGTCTGGAGGCACGAGGATGATTTGTTCAATCTCCACTGGCCCCACAGTCAGCAGACAAGTTACTGAGCCTTTTTGGTCTAGTTTCGAGACCATCATCGCCACCTGAACTTGCCAATATTTTGCAGGGAGAACGGTATAAGATTCCACCGAAAGCCATATATGGTCTGACGACTGGAAACTGTTTTTAATGCCAAAACATTACACTGCATTAGGCGTGGTAATGTGCTATGTTTTTGGTGCTTTCATAATTTTGTCTACCTCCTTTATGAAACTTCCTGGCAGATTAAAACTGTGTGCGTGCCCGAGACTCGAACTCGGGACGGATGGTAGAGCACTTGGCCGCGTGAGGCAAAGGTCCCGAGTTCGAGTCTCGGTCCGACATACAGTTTAAATCTGCCAGGAAGTTTCATATCAGCGCACACTCCGCTGCAGAGTGAAAATATCCTTCTGGACACCTCCTTTATGTTGAATATGACATACTGAACGCACAGAAATATCCTCTCTAGTTTAAAACTAGCTTTAGAAAGTTACTCTGAAAATACAATGAATTGCTTAGCAAAGGAAAAGGTAACGTAGTCATCCTAACAAACAGAAACTTAATGGAATTATAATCTAACATAAAGACAACCCTGAATAAACTTCTTCCGTGAATTTGCAACCAAAGTTTCATTAATATCATTCTTGTAGAAGGATCCACAACACCCAAAAATTGTCTGAATGATAGAATTCCGCCACACTGGCTTCCATTTGGACAGGTGGAAAAAATCCATTACTTTCATTTTCGCCGGCCAGGGTGGCCGAGCGGTTCTAAGCGCTACAGTCTGGAACCGCGCGACCGCTACGGTCGCAGGTTCGAATCCTGCCTCGGGCATGGGTGTGTGTGATGTCCTTAGATCAGTTGGGTTTAAGTAGTTCTAAGAGCTAAGGGACTGATGACCTTAGAAGTTAAGTCCCATAGTGCTCAGAGCCATTTGAACCTTTTTTTTTCATTTTCATTACTGCGTAGTTTAAGCTGTTCTAGATACCCTTGATGTTCTACGAGCACCGGATAAAAAAATTAGTCATCCCCAGGAGAGGTCACGCTAATACCGAGTAACACCGCCTCTAGCGCTGATAACGGCGCAACTCGACAAGGAAAAGAGTTCTCAAGTTTCTTCTGGTACGCAACATTCAACTGAAGCCAATCATTGATGACTGGATCCCACAGAGTTTTCTAACAGCGGAGATATTAATTGTTACGATCCGACCACTGTTCCAGATAGTCCCATACATTTTCTGTTAAGATCAACTGATTTAGTGGACCAGCTGGGGTACGACAGGGTACCTTTGCCTACGTTAAGTAAGTAACGTATGCGTGCAGTCCTGTGAACACGGCTGTTGTTTTGAAGCACACTCATCTCGAAGAATACTCACTATGGAGAGCAGAAATTAGGTACACTGGTCGAGGACGTTGGATTCAAGAGTTCCTTAAACATAGAACTCAACAAGTCGCTCTTAACCGAACAAAATTGACAGATATAAAGGTAATTTCCGGACTATCCCAAGGAAGTGTGATAGGACCGTCATTGTTCACAATGTATATAAATGATCTAGTAGAAAGCCTCGGAAGCTCTTTAAGACTGCTCGCAGATGATACAATTTTCTAAAAAAAAGTAGCAACGGCAGAAGACAGTACCGGTTCGCAGAATGACCTGCAGCTGACTGATGAATGATGCAGGCTCTAACAGTTGACCCTGAACGTAAATAAATGCATCATATTGCGCATACATAGAAAAAGATGTCCCCTACTCTACAACTACATCATTGATAACAAATTGCTGGAAACATATCCACCATAAAACATTTAGGCGTAACTATTCAAAGCGACCGTAAGTGGAAACCCAACATAAAACAAGTAATAGGAAAAGCAGATGCTAGATAGATTTATAGGAAGAATTTTAAGGAAATGTACGAGGCTTGGCCGGAAAGTAATGCACCGCACTTTTTTCTCAGCCGAAAAAATGCTACGAATGCGGAACGTTACTTATGTACAGTAAAACGTGCTCAAAAGGGAATCGCCTGGGACTAAAATAATTTTTCAAATTGGACAGGTTTCCGGATTGCACAAAACTCACTGGGCTACGGAAAATTTGTCAGGTATCATGCACAAAAGTACAGTAAAAATTTTTAATTCTGCATATACTAAATTTACGTACCTTCACTTCAACACAGTAGATGTTCATTTACTGTATATTGGACAGTAGAACACTGGACTATTACACTAACTGATAAATAACACGGCGTTTCTATATTTTTTCTCTTACTTTAAATTCGTTTATTATTGTATGTAGATACGTACATATTATCCTCATGTTTATTTGCTTTACATTTCACTTTTCTCGCCACATATCAAGGAGGGGAACTTATTTCAATTTCCTGTACAAAATTGTTTTTTCTAGGCAAGTTTTTGCACCATACAGTATTTCCCACTAGCTGGGAGAATTTGTGTGTGCTCCAAATTGCATAACATCATTTATGCATGCAATGGCTTCTTCAGGCGTATTAATTTTTCTAGGTACATCATTTTGCTCCTTTTTTCTACCTTTATTTCTTCTTCATCATCCTCTGTGTTGCTGATTTCTATTAAATCTGTTGCTGAAGTGAAAGTGAAGTGTGTTAATAGAAAATTATCAGTTCGAATGTAATCATCTGCACTACATGAAATGTTTCGCATTTTCATTAACTCAGCAATTGGTGCTGCTTTTTCCTGAACTTCGGTGGCCACAGAAGCGTCTTGTTCTTGACCCCCAAACCCTGCTTTGTTGAAGCACTTGATGACATTTTCGGGTTTTATTTCCTTTACCACCAAGCCAATCCAATTTGCAGCATCCAGGACAGAAACTGACCGCGCAAGAGCGAACGCACTTCCGGCTTCTCCAACACTAAGAATAAGAGAGTGCATCAGTAATCGCCTATAATAACACTTGAATGTGTAGGTAACAGCCTGGTCCATGGGTTCTGTGAAGCTGGTTGAACCTGGAGAGAACCAATTTCACGTTTGATAACGCTACTTTCGGGTGGCAGGTTGCATTGTCTAGGGAAAGGAGAACTTGGCTATTTCCTTTTTTAATTTTGTCAGTGAAAGAGCCCAGCCATTCTTCCATAAGACCACTCACCATCCACGCCTTTTTATTGCTTCACCATGTAACTGGAAGCTTTCTGACGTCTATGGTTCTGAAACAACGCTGTTTTGCCGCCTTTCCAATCACCAGTGGCCTCTCCGTTTCACCTAACAAGTTTCCACACAGCAGTGCAGTGAGTCTTTTCTTCGACATTTTTCCACCAGTGCACTTTTCACCTCGAATTGCTAGCCATTTTGAAGGAAACGCGCGCTAAAACAGTCCCGTTTCATTGGAACTGAACACGTGTTTCTAGTCATAATTTATCATTAAGTTGGACAGTATTATCTTCCATTCCGTTGCTACACTTTCCTGCACGCCCTTAGCTTCCCCACACACTTCATTCCACACGATGTTGTGCCTATCTTTGAAACTGTCCAGCCATCCTGTGGATGCCTTAAACTCCGTAATTCCAAACTCTTTAGCGACTTTCAGAGCCTCACTCTACAACATGGGTCCAGATAAAGGTAAGTTTCTTGCCTGCGCACTTACGAACCGTTCCCACAATATTTCCTTACTTTCTTTATTTCCGGTCTTCTTCGCCTTTCTTCTCACCTGACCATTCCCTTTCATCCATTCGTTCCGAATCTTATCCTTGTTTCTTAAAGTCTCATAAATTTGTTTTACCGCATTTGAAACGCATTTAGTCTTTCTCACTCGCCTCGATTACATTAATCGTTTCGTTAAGTGTTAACGACTCATACCGCGTGTTCGACGTCATGTTTCTGCATCTCTTAAACTGAAACTGGCAGAAAATAATGACCTTAAAGGTAAAATAATTGATTAACTGAACAATACCAACCTCTTGTACTGCACACATTGCAGCAGAGGATTGGTACATGCGCGACAGTGTTCCTGTATGTGCCGGCGTGCGTCAATAATGAGAAAAAAGAGATAGCTGACAGAGCGCTGACGAACAAACCGTTTCCTTTGATGCACTGTACCGAGACTGAGCATAACTCATTCGTTGTTGCACAGAGCGGCGCGGTTTTACGGTAGGCGCAAATTGAGATGCGTATAGCGCGTGCGGCGCGGCGAGGCGCAGCGCGCGTCTTTGTAGCTTCACAGGTTCAAATGGAACCGCGCAAATTGGGACGCGCCTGTGCCAGATCGCGCGACGTTGTGGTTGTGGCACAGTTTCTCGCTCCGCGCACCACGCGAGCACTTAGGGAGGGGGTGAGGCGGGGTGCGGGAAGGCAGTCTTTCCATATGCTCACTTCGGCATGGCGCATATGGGCAGTGGAAATTTGGCCATCCGAAAAATGCGGCCTTATAGTACACTGAATTTTATTACCACTGAGTAGTGTTTCGTTTTTCGCCGTTTAAGCGCTCCACCTATATTCGTTAGTACATAATAGTTTTCAGTTACATATATCTGTACAGTTCTTTTGTTTTATTTATTCTTTAGTCAAGAACAGTGCACAGTTCAATAACTGGTGAGCCACTAGCCACTGGAATTATATCTTCTGCCTCCACAATCTTTTCAGATCATAAGAAGGGGCAGACGATTCATTGTGAGGGTAGTGAATAAGGAAGTAAGAAATATTAGAAAATGACGTGATCTAGAAGCAAGGCAGGAAAGGTAAAATAAAGTTATCTGTTGCTACCTCTTATGCTGACGTATCTCTACGATCTGTTGCAAAAAGTAGAAAAGGGGTAATTTCCACAGGTATGACCCCTTTGTGATTCTGGTAAAAAGCGTCCAAGATATGAAGTACATGTTTCACTATCGTTACTTGGATGTGGACGTAATAAGAGACATTATACTATGTACATGTGCACATCACATTTCCACTGCAAGCTAAAAACAGTCGACAAGCCCTCAAGAATAACTAAGTTTTGATTGGCTCGCCATAACGAGAAAAAGCGTTTCAGTGGTTGCATACACATTATCAGCATTAATGAACTAATTACACAAAGGCTACACAAATGAAAAAAATGGTCGGTATTATTACGAAAGTATGAGTATCCTGAAAGAGTGTGGTCATTATATATATTTAATTTGTTGAAATGTATTGCTGACAGAGGCAGATCTACTTTCATTACAATGTTTTTCGAACGACGTGAACTCCCGCCCCCAAAGCACGCAAGGCTAGCGTCCGCATTCCTGTTGCGCGCATTATTCTCAGATGCTGACGATACACTGACCATTGTGCTGTGCGACAGGTTAATTGTTTATTTTTCTCAATAACAACTATGTTATTCGCGAATCACATGTTGTCAGTTTGGCAACCCATATGTGAGTAACCAGCATCTGGCATCATTCCGCCTAAAGGGAACGCTCGTTATTATTTTAATACTGCTCGGATCAAGAAAAGGAATAAAATCCTTTGGTAAGTTTCCATTCCAGTCGTTCAGGGTTAAAAATACGATAAGTTACGGGAATTCAACCAAAATTCCAACAGAATTGGCAGTTTATTTTTGTGTGTGTGTGTACAGGATGGACAATTTACAGAATTCTGAAACAGAGTGCCTCATTAAACAAGTAATTGGCAATCAGAGAACTCAATAGCTTACGAAAAACCTCGTAGTGTCGGCTTGCAGTTACATAAGAGAAGAAATTTCGTGCTCATTTTCATACAAGGAAAGGCTTGTTTCACTAGTTGTCTATGACTCTTAAGAAATTACAGTCACTGGAGTGAAAAAAATAAAAAAGGAAGTATAACTACTGATATATCGCCATAGATAAGAAAGTTCCGAGTGTTTACGAACTGGCAAAATATTCTCCTCCTTTTGTGCAGTCATTCACCAAAATCTCGTTTCGATTT
This sequence comes from Schistocerca cancellata, assembly GCF_023864275.1. NCBI lineage: Eukaryota > Metazoa > Arthropoda > Insecta > Orthoptera > Acrididae > Schistocerca > Schistocerca cancellata. The sequence continues at coordinate 280,482,810 of NC_064633.1, forward strand.
CTCGAACGGTCTAGGAGACACGAGACATGATGTGAATATTTCATTCTCGCGGGCGTGAGATCAGAAGTGAGCACGCTACATAGGATCCATTTTCTCGAGATCAGAGGCAGATAAAGACCTCCTCCCAAGTCTAAAGAAAAATTTATCATGTCAGCTAAATTTCATACGCACAACATATGGTGTAAAACGCACCAAATGCAAAATCGTAGCGACCCCCACTTTCCATCGCAAAATTTTCGAATTCTGCGTAGCGTCTTACTAAAATGTGTAAATCGCAATAAGTACGACCATGAGCGAGATGATGGGCACTTCACCACGAATCTAACATATAACACTCCAAGCAAGGCAAAAATCACATATTTTTACTGAATAGTTTCCGAACAGTCCTTTGAGAAAGATTACAGGGTGCGCGCGCTTCGTTTCTGTCAGCGCAGAGCGTCACCAACAGGCGAGTGAAAAGTATGTGCGCACGTCTCAATATGAGTTGGACCAGAGCGACAATTGCGGAAAGTGCGCGTCGCGCTGTAATGTCGTGTTTCGGTTCAAGGAATTATTAAGTATATTCTAAGATTTTCTTTCCGTTTCTGCGTTAGGCACGTTCTGCTTTATACAAAAAATCAGCATATAAAAGTGCATTGAATTCGTCGGGACTGAAATACTTGTACGGTTTGGACAGATTTCCGAATTACACACGAACCGATATGAGCAAGTTTTATTGTATTATTTGAAGTCTTCTGAGTGAACGCGCCAAGTTTCCGTCAGCTCCGACAGATAGCGTAGCTGCAGGACAGTTTCACAATGGCGTGTGTAGGTGATGCGCGTTACAAGCAACGTGCCGTTATTGAATTTATCACTGCAGAGAAAGAAACTACAGGGAATATTCACAAACGCTGGTGCAAAGTCTATGGAGAATCTGCTGTCGACAGAAGTACAGTTTGTCGCTGGGGATGGAGGGTGAGGTCGCCAGAAGGTGGTTCGGCGGAGCTCCACGATTTGCATTGCTCTGGGAGACCATCCACGGCTGTCACACTTGACATGTTGCAGCGAGCTGATGTTGTCATTAGCGAGGATAGACACATTACAATTCGGCAGTTGGCGCTGCATCTGTCAATCAGCAAAGGAAGAGTGGATGCGCAAGTCTGAGGACTGCTAAACACATCGCAGAACAGAGTTGGACTGTCTTACCCCATCCACCCTACAGCCCTGACCTAACCCCCTCGGACTTCCACTTGTTTGGACCATTAAAGGATGCAATTCGTGGAACATTTAGAAGACGATGAGCAGGTGATTCACACAATGAATCACTGGCTCCGCTACCAGGACAATGATTGGTAACGACGGGGCATACATGCCCTTGTTCCGCACTGGAGGAAGGCCATAGAATGGGATGGAGATTACGAGGAAAAATAGGGTGCGTAGATAAAACACCATTCTTTCGTGTGTGTAATTCTCATGTTGTTCAATGAAGAACTGTTGAAGAAAAAAATACGCTACATTACTTTCTAGGCAACCCTCGTAACTTATCCACGAAGGAAGTGACCTGCAAGGAGCTTTTTCGACCGATCCTTGTTTATTATTCATCAATCAGGGATCCTTACCAGGTAGGACTGATAGAAGAGATATATAAGATCCAACGAAGAACGGCACGTTTCGTCGTAAGTTCGTTTAGTCTACGCGAGAGCGTTACAGAGATGCTGAACGAACTCCAGTGGCACGAGCTGCAAGAGAGGTGTTGTGCAGCACAGAGAGGATTACTATTAAAATTTCGAGTGAGCACTTTTCGAGAAGAGTCTGACAACATTTTACGCCTTTGCTTAAGCATCTCGCGAAATGACCTCGACGAGGAAATACGAGAAATTGGACCTAGACGTAAACGTGCTGGTTCATTTTGACGGTAATCTAAATGACTGGGTACAAGTAATGGTTCGAAAAGCAGCTAAAAAAGAAAAACAAAGAAATCAGCTTCGGCCTGAACTTCACCCACCACGCACTGAGGATTAAATGCCTCGATGGGCCGCCTTTACGCTCCACGCCTTGCATCGTTTGAAAAGAGGCAAAATCGCGACTCGCCACCATTCAGCTACTTGCCAATTTCCGTGTCATTTAGCCAAGTCAAGGCCAGCAGGTTCCAACGCCGCTGTGAGCAATGGCCCCTTGCGAGGTGCCCGGCTCAAATGTCAGTTTCACGCAGTTCCCTTCGCGATGTTCGCTCGACAGGTCGTTTCAAATAGCTATGCATTAACTGACACCAGTTTCCTGTCGAATTTCGTTGTGAGTGTCATTGACAAGGCGTGACACTCTTCTCTTGTCACTGTTGATTGGGGTATTTTTACGATCGATTGTTCTTACACCGTGTCATGAGGTACTCCCTCCTCTTTAGACACGTTGGACCGTCCACGCTGATACACCACCACACCGGGCAACTTCATTCACGGTGTCGTTATAGCCTAGATCCTCTCCGCCATGCTGCCAAGTCTCCACGTCGATCCAACTTACAACGCTTACAAACACCTGGCACATACGCACCAACTTTTTGTAATGACTTGCATCAGCGATGGCTGATCAAATGACCGCCTGGTGCTAATTCTACAGCATACGCTGTAGATATTTCGAATAAAAAACTGTGCCCAGTGGTTGGACCCAAACGCAGACGCACTCATCTGCAAGAAGGGCAGCTTAAGTAATCCACAGAACTAACATCAATAACATGCGTTGTTCTAATCTCAAATCTAATGAGAGATCTCGAACAAAACATCCACCTCGTACGTGCCAGCCAATATGCACATTGATGTGCAAAACTTGAGGAGGAAAGCAACTTCCGCATGAACGTGGGCAATACGTAGAAAGGAGCATAGTACACAAGACAACTGAAAGAAATACAAAATGAGTGGAACAGAAATGACACTTTTATTCGAAGACAATAATTGAATCGTCAATTGTTGAAACAAAATGTCATTTTTTACATTTTTCAGGAGAAACAAAAAACTGAATACTGCCATACGTATTACTGCTACATTACTGGAATTTTTCGGAAGAGAAAATGACTTCATTCTGCTTTTTTTGTCATTGAAATAATTAACTTAGAGTACACCATTTCGGTATTTAATGATTTCAAAGTTTTTTGAGTAATTTGGTTTCAACAATTTACAAAAATGTTTGCTTTTTTAGGATTCAATTGTACGAACACTTCATAATACATTAACATGTCTGACAAAATAGAACAAACCGAATTATTTTAACAGCAATAATGATTACTTTTAGTCAATCTCTGGCCAAGAAAGCACTTCTTCATAGAAGGATTTTTTTGCAGCAGGCACATATTCGATGACTTTCTTCATATCTTCCCTCTTCATTGTGGAAATAGGTACTTGGTATGTTGGGTAGGCCATTGGAATGGTGTCCATTAATCCTGGAATAATGGGCTCATGTCTTTTTCTTAAGTGAAAAGTAGGTCTTACTAATCCATCGATACACAGATTAGAAACACGCGCGAATTCGTCACTGCATGTATTTTCAGGAAAGCTTTCTTCCAAACCAGTTCCTTTCACTTCCAAGCATTATATGGTGAAGAAATTTTGCATCCCTACAGTTTTCACAACATTCTGGATCAGATTTCCGAGGATCCCTCTGCTTTACTCCCTTTTGTTGCAATAAGGCGCTGCAGATGTAAGTCCTGGGCGCCTTTGGTAGGAAGATCAAGAAATCTTGCCAAAATATTATTCCGTTGAATTACGGCAATGGAGTTATAACATTTCATTCTGCAGCTGAAAGAAGGTTAACAACATAAGATTGGTATTCCTGGTAATATTGATATTATTTACATCTATACAGTTTCCTACAGTTGTTCCAAAAAAGAGTGACATGTACCTGCAAGATCCTCTAACTGCTTTCCCTCTGTAATTTCGATGAGGCTGTCACTTAGTACGAGCTGTCTTCACCTTATTTCTTTATCATAATCTACAGTTTAACGTAAGGCCCTGATGAAGGCTAGCTGCAACGCTGGCCGAAACGTTGGCGCATTTTAAATTATGACGATGCGGTCTGATACCCTGAAGAATTTTATTGAAGATCTACACTATTGTTCTTCCTTTTTGGAGCCATAGTAATACAACCAACTGCTGTTCAATGAACATTAACAGAGACTGTTAGTGCAACAACAAAGGAAGTGGATAATTTCATCAACAATGTGTAGTATTGGAGGAAAACAGATTCTGCGCGGGAATGAGCAGCATCTATTGAAAGGAAATAAGTCAGTTACTTATTCGGTTTCAACAACAAACAGCGTAAAGTGCACCACCCTCTCTGCCATTTGTAGGAGCATAACACTTCATTTCAATAGCAAACGATAGGTTATACTCTTAAATTTACTATTCAGTGAAAAAACGAAAATTGAAAATTTTGACTTATTTGGTTTCAGCAATTTGTGGTTCAATTACACTGAAGTCATAGCGATTTATGGTGGTCCCCTGGACATTACAAAAGGCGAGACTTGGATCTTAATATGGTGTACGTTCACCACGGACGGCAACGCTTGTTCTGCAGCGTGCTTGCATGGTGGCCACGAGGTTGGTATGGAGTTCTTGTGGTAGGACGTTCCATCAGCTGGGCTGACAACTCCTGCATGGTCGTTGGTGCACGTGAACGTGCCGCAGTACGTCTTTCAGAGTTGGGGGAACGGACAGGCCAGTCCATTCGCCGAAGATCCTCTCATTCCAAGAGCTCCTCAACCTGCGCAGTTCGATGCGGCTGCACACGGTCATCCACAAATATGTAGTCAGGGCCAAATGCACCCCTGACAAGACGCACATAGGGAATGAGTACAGAGCCCCTGGGTGTATTATGTGTTGCCAACTCCCGTCATTTGACAAGAACTCCTTACCAACCTTCCGGTCAGCATTGGAGCACATTGTAGAGTATGCATCACCGACCTTGGTGACCACACAACTCATGAAAGAGCCCATGTTTTTTGTAATGTTCTGCGAGCCGTCATAAATCGTGGAGACTTCTGTCCTATTATTGTCTTCGAATACAAGTGTCGTTTAGTTTGGTCACATTGCGTATTTCTTTCAGTTACCTTCTATACTATACCGTAGCAGTTCTTTCTATGTATGGTCCAAGTTTCATCGTGCTGTGCCCTTTCGTCCTTAAGTTTTACACACTAGTGTATTTTGAAAACATCAGTAATGCGAAAACCATCTTGTGTTTTCTCACATGGCATCTCTAAAGTTATGGACTAAGACGATCAGGTTACGCTGTATTTCTTCCTAAAAGCATTTCACTCATTGTAAGCGCCATATCAACGGTTATTAACGAAAGTACAGTCACACGGCGTATTCTTGATAAGGACGATTAGGCGTGTTCTCTTTGATGGACAGTCATTGACAAATATGGAACTGAAGTGCGCCCTTGAGAAATGTGTGGGACCCTTTCTGCTCATTGTATATTAAAGTCCTGCCGGGCAGTTTTAATAGTAACCTTAAATATTTTGTCGGTTACGGAGTTACCTATAACGAAAGACTGAGTTACCTATAACGAAAGACTGGCATAACAGCTGTATGGATATTGTTAGATTTTGTTAAGGTTTCAAGATGGTTCAAAGATTAGCAACTTGCTTTAAATGTTTGGTTATCTAAACTTATGCTCTTCACAAAAATCAAAAACTTAGTCTCCACTGAGTATAGAATAAATGAACCACAACTAAAATCATTTAGCTGATGTAAGCATCTGGTTTGTAACAATTTCTAGGCATATGAAATGAAATTATCATATAGGCTCCATCATAGGGAAAACAGGTGGCAGACTTCGTGGCATTCGTAAGATCCTGGGAAAATGCACTTAACTTACTCTGTCTGATCAAAAGTGGACATTAGTATAGGGCGTGTCTACCCTTCGCCTTTGTGACGGCTGGCGAAACTTTCCGTGAGATGTCTAAATGTCTGTGGAGGAATAACAGCTCATTCTTCCTCAAGAGCAGAAAACGGACAAAGTACTAGCGATGTCGGACGCTGGGCTCTGGAATCGTAGTCGACGATCTATCTCGTCACAAAGGTGCTGCATTGGATTCACGTCAGGAGTCTCGGCAGGTCTGTTCATTGCAGGAATGTTATTGTCCACAGACCGTAGCCTCACACTTGCTGATTTATGAAAAGGTGTAGTGTCAAGCTGACACAATCATCATCTCCGAACTGTTCTTCTACCGACCCCAGTACACATTGTTGTCAAATATGCTTAATTCTTTCCGCATTTAGCGTTTTCTAAGGCACAATAAGAGAACCAAGCCCTAACCACCAAAACCACCCCGACACCGAAACACCATCTCACGGTTTACACTACATATGATGGAAGATAATGTTGTACAGGTACTGACCAAGCCAAAACCCTTCTACAGGGTTGCCACAGAGTATAGCGAGGTTCATCACTCCAAATCTGTTATGTATGAGGCGGAACTATGGGCCTCATGGAAAAGGGATGACCCGGCTGAGTCACGCGATTTCGAAATGGTTCAAATGACTCTGAGCACTATGGCACTTAACATCTGAGGTCATCAGTCCCCTAGAACTTATAACTACTTAAACCTAACTAACCAAAGGACATCACACACATCCATGCCCGAGGCAGAATTCGAAGATGCGACCGTAGCGGTCGCGCGGTTCCAGACTAAAGTGTCTAGAACCGCTCGGCCACTCCGGCCGGCTCAAGCAATTTGACTCTTAGTACGATCACGAGGTGTGGCCATTAATTGCACGCGTTGATCACGTAAGCTGACGTGAGGACCAATGAATTGTACTTGACGGGATGCATCTGGAACATCTTAGATGATTAGAAAGTTAGTAGACAGTAATACAATTCAATACTGAGCTTTAATTCAGCATCAGCGGTGAACGTCGATCTTGACTTTGTACACTAATATTTACAAGTGCAGTTATAGACTGAACTGCGAATACTTCTTTACAATTCTGATTGCTTCACATATATAGAACGATTGTCAATGCATAAACTGTATGTGGCGCCTGGCTAGGTCGTAGCTACTGACTTAGCTGAAGGCTATGCTAACTAGCGTCTCTGCAAATGAGATCTCTGAAGCTATAACAAGTGAACCATTCCTATTCAAGTCGGCTGTAGAACTGGGCGGTGCGCTAGCTTGTCTCGTAAGACCAGCCGAGTGGCGGCGCTCGGTCTGCTAGCGTCGACAGTGGCGACTCGCGGGTCCGATGTGTACTGACGGACGGCGGCCGATTTTGCACCTAGCAAGTGTGGTGCCTTGCAGGCGATACCACAAAATCAATCGTTTCCATCCATTTACTGCCCAATGGCGCCGCTCTTTACACCAGATCAAGCGTCACGTACCAATGATACAGAAACGTGTGGCTTACGGGCAGCTGCTCGTCCATTGTATCCCATTCTTCTTAACTCCCTACGCACATTCGTTGTGCTAGGTGGACTGCTGGTAGCAGTTTCAAACTCACGATTGATTCTTTCTCTGATTTCATGCGATTTTTCACAGCCAGCCTCCGCAATGCTCCTCTGTCTGTCAGTACATGAGATCTACCTGCTCTTGGTTTAGCTGTGGTTGTTCCTCCGCTTTTCCACTCCACTATCACATCACCAACCGTCGATCTGAGTAGCTTTAGAAGGGCTGAAATGTCCCTGCTGGATTTCTTATTCAGGCGACATCCAGCGACAGTTTCTATGTCACTGGGTTCTGCTAACAGACCCACACGGCTGTTACTGCTTCTCTACCGACAACACACTGACTGACGCCGCGTTCTTCTCGGTTTACCTCTTAATGTAGTTTTCAACTGAAAGTGTTTAATACTACACACATGCTCTTAAGTTAAGGATAATTGCAGAATGTGGTGCTACACAACGTGGCACTACACAAAACTGGCGCTAATAGCGTAGGCACATAGAGAACACACACGACACAGATCTGTAAGTCCACGGTATTGGTGAAAAATTGAGAAAACCGTCCAGAAACACATGTGCTACAAAACGCCACTGTTTCCTGCCCATGTACTCCGACATCTAAATGGGATATGATCACCATGCACATGTACACAGGCCGCACAACGGGTTGGCATACTCTGGATCAGGTGGTCGAGCAGCTGCTGGTGTATAGCCTCCAATCTTGCACCAGTGCCTGTCGGAGCTTCTGAAGTGTCGTAGGGGTTTGAAGACGTGCAGCGATACGTCGACCGAGAGCATTCCATACATGCTCGATGGGGTTTAGGTCTGGAGAACAGGCAGGCCACTCCATTCGCCTGATATCTTCTGTTTCAAGGTACTCCTCCACGATGGAAGCTCGGTGGGACCATGTGTTATCATCACCAGGAGGAAGGTGGGACCCACTGCACCCCTGAAAAGGCGGATATGCTGGTGCAAAATGACGTTCCGATACAACTGACCTGTTACAGTTCCTCTGTCAAAGACATACAAGGGTGTAAGTGCACCAGTCATAATCCCACCCCACACCATCAAATCACGGCCACCATACAGGCTCCTTTCAAGGACATTAAGGAGTATGTATCTGGTTCCTGGTCCACGCCACATGAAAACCCGGCGAGAATCACTTTTCAGACTATACCTGGACTCGTCCGTGAACATAACCTGGGATAACTGTTCCAAAGACCATATACTGTGTTCTTGACGCCAGGCTTTACGGGCTCTCCTGCGACTAGGGTTCGGTAGAATGCACCTTGCAGGTCTCCGGGCGAATAAACCATGTCTGTTCAGTCGTCTGTAGACTGTGTCTCTGGAGACAACTGTTCCAATGGCTGCAGTAAGGCTACCTGCAGTACTCCATGGCCGTCTGCGGGCACTGATGGTGAGATGTATGTCTTCTTGTGGTGTTTTACACTGTGGACGTCCCGTACTGTAGCGCCTGGATACGTTTCCTGTCTGCTGGAATCGTTGCCATAATCTTGAGAACACACTTTGTGGCACACGGAGGGCCCGTGCCACGACCTACTGCATTTGACCAGCTTCCAGTCGCCTTAGTTTTCTACCCCTCCTAACGTCATCAACATATGGTCTTCGAGCCATTTTCAACACACAATCACCATTAGCACGTCTGAGAACGTCTGTACAATTACTCGCTGCACTGTACTCTGACATGCACCAACACACCTCTGCGTATGAGGACTGCTGCCAGCGCCACCGTGCGACGACCGCAGGTCAAATGCACCGCATGGTAATACACCGAGGTGATTTAAACCCGAAAACAGCCCACCAGAGCGTTTCTTCACCATGTATCAGCATTATCCTTAATTTATGAGCATGAGTGTATATCCAGGATTAGCAGGAGCTGTGTTAACTTCTCCTTATTATTGTGTCATCACTTGGGCGGAATATAAGTTGAGCTTCTTGCTTCTTTTGTCCTACTACGTTTTTAGTAGGACTATTGGCCTTTTGTACCCTCCATGGGCTGCATGTAGGTTGCTAGGGCCCCTCATTTAAGGGTTCGCTGAATCCGCCGCTTTCCTGTGCGGGGTGGCACCAGTCTTCCTGAAGCAGTCACAGACTTCATCTTCGTGTGCCGCTTCCTCAGGTGTTAAGCTAGGAAATAGCACTGCGCGTGAGACACCCTTCGCAAGACCTTGTTCTGCAATGTCTGCCGTCTGTGAAGATCAGTCATTGCTGCCGGCCGGTGTGGCCGAGCGGTTCTAGGCGCTTCAGTCTGGAACCGCGCAATCGCTACGGTCGCAGGTTCGAATCCTGCCTCGGGCATTGATGTGTGTGATGTACTCACGTTAGTTAGGTTTAAGTAGTTCTAACTTCTAGAGGACTGATGACCTCAGAAGTTAATTTCCATATTGCTCAGAGCCATTTGAACCATTTTTGAGTCATTGCTGTCAGATCCCATGGTGCACAGCAATAATCCATCACTGGCCGGATAAATATCCTGTAAATTGCCGATCCTGTTTTCGGTGGTAAGTTTGGTGTTTGTTAAGTAACGGGTAGAGTGCACCCGATCTCGGCTGACTTTCTATCGGTCGTTTGTGGTGTGCCGTTGCCGGGTAAGCCAGCTGTCAAGAATGTAACCGAGGTAGTTTGCTGACATAGCCTATCCCGTTACGTCTTGTGCTTCTTTGTGGTCGTAATGACGACAGTGAATTCTAGACGCAGCCCGTTGCCGTTTTCGCCGCTCTGAATATGCATTGATTTTATTTACTACATACATGTTCTGCAACTATTGTAGATTGCTGACGTCGACGAAGATTCAACTGATGCGGTGCTTCGAGAAAGCTACAAAATTGCACACATCATTGCAACAACTGGATTACCTTTAGCAATGGATCTCTTGGTGAAATAACTTCTGCTTGCCGTCGTCGAGTGCATAGCGCCAACAGAAATTATGAAATTTGAAGGAGTTCGCTCTCCAAGCAAACGGTATCTCATCGGATCAGACTTTAACAGCTTTTTTGTAAGCCCGTGGCGAAGCCACAGATGTCACAGACGTTTCTCAGCTCGCAATTTTTATGAGAGGCATTAATTCGGAACTAAAAGTTGCCGGCCGTTGTGACCAAGCGTTTCTAGGCGCTTCAGTTCGGAACCGCGTCGCTGCTGCGGTCACAGGTTCGAATCCTGCCTCGGGCATGGATGTGTGTGATGTCCTTACGTTAGTTAGGTATAAGTAGTTCTAAGCCTAGGGGACTGATGACCTCAGATATTAAGTCCCGTAGTGCTCAGAGCCATCTGAACCATTTGAACTAAAAGTTTTCGAGGAACTGCTAAACGTGAGACCGATGAATTGCACAACTCCAGGTAACGACATATTTGCGGTTATCTGTGAGTCTGTAGAAAATGTGTTCTTACCATGGGACAGGCTCTGTTCTGTGGCAACAGACGGTGCTCCGCAAATGGTTGGGAGACAGTAAGGTTTCGTGACTCGTCTGAAGGAAAAAATCAAGACGGAATTTCGGAAAGAAATATCAAACATACACTGTTTTGTGCACCAGGGAGCCATTTGTGCTGAAAGTGTGAAATGCGCCGACAATATGGTGGTCATGGTGAAGTGTGTAAACTTTATAAGGCACCACGGTATCAGCCACCGCCATTTCAAAGGCTTTCTGTACAACCTGGAACCAGCCTATGGCAATATTCCTTTACACTGCACAGTACGGTGGCTTAGCAGAGGCAAAATTCTCGATGTATTTTTCGAAATTCGGGAAGTTATTCCATGTTTTATGCAAATAAAACGAGAGAGGAAATCACCGCTCAGTGACGAGACAGAAGCGGTGACCGATGAATCACAATCCCACACCTCGCTGCACAACTGGACGGCTCTGCTGGTAGTGCTGGCCTTCCTGCCTGACATTACAAGGCATTTGAGCAGCTTAAATACGTCACTTCAAGGAAAGGGTCTATTAATTGTTGATTTGTGTGATAAGATTATATTCGAGGACAACCTTTATCTATTCGAGAGCCAGCTTTGCAGTGAGAACTTAACTTTTTTCCAGTGTTTTTCATCCCTTCAATTCCCGAAGAAATAAATTTTTATGATTATCAACAAATTATCGTACAACTGCGAAGAAGTTTCGAGGTGAGATTTCAGGGCATGCAATGCCTACAAAACTAGTTAAAACTGTTTAACACTGCATTTTCAGTTGTACCAGACACTGTTCCTTCAGAAATACAACTAGAACTAATAAATTTGCAAAATAGCACACTGCTCAAGACAGATATTACAACACCACGAATTTGGTAAGATGGTATCGCTATCTTCGTGCGAAAGACTTTCTCAAATTACACAGCAATTCAGCTGACATCACACCTATGTTTGGCTCAACATATGGTTGTGAACAACTGTTTCCTATAATGAAAAGGGTGAAAATAGCAAATAGGTTCCAGCTGCACGACACAGCATATTCTTCGTCTTGCTGCAGCTCGAGGACTGACACCCGAATTTTCATTAATCGTGAATAAACGGAAATGTATTTCTCAAACTAAATAAAACGTTCGTACATGTGGCTTATATTAATGTTTTTATTGATTATAATCAGCCATCTTGTATTGCCTTGTTTTGTGCACAGTTCTGGATGTAATCTGCTTGCCCAGCGCTAAGTACCTGTGGCATTGGGAGCACTTGCGCAAACTGTTTACTCACTCCTGCCCTCCATTGCCCGGAGGCGCCGGACTGCTTGCAGGTCACCTCACGAACTGGAACAGCCTCTGTCTCTTCAAAGCGATGAAGGAAATTCTCCATCTACTTGTCTATTCTTCAAGGTCTTGGCACGCTTCCTGTAGTCTGCGATGCATGGGCTGTGGCCCTCTACGCCTTGTATAAATCGCCGTATCGTCTGCATATGGCGCGTTCCACTCGTTGATTCCTGGGGAGTTCGGATGTTTAGAGAAAATACAGAGTCGGCCCAAGAACCGATCCCTGCGGAATTCGTGATTAAGTTCTTCTTACGGCCGATAGTTCTTCTTCGATCTCACCACAAAAGTACGATCTTCTAAGTATAAGACCATCAGTTTAACATACGTTCCAGGGAAACCCATTTCATTTAGCTTCGAAATCAGTCCTTGGTGCCACACAGTGTGGAAGACTGTCGATATATCTAAGAATACTGCTCCACAATATTCCTTGTTGCTGTAGGCGTTGGTGATTTCTTCGTCCACCCTTACCAGCTGTTGGGTGATGGAATGTCCTTCACGAAATTCGAACTGTTCAGTGGGCAGCAATCCTCTGTCATCGATGTGTCTTCTTCCTCTTCTGAGGAGTAACCTCTTTAAGAATCTTACTTGAGGCAGCAGGCTGATTACTGACAACACAGTACTCCCTGTCTCGTTTCACACAGGCGCTTCCTCCTCTCGTGGCATTTAGCGGGAAATTCCGCGTTATATAGGGCTCTGTTGATACTGTTGATCAGATAGTGTACAGAGGGGATTGTTTATTTCTTACAAAACTCCAGTTCTATAATATTGCTCTTGTGCGTGGTACCCATACCAACCAGGACTAGCAGGGGATATTGAAAGTATAAAGGGTAGAGCAGCACCAACGGCCACAAATTCGGTTGACTCATGAGAGGGCGTCATGGGAATGCTGAAACACGTGAACAGGCAGACTCTTGAAGAGAGATCCTAACTTTCCCGTAGGTGCCTGCTCACAAAGTTTCAAGAGCCAGCTTTAAGTGAGGAGTCTAGGAATGCACTACAACCCTCTACGTATCGTTCCCGTGGGCATCTCGAAGACAATACTAATTATAGTGCACACAGAGGCATTTAAGCAGTTATCCTTCTCGCTCACAGGACGCGAATGGAACGAGAATAAATCCTAAGATATGATACAATGGAAGTACTCCCTGATATGCAGTTTTCAGTGGTTAACAGAGTATAGATGTAGATAGAGATCCACACATATTATTAAAATGAAATTGTATATGTACGAGAGGTTTTCAGTAAGCAATGCATAATATTTTGTTTTTCGGCCAGTGTCGGTTGAAATAATTTGGAATTTGTTGTGGAACATCGTGGAATATTCCTGCTTCAGCCCCTAAAGTTTCATGAAGTTCCGATAAATGGCGGCACTGTACGTAGCCTTCAAAATATGGTCTGGAACGGAGGTGCGTTCCAAGCAGAGAGCTGTCTATGAGTTCCTTTTGGCGGAAAATCAGAATATCGCAGATATCCATTGGCGTTTGCAGAGTGTCTACGGAGTCCTGGTCAGTGGACAAAAGCACGGTCAGTCGATGGACGAGATGTCTGTCAACATCGCAACGAGGTCCCGCAAATCTGTCTAGTCTCCCGCGAGCGGGCTGGGCTGACTGCGCAAAGCAGTGACTCCTGCCGTGTTGGAACGTGCGGACACACTCATTCGAGGTGACCGACGGATCACAGTCAAACACCTCGCTGCACAACTGGGCGTCTCTGCTGGTAGTGCTGCCACACTCGTCCACCAGTTGAGGTACTCAAAGGTACGTGCCTGTGGGATTCCTCGCCACCTAACAGACGACCATAAAGAGCAACGAAGGACCATCTGCGGCGAATCCAATGAAAGGTGCACTCTGCAGGAAGCAGTACGTGGATGAAGTGGAGGTTATTAATGCAGCAAGACAGCTCCGATGTGCAGTGGTACCATGCAGGTAAAACGGCCTCCCACTAAGGTGGCGTGAGGACGTCGCACTGAACGGAGTTTATGTTGAAAAATAGGGCTTTTTAGCCAGAGAAGTGGGGAATAACATGGTTTATTGGAATCAAGAGTAAAACCAACCTGCTTTCAGAAAAAATTGTGTTGCCTTACTTATTGACCGCTTCTCATGTGTACTGTATGAGCTATGTTCCACAGCTCCTCATAAACCATGGGACTTATTTCAAGCAAACTCTATACACGTATCACTTACTGTCAGTAAATCATCGCTATGGGGGTAAGAACTAAATACCTATCAAAGGAGTGGGTTTTGGGGAGGCGGTGAAAAAGCAGTGCAGCCCAAGACGCACGAATACCCATATTTTATTTATCCAATATCTGACAATGAGAGCACTTAGAAACTCCCAAAAAAACTTTACACATAATTTCAAACCTTTACGAAACTTTTTCTAGCTGACGACCTCCTCAAAACAACGAAAGGAAACAAGTTTATCGATTACTACATTTTCGCAATTCAAGGAGTAAAACTACCGTATGGAGCATGACGTTTAGTTTATTACTTCTTTATCACTAACTTTATTCGTGACACAGTTTGCAAGCAGTATTCTTATGAACCACTGAATGTACCAGAAAAACTATCGCTGTACAATACACAGTTCAGGAGATATGACGTAATAAACACAAAGGTGCGTGAAAAACTGCGCGTCATGCATTTTAATTTATTACTTCTTTACTACTAACTCTGTCCAGAACACGTTTCACGGACAGTAACCACATATTCAAAAATGGTTCAAATGGCTCTGAGCACTATGGGACTCAACTTCTGAGGTCATTAGTCCCCTAGAACTTAGAACTAGTTAAACCTAACTAACCTAAGGACATCACAAACATCCATGCCCGAGGCAGGATTCGAACCTGCGACCGTAGCGGTCTTGCGGTTCCAGACTGCAGCGCCTTTAACCGCACGGCCACTTCGGCCGGCAACCACATATTCACTGGATATATACACTCCTGGAAATTGAAATAAGAACACCGTGAATTCATTGTCCCAGGAAGGGGAAACTTTATTGACACATTCCTGGGGTCAGATACATCACATGATCACACTGACAGAACCACAGGCACATAGACACAGGCAACAGAGCATGCACAATGTCGGCACTAGTACAGTGTATATCCACCTTTCGCAGCAATGCAGGCTGCTATTCTCCCATGGAGACGATCGTAGAGATGCTGGATGTAGTCCTGTGGAACGGCTTGCCATGCCATTTCCACCTGGCGCCTCAGTTGGACCAGCGTTCGTGCTGGACGTGCAGACCGCGTGAGACGACGCTTCATCCAGTCCCAAACATGCTCAATGGGGGACAGATCCGGAGATCTTGCTGGCCAGGGTAGTTGACTTACACCTTCTAGAGCACGTTGGGTGGCACGGGATACATGCGGACGTGCATTGTCCTGTTGGAACAGCAAGTTCCCTTGCCGGTCTAGGAATGGTAGAACGATGGGTTCGATGACGGTTTGGATGTACCGTGCACTATTCAGTGTCCCCTCGACGATCACCAGTGGTGTACGGCCAGTGTAGCAGATCGCTCTCCACACCATGATGCCGGGTGTTGGCCCTGTGTGCCTCGGTCGTATGCAGTCCTGATTGTGGCGCTCACCTGCACGGCGCCAAACACGCATAAGACCATCATTGGCACCAAGGCAGAAGCGACTCTCATCGCTGAAGACGACACGTCTCCATTCGTCCCTCCATTCACGCCTGTCGCGACACCACTGGAGGCGGGCTGCACGATGTTGGGGCGTGAGCGAAGACGGCCTAACGGTGTGCGGGACCGTAGCCCAGCTTCATGGAGACGGTTGCGAATGGTCCTCGCCGATACCCCAGGAGCAACAGTGTCCCTAATTTGCTGGGAAGTGGCGGTGCGGTCCCCTACGGCACTGCGTAGGATCCTACGGTCTTGGCGTGCATCCGTGCGTCGCTGCGGTCCGGTCCCAGGTCGACGGGCACGTGCACCTTCCGCCGACCACTGGCGACAACATCGATGTACTGTGGAGACCTCACGCCCCACGTGTTGAGCAATTCGGCGGTACGTCCACCCGGCCTCCCGCATGCCCACTATACGCCCTCGCTCAAAGTCCGTCAACTGCACATACGGTTCACGTCCACGCTGTCGCGGCATGCTACCAGTGTTAAAGACTGCGATGGAGCTCCGTATGCCACGGCAAACTGGCTGACACTGACGGCGGCGGTGCACAAATGCTGCGCAGCTAGCGCCATTCGACGGCCAACACCGCGGTTCCTGGTGTGTCCGCTGTGCCGTGCGTGTGATCATTGCTTGTACAGCCCTCTCGCAGTGTCCGGAGCAAGTATGGTGGGTCTGACACACCGGTGTCAATGTGTTCTTTTTTCCATTTCCAGGAGTGTATATGCAAAATTATATTGTTGTGCAGCACATACGAAGTGCGACAATAAAGTAATGAGACTGATGTGAAAAAAAATGTTGCTTACCGTTTTAGTCAATTTTTGTGTTGTCTCCTGCAAAGTAGTTCCCTTCTGATTGCACACATTTTTTCCAGCGCTTCTGCCATTGATGGTAATATTTCTGGAACTCATCTTCTGTAATCTCCTCCAAGACCCTCGTCACAGCTTTTTGGACATCTTGTGTTGTTTGAAAATGGTGTCCCTTGTCCGCCGTTTTGACTCTTGGAAATAGAAAAAAGTCGCACGGAGCGATATCTGGTAAATAAGGTGGCTGTGGTAGTACTGAAATTTGTTTTGAGGTTAAAAATTGCTGCACTGACGGAGCAGTATGGGATGGAGAATTATCGTGATGCAGAATCCAATTATCAGCAATCTTGGCATGGACATGAAGAACCCTTTCACAAAGTCTTTCTAAAATTTCTTTGTTGTAATATTCGTTAACTGTTAGTCCAGGAGGCACCCACTCCTTATGAAGAATTCCCTTGGAATCAAAGAAGCACACAAGCATGCATTTCACTTTTGACTTTGACATGCGAGCTTTTTTTGGTCTGGGTGATCCCTTTGAACACCATTGCGAACTTTGGCGTTTTGTCTCTAGATCGTACTAAAAAAAAAACTTTCATCACCAGTGATAACACCAAGGTCAAGCAAACAGAAATGGCATACCATTGTGCAATACTATGCGGTTCCACTTCCGTGACGAGAGACACAAACACGTGTTAACCTATTACAGCACAACTCACGACTGAGCAGTTGCATTGATGTGCCGCTTGGACTGGAAGCAGCTTATAGATCAAGGTCAAAGATATTGTGTCTACGCAAGCCTGCAGGGTTGCCACATCTTGCAAAGAAAATCAGTCTCATTACTTTATTGTAATGTTCAACAGACGCAACGCCATAAACATTGAACTGCATGAAAATGAAACTATGGGGTAAAATTCACTAGAGATACAGGTTCAAAAAATGGTTCAAATGGCTCTGAGCACTATGGGACTAAACATCTGTGGTCATCAGTCCCCTAGAACTTAGAACTACTTAAACCTAACTAACCTAAGGACATCACACACATCCATGCCCGAGGCAGGATTCGAACCTGCGACCGTAGCAGTCGCGCGGTTCCGGACTGAGCGCCTAGAACCGCTAGATACAGGTGAATCATGTGTAGAAATACGTGTGAAATATGTTAATGTATGTGAAATATATTTTATTTGACATGTGCATATGCAGACAACGGCATTGCTGCAGTGGTATTACCAGTTTCCATCTGATCACCGAAGTTATGCGTAGTCGGGCTGGGTTAGCACTGGGACAGATGACCATCCGGACTGCTGAGCGCTGTTGTTAAGCGGGGTGCTCTCAGCCCTTGTTACGCAAAGTGAGGAGCTACTTGATGGAGAAGTAGCGGCTCCGGTTTCGTAAACTGACATCTGGCCAGGGGTGTGCTGACCACATGCCCCTCCACCCCCGCATACAGTGACGCCTGAGGGGTGAGAATGACACGGCGGCCGGTCGGTAGCGTTGGACCCTTAAAGGCTTCTTTGGACGGAGTTTAGTTTTAGTTTCAATGTGCATGTGCAGTCAAAGCCATGGGTAAAAAGCCTGTCCTAAACACCTGGAACGATTTCAACCTTATTTTGTACACATATTACTTACTATCTGGACAGAAATACTGTAAGAGTAAGTATCACCAGTCTACAACTGAGGTGAGAGTGATAACGTAGCAAGTGAAAGGGGGAGTAGGAGATGTGCAGTTAGTGAGGGGAAAGTAGGAGTTCTGCACAGATAGGGGAGAGGAGGAGAGGAACAGAGAGGTGGGGATGGGAAAATGGAGGGAGAGAGAGGGGAGAGGATGGGAAGAAATAGGCAGAGATAGGAGGGGGAGGATATAAACAGACAGCAGGAGAAGAGGAAACGGACAGAGAAAGGAAAGAGGAGGAGATGGACAGGGAGAATGGGAAGAGGAGATGGACAGACAGAGAGGGTGGGGGAGATGGACAAAGAGATGGGGGGCAAGGAGGTGGAATTACAGGGCGGAGGAGGAGATTGACAGAAGGGGACAGAGCAGATGTACAGAGAGGGGAGGAAGGAGGATGGACTAATAGAAGATTACAATAAACACATGCCTGAGCGAAGCCACGTAATCAGCTAGTATGCAAATAAAAAGAAAGTTGAAGTTTCCAGTCCTATCAATATCTCGAAGTACTCAACGTAGTCAGAAATGTTGAACAGTATCCAGTGACCGGCTATTAATGTAACATATATTTTGTTACGCAAAGAGTCGTGTCGCATTTATGCCTCATCGCTGGCATCATTTCACTTCAGCACTGAATCACATCGACTCTTCTCAAGGCCGAAAGGGAGCTAATGTGCTCCTGGACGATATACAGTCAGGCACAGAAGCCAGGAACGTGGGAATAAGTCTGTCGAGTCGACACTGAGGTCATGTGTTGGAGCGTGTATTGAAAAAAAAATGCCATCAGCTTGAATACATTTGAATCTTAGTATTTATACAGAGTGACACAGAAAACCGGGAACATTTCCACAATCCAATAAAATTAGAACTGATGAAGGAAAGATATTGCTTTCATAGTAATTGAAACCTTACAGCTTTGCCATTTACGAGACATTAATGGCATTTATCATTTGTTAAAAATTACGTTCTTTAGATGGCGTCCTCCTGGACGAATACATTCGTGAAATCTTGAGATTCGTCATTGACTGCTGCAACATCTCAGCTGGGATACTGTGAATTACATCCAGAATTCTCTGTTTTTAGCTCATCCAGGGTTCTTGGTCGAGTCGCGCAGACTTTACTCTTGAGATAGCTCCACAAGAAAAAAATCACAAACGGATAAATCTGGCGATCTAAGGGACCAGGGAATGTTACCGAATCGTGAGATCACACGGTTGCCAAACAATACTCGCACATATGCCATTGATTGCTGTGCAGTGTGTGATGTCGCTCTGTCCTGTTGTAACCAACCTTCTTGTACGTTTGGAAATTTGTTCAATGCAGGTGTAAAGAAAGTTCGTAACATCTCCACGTAACGATCGGAGTTGACAGTTGTGTTTCCCTGTTCATTTCCGAAAAAATGCGGTCCGATAATCCCATGTGATGAAACACCACACGATACTGTCAGTTTACTAACGTGTAAAGGGCTCTCAGGAACGTCATTAGGATTTGTATTTTCCCAGTAACGGTAGTTCTGTTTATTCACATAACCTGTGAGATGAAAATGTGCCTCATCTGATATCCACAACTTGTTTAGAAATTCATCGTCATTGTTTATTTTTCTTATCGTTTGTTAACAGAATCCTAATCGTAACCGGTAATCGTTGTCCTTCAATTGCTGCACCATCTGTAGTTTGTACGGATGAAATTTTAAATCAATGTGAAGAATTCTGCGGACACTCTCCCGGGACATTCCAACCACTGCTGCTTGCTTACGAACTGAACGCCGTGGGCTCCGTAAGACAGACTCGCGTACAACATCAATGTTTGCTGGAGAACGAACATTTCTTGGTCCTCTTGTTGGTTTCTTCTTGATGGCAGATCCAGTCTCGTCAAAATTATTAATCCATCATTTTATCGCGTGTTTCGACGGAACGGCATCATGACGTTCTAAATTATAAAAACGTCGAAACTCCCTCTGCGCCGCTATCAAACTATCATTGTTTTTATAAAACATTTCTATGGCTAACGCACGCTGTTGTCCATTCCACTAATCAATCCATGATTACTGAAATGGCGGACAGTTCACTAGCTGTCACGAACACGCAGGGCTGCCACCTGCCCATGGCTGCCACTACTCATTCCAAATATTCCTGTTATTCTGTGTCACCCTGTATTTAACACATTGAAATCATAAGCCGACCTTGCTAGATCTATAGTCATTCCAGCATGTCATCTTTCTAATAATTATTGTAAAATATGTAGTTTGGGAATAGGAGTAATGTGACAACTACAGCTATAATAGCCAAGCGTTGACGCACTGTAGTTTGTGCGGGCAAAGGAGATCCAGGCGGCCGGCAGTAGTGTATTTTGCTCGCATTCGTCGACTATAGTGTACATTTTAGTATTAAAAATGTTCGGATATTGACTAGAGCGATACAGAAAGGTTTAATACGAAAAAAGATTGCAATTAATATTTAAATTGATTCGGGACTTGGGACTGTGAACACACGTCCCGTTGTTGACTTTATTGCCTTTCGACCAGCAGTGTGTTGAAATGAGGAATGTGTTTTTTTATTACACCAATAAAAATGAGCTTCCATCGCTTCTTTTAAATCAGAGGAATTGAAGTAAATCATATAAGATAACAGTAGCGATTCTCCTTACCATCCTGTATTACGCTATTTATTTGTCAATGAAGAATCTGCCGCCAGTGGAGAAGATAACCAATGGGGCATTGGGACATCTGTAGGAGACGTGAAGCAGGCAGACATCATAGGATTTACTCTTGCAGTTCATCCGATTTACCTCTCCACACGCAGCTTCACGTATGAAGCAACTTACTGTGTTAGCAGTGTTGATGCAGCGAGATCAGAATGAATATATTCTCTGTTCTTAAATCCTACATCGATTTTCTTAACTCCTACATGGTGTCAGTAACTCATATTTCTTTTTTGACGTTAAATCTTATTTCTGGTATGAACTACAGGACCACATACTGATTGCGTGTTAGTGTGTCTCTGTTTTATTCATATGGCACTTTTCTTTCTTGCACGTTTTTTTTCGGCAGCTGTTTTCGTCTTTCGTATATTTCTTTTCTTTTTTTTTACAGGAGGTTTATCATCTGCGAATAGTACTAACGAATGTCATTTTCTTCAGCACTATGTCCGATCTTGGTAAAAGTTGTTGTTTCATGTGTGTTTGGGCTCACCTTTATCCATTCTATTTTTCGTACTTACTGCTGCTATATGTTTTAGTTACACGTATCGCTAAAGCACGGAAGCGCTGTAATAAATATGTTTGAACAGGCCAGACGTACAATCGCCGTTTGAGGGCTCGGTTTGGTGCTCGGTTCCTATGTGACCTAGAAAAGTTTTTGGCTTCACCCTGACCAGCGGCTACATGTACAGCCATTCGAACATCTGTCTCACTTAGCTATGTTACAACATATTAAGCAAGGTTCGAACGACGAACCGGAGCTGGCATCGAGATAAATTGTGTGAATCAATTAATTCCTTTTGCAAAAGATTTTACTTGGAGGAATGCATGATACACACTGTGCTGTGTTACAATATGTTTATTCTCTACCGGCTTCGATCATGGACCATCTTCACAATGGAAAAAAGTACCATTTGTGACAACTTCACATGGCATGCATGCTATTTAATTAGGAAAGTATACGCCACTGCTGACTTGTAAACGTAAGAAAATGACACTTAACGCCGTCATACAGACTTAACAAAGCAGAAAACAACGTGTAAAACAGGAAAACATGTTTTCTGCTTGGTTAAGCGTGTTTTGCAGCATTAAGTATCATTTTCCTACGTATTGAAGTCAGCAGTGGCGTATACTTTCCTGCTTATGTAGCATGTATGCCGTGTGAAGTTGTCACAGTAGATATATTTCTACTGTGAAAATCATGTGTTTCTCCAAGTATATCGATGCTGTTGACAATTCCCAGATAAAAAATCAAAAGATTCTAATTGGGCTAAAATTAATGTTCGGCTAATGGCATTATTTGCATGTCCGCCGTTCGTATTTTATGTTCAAAAACATGCAGAAACCTGTTTTTATGGGAGGTTTTTGAGCGCGCCACTTATATACTTTTGCGATTTGGTTCAAACTTTGCACGAAGGATAAAGCAAACTGAAAACTTTTTATCCAATAATATTTATCCGTTGTCGAAGTACGATGGTTCAAAACTGAACTAAATGTAGGACGTGAAATTCGTTCTTGCGTGAACTGAACGAATGGAAACAGTTTAAAGTGAATCAAGTACATAAAAAATGCATTCTTCTTATAAAATTGAAAACTCGCTTTCAAACATGTACCTTCATTCGGAATTTACGTACAAAAAACACGTTTTTTTTAATTTTTTTACAGGCACTACATCTGTGTTTCAAACTTGTGCTGATCGGTTCAAATTTTCTAAGAAGGTAAATACATGTAATTAGTGGTCGTCCTGTTGTTTTGAGGAAGCTTTATCCGTTGCCACGAAATAAGCAACATAGTTGGAAAGACAATAAAAAAACCTGTGCTGGATCATTCGTCGCCCGAGTCAACAGAAGTCTGTATCGGTTGCCAAGCTATGGCGGTCTGATGTCATGGTAGAGAAAAATCTGGGAACCAGTATGAAAAATGCTCCATCATAGCGCAAAAGGGCGAATATGTTTTGGGCAGAGTTAGTGGTGTAAAAGTAGGGAACCAACTTTTCGATTTACCCGGTACCTTAAAAGACATTTAAAACAAAATTTCTTGACATATTCGCTCTCTTTTACCAGTTACCGCTACTTCCCAAGCGCAGTGAGCCCTCTTATCTGCGCCGGTCGGAGTGGCCGAGCGGTTCTAGGTGCTACAGTCTAGAACCGCGCTACCGCAACGGTCGCAGGTTCGAATCCTGCCTCGGGCATGGATGTGTGTGATGTCCTTAGGTTAGTTAGGTTTAAGTAGTTCTAAGTTATAGGGGACTGATAACCTCAGAAGTTAAGTTCCATAATGCTCAGAGCCATTTGAACCATTTGAACCCTCTTATGTGCAAGGTGTTGGCATACCTCCATCTTGCAGTTTATATGCTAAAGTTCCTGACCCTGTCCCAAAATCCAGAAGATTCGTCAGCCATAGTAAACTATATATATATATATATATATATATATATATATATATATTCTGTTTTTCTGAGTTTTCTGGGGTTGGATTTGTTCCTGGAACGACGCCAATTTTTTGTTTCTTTTCTGGGCGAGGGAGGAGTTGAGTTTTCCCCCCGAGAGGATCATTTCTCCCCTGAACCTCGCCCCTGTTAAATGTATGGTAAGGGGGTGTAAGAACAAATAGACATAAATTTCTGTGCTTCTAGCAGGTGACATGGAAAGGAATTATCCGAATGTGGGGAAGTATCTATAATAGGAAGTATCCCAAAGTGGGGCTTCAAGCATCTTACACTTTAATGACACGTTGTGTCATACTGTACGACATGATAAATGCTATTTTGGATTACATGATGACATGTGTCATGAAATACGACATGACATCAAGTGTCATGTTACTCCACTTGAGACGATGCATTATATTACGTGACATGGATACTAATATTGACAAGTAAAAAAGTGCCCGTACCTCCAGTTGTTTCAATTTAAATGTCTTTAAAGCTACCAGGTAAGTGGAAAAGCTAGTTCCCTTCATTTACATCGCTAACTCTGATCAGGACATACTTGCCTTTTTTGTGTTGTGATAGGAGCATTTTTCATTCTGGTTCAATTGTAATTATTCCTAAGATATGAAGCCATCCTGTGTCCTCGTCACATTCTGGTATTATCACTGACTTACTAATACCTCCATTCTCCTGCGTTTGTTATTTGCCTCTTGTACTGCGTATAGATTGTTCTCACTACTATAGGTAAACCACTGAAGTTACCATCTTTTTGTATTTTATTATAATTTCGCTATATCAGCTTTGGTTTATTCCCAATTTTGCTGTGACTATATTTAAGCTGATAATAATATCGTTGCATTTGGTACACACTCTCCAATATACAAAGCTGATTGCCTTTCCGGATTAATTTCACAGCATTTGGCTGAAATGATTTAGCGTTTATGCAGAAACTTAAATTACTTGACAGAGACTTAAAACCAGTTATCTCGTAGATAAGAACAGAGTTCTGATTAGTTCAAAAACCTCTTTCGACTAACAGCTTCAGTCTGAAACATAACATTAAACGAAATTATCACTATTTGCTGTTTGGTTCTGCTTCCTGTTTTTGACCAGCAAAAACAGTGAGATAAAAACAGTTTTCTAATTGGATATTTAATATGCTTAACATTTGCTGAGTTTCTACCATATAATATACAGGGCACCACCATCACACTCAGCAATGTCACTGTGGTTACTGCTAACAGAGATGCTCCTTTTTTAGCTTCGAATCAGGATTCATTAACCCTGTTTAGTAACAGATGAACTTCACAAAATGCTTAATAATGCACGGGAAAGTAAAGTTATCTTGTTTCATCAAAATATTAGAGGACTGAGTTATAAGATACAAAAGTTTCTTGTCTGTTTGAATAATATAGAGAACTCAGAAAAGATAGACATCTTATGCCTGTCTTAGCTCCACATAACCACAGGGTGAGATAAGTTACATATAAAAGATTACAAGATTACCCTCTAGCAGCTAATACATGCGGAACTAATATGGGGAAAGCATGAGTTGTTACACGGAACACAAGTTCAAAAACATTGACACAAGTAGATTTTGTAGTGATCAGCACACAGAAGTATGTGCTTGAGAATTAATACTGGAAAATAGATCACTTTTAATTGTAGCCGTATACAGATTTCCACTGGGAAATTTTGAACTATGTATGAGAAATCTGGATTCATTACTATGCTATCTGTTAATAATCTGTGGTGACTTCAGTGCAGATTTTCTAAACGATCGTGACAGGACAAATGATGTGGAAGCCGTATTTGAATTCTACAGTTTCATCTGTAGTTAACTTCCCAACATACGTGGATAAAAACAACAGGACATTCGTTGATAACATTTTCTTT
This sequence comes from Schistocerca cancellata, assembly GCF_023864275.1. NCBI lineage: Eukaryota > Metazoa > Arthropoda > Insecta > Orthoptera > Acrididae > Schistocerca > Schistocerca cancellata. The sequence continues at coordinate 280,508,101 of NC_064633.1, forward strand.
GGTGAAGCTCTAAGCAACAAAATAACTTTTACTCAGAAACAAATGATGTGTCTAATCATGATCCACAGTTACTTAGGTTAAATAAGATAGTGCCTTACAGTATGGATACTCCTTAGTAGAAATCAGTTAGAACAGTTAATGACCCCAGGACGAATGCTTTTTAGAATAGTTTACAAGAGATAACCTGTGATGTAATTTATAGTGAACCAAACGCTAACATAAGATTAAATCTATTACATGATAAGTTCATATCGTTATTTGAAATTAGCTTTCCACATAAGCTAATCAGAAATGACATTAAACAGCAATGTAAAAACCACTGGTCTCTAGATGGATTGAAGTATCTTATGAAAGAAAAATGAATATGTATTTGCTGGCAAGAACAAGTAGAGGTCCTGTGGCGGTTGTGTACTACACTAACTACTCAAAATTGCTAAGAAAGGTTACTAAAAAAATCAAGGAACATGCATATAATGTAAAAAGTCTGTAATTCTGACAACATAATTAAGGCTATATGGAATGTGGCGAAATTGGAGACAGGACAAGGAGCCACAGAAAAAGGTAACACCACTATTGAACTGAATGGAAGGTCACAGGTAGCAAAAATGTTTAGTAATCATTTCTTAAATATAGTAGACAGTATAGGGACAAACAGTTCAAGAGAAAAATCACAGCCTTACGTTGAAAAAGTAGTGCTTATAATATTCTATCATACGACCAACTTCTCCTTCTGAAATTGAGAAAATTATAGATTCTCTCAAAAATAGTATTTCCTCTGACTTTGACTGTATTTCCAATGGAGTACCGAAAGACTTGTTCCCATACAACAAGCCCAGTCTTCTGAAATATACAGTGCATCGCTAACTCAAGGCACTTTTCTAGAGAAATTGAAATATGCCATTGTTAAACCGCTCTTTAAGAAAGTTGATAAAAGAGATGTGAAAACTATCGATCTGTTTCACTGCTTCCAAAACTTTTGAGAAGACGATGTATTCTAGAATGGCATCTCACCTTGACATCAATAATATTCTCAACATGTCACAGTTTGGGATTCAGAACGGTTGCTCTACTGAGAATGCCATGTTCACTCTCCATATTTTACGAGGAATAAATAAAAAACACAGCGTCAACTAGTATTTTTTGCAACTATCTAAGGCATTCGGCTGTGTGACTCACTGTATTCTCCTAGATAAATTGAAGTTTCGTGGCATGTATAATATAGCCAACCAATAATGTCATTTTTAACCGAAAGAATACAGGAAGTTGTACTTAGTAATTCAACCAATATAGTCTGGGGACATAATTATTACTGAGGAGGAATCATGTATTGTGTGCCCCAGGGCTCCAGTCTTGAGTCCACTATTGTTCCTCAGATATGTAAACTATCTTCCATTCAATAGAGAACAAGCAGAAATAGTCCTTTTTGCAGATGACATTAGTACTGTAATCAATCCAAGCATACATACAGAAACAGAAGACATGGTAAACAAAGCTCTTTAAAGTATCACTGACAGGTTTTCTGCGAGTGTTCTCATGCTCAGTTTTAAAAAGATACAACGTATACAGTTCTGCACATCTAGAGGTACTACACCAATGCTAAGTGTAACACAATGAAATAATAAATAGCGTGGAATCTTCAAAATTCTTAAGGCTCTATACTGATGAGAATTTAAATAAAAAAAACACATTTTGGAACTCTTAAAACAACTTAGTTCAGCCACATTCGCGCTTTGAATCGTTGCAAACCTTGGGGCGAGACAAATCAGTAAGTTGACACATTTTGCATATTTTCATTCAATAACGTCATATGGGATAATGTTCTGGCGTAACTCATCATTAAGAAAGAAAGTCTTAATTATTCAAACACATTCTGTAAGAATCGAATGTGGTGCTCAACCATTAGCACCTTATAGACATCTGTTTAATGAGATGGGGATTCTATCTATTGCTTCACTGCACATTTATTCCTTCATGAAATTTGTTGTAAGTAATCCACTGCAGTTCACAAGGGATAATGATATACCTAATTCAAATACCTAAAGGAAAAATGATATTCATTACTCCACATCAAGATTGTCTTTAGCAGTAAAAGGGGTGTACAATTCTGCAACAAAAATTGGTACAAAATATCCGTCAGACAGCAAAGTACAATTTGAAAACAAATCGAGACAGTTTTTCCCTGACAATGCCTACTATTCCATAGAAGAATTTCTATTATTGTAGTGTGTGAAAGATGGTGATTAGTATTTACTAACATTTGTATATCTGTTTTTTATTTGTAAAAAAAGAAAAAAAACTTAGAAATGTTCAGAATGTAACCGTATGTACAAATTAACTGGCGATGTGAATTCCACATCAATACAATTTATCGTGCAAAATGATTCGTGGAACACAAAACTAACTGACTGCTTAACTAACTAACTCTGTTTGAAGTTAAGTCCTTGTAGAGTGAATAATAAAAGGATATCATTTATTTCGACGTTGGGCAGTGGAAAACTTCTTACGATCTTATGTCGCACAGAAACCAGTTTACCTAAAAGAATTGGTATAAAAAAAGAAGCCTGATTATATTACCCCTTTTTGCTGTTCTTGAATCTTTTTGGCTTGTTTCATTTTATTCTGTGCTGTATAACCTACCAACTGCACTCCAAAACATGTTCTTTATTGCTTCTTCGAAATAAAACTAAAAAAACTGTGGGTATCAGCTGCGACGCGGCCTTAAAACATTTCGTACCTCATGCGTGTCTCACGTTTCAGTACTCCCAGTTGGTTGTAAAAAAGGCGGAATGTTGTTGACCTCGCACAGGAATGGTGTTTGTATCAATGGTATTTTTTATTTTCTGTACAAAATTTGAAGTAAAATGAGAAATAGTTTTTTTTTAAGTTAATTATAACATACGCAGGGACTTGTGTGGCATAATGTGCCATAGCTGAATTTTTGTACAGATGTTCGAAAAACCACCAAAACTGTGCAACAGTACATCGAATAAGCCAAAAATAACAATTCCAGGAGGTATCAGATCATTTAAACAGATGACTGGTGTAGCGTTCACCAATCACTGTTTTAATTTTTGCAAGGTAACCATTCACAAGAATCCATTTCCCATCACACCAAATATCGATACTCATTTTCACCAAATTAAATCTAATTTGCCTTTTTTAAAATTTTATTCTGAGCATAGTCACCAAGTTACGCACAACTACTCTCACTGTTATTTGGATCTTGCCCTGAAGTGTTAGAGTGTTTTCCATTGCAAAGAATTGTTGCAAATGTATCTATTTTTTCAATTATCCAAGTGCTGCTAAGACATTTATTTTAGGAATGTCTTTTTCGCTAGTAATAATCAGAAGTGCAGTACATCTTACAGAGAGCCTTCTCATAGTTCATTTATATAAAACGTACGTGCTCTTTCTTCTGATATACCTTCGTGTCAGCTGTTTCATACACCGAGGGCCCCGTTCGCCGATACTATTTGAAGCATTTTCTCGGTGGTTTCATCTGGGCTTGCTGTTTATGGATTTTGCTCACGAGCTTCAAAATTCAGAGATTTATGTTCACAATGAATATAGCTTTCTACGTCTGTCGAAAATGAAATAGCAGAAACCTTATAAACGAATAAAATCTTGTAGGTAGTGAGATGATTTGTGAAGCTAATTTGAATGAAACAGCTTAAAGGGGGACGTTTATGAAATAGACCGAAAATGTCAACTTTTAATTTATTTTTTATTTATAAGTAAACTCATGGACAATGAGTTACCAGTTTCAATGATGAAATCGCATCCGAAGTGCCTGAAAAATAATTAAACGTGTGACACGACCTTACTGTCACGCTCGCCTTTTGAGACGACACTAACACTAGCTCGGTGAACAACGATTCCGTGGATTACTTTCAAGTAAATTTGCACAGGATGCATCTAGAAGGGTATGATGTACACAGTCTTTGGTTTTATAGATTATCTGTGACTCTGTTCCCTATCCTAGAAACAATAACAAACCAGTTGCTTTGTTTATGAAAAATCAAATTCTTGTTTTGTGACATTTTCATCTGCCACAGTTGTCAGAATTGCAACTTACGATGCAGTTCGTGAATTTAATTACGGGAACGTAGGAAGGCTAAAGGTATTAGAGATAAGGGTTTTAAGATAAGATATTTCATCAGGATATCTTGAGAAAAAGAGACTTACAGCGCCTCTCTGCAGCTGAAAAGGCAGTTAAATATCAGGCAATGGAAAGATGACAGAGAACAAGAAACCAGAAGCCTTGAAGTGAAAAAGGGCAATGAGTACAAATCTGGGGTCTTCTGAAGAGATGACCTAAGAAAATTCTTAGTGTTGAACTGAAAATTCATTTCCTAAAGAGTCTATGAAGGCTAGAATTAGGAACTTTCGTACAATTATTTCTAGAAACCCAATAAATGTTTTCTCAAAAGTCATTTTTGAAATTCTGAGTGTAAGCTAAGATATGGGGCAAAGTGTTGGAATTTTGCGAGAATTTTATGATATACTTACAGGAACATAATTAGAAAATTATTAAAATTCTACTGTACGATATATTCAAAAAACATCATGCGAGAAGCTTGCTGTATGCAAAGAGATTAAACAGAGAAAATTTTCTCGTAAGCTCTCGAATAGTTTCTGAGAAAAAGCTATATATATATTATTTTTTGAAAATAAAATTTTTAACTTTCATAAAAAAGTTCAATATATATTTAATCGAAGGAACGCAACTTTAAAATTTCCTGTAAGGCATGGTGGAAATTTCATTGCCAGACCTTCAAAATTGTGGATTTCGTGCATATTTTAAATAGCGTGTTTTTTTCATGAACGTACTCCCTTAAGCCATACCAGAGTTAAGCTGAATCATACACATCTTTCCATTTAAATATGTAGAAATTATATACAGATTTTATAGTTCTCCGTATTGTTGCAGGAAAGATCGTCTGCGTACGAACAAGTTCTTATAAAGCCAACGGACAAAAATTACTGGGCGGCCGTCGTAAAGCTAAATTGTTGGGTGGCCACGGTGAAGCTAACCATACATCACACAGACCACCGAGACAGTTAGTGCGGCATCGAGATGGTTCCCACTGGCAAAACTTGCTGCTAAGATGCTAGTGGAGGTAGTGTCTACAGGTGAAAAGTATTTAAACCGACAAACTCTGGGAGATTGTAGGGGACATCAAAACAAATATTTGTCCCTAATGTCATATTTTCCTACGAGGATTATTTAAACCGGTGGAGGCCGTATTACGCTCTTAAGTTGTTGGAGGGCGTATTACGCTCTTCAGTTGTAGGTAACTGCTGTCCACCAGTGTAGTAGTACATTGTTTCTGTTTACTAATGGAGCGATACATCTGGAGTAAGTACACTGATATGGTTGGTGCGTACTACGTAGCGCACCACAACGGACGAGCTGCACAGCAGGTTTATCAACAACAATATCCTAATCGCCGTATCCCGCATGTACGACCTTTGCTGCTGTGTACCAAAGTCCGCGTGAGACCGCGTCATTTAGCAGATTACCTGGACAGGCACGCCGTCGCACGGTAAGAACGCTGCAATTTGAAGAAGCTGTCTTGCAGCATGTGGAGCGGGATCTTTCAATCAGCATTCTTGCAATTGCACGTAACATGGGGACGAATCGGACGAATGTAAGAACAGTCCTTCGAGAGCAATTGTTACGCCCATTTCACTTACAGCGTGTCCACAACCTTGAACCAGTTGATTATCCCCCCAGAGCACAGTTTTCGCAGTGGTACCTGGAACAGTGTGAAATGCATCCTACATTTCCATCCTCTGTGTTGTTTACCGATGAAGCAACGTTCGGGCGTGATGGAGTCTTCAACATGCACAATTCGCATGTTTGGAGTAAGGGCAACCCACATGCCACAGTTACTAGCGCTCATCAAGTGTGGGTCGGTGTTGTTGGTGACTGTTTAATTGGGCTGTATCTGCTACCTAGGCCATTAAATGGCAGTCACTATTACAATTTTCTCGCCAGAGCATTGCCATAACTGCTGGAAGACAAAGCATGTGGTTCGAACATGACGTGGCGCTGGCACATTTCAGTCGTCGTGTGCGTCGATTCCTGGACCGACGGCTCTCAGAAACATGGATTGGCAGAGGTGGTCCTATACCATGGCCTGCTCGATCCCTAGATATGTCCCCTCTGGACTCGTTCACGCAACTCCTGTTGCCTGGTTGCCCGGATAGTAGTAGCAGCAGGATTCTCCTGGAGTTTTTGCCCGTATCAGACAGAACATGATCCGACGGTGTAACCTTTGTTTACGTGTCAATAGAGGCTCTCGATACCACCCTGTCTTTAATTTAAGGTAGCCGACGTTGCGTTACGATCGCTCATTTAACCTATGGACCTTGGCGCGCATTTCCTCGGCAGCTGTTTGCAACTCATGCCTGCGAAGGTGTGTGCTTCCCTTGCTCAACGTCGATAAACTTACATCTGATAAACTTACATGCCCTCTCTCAGATTCGGTTGGAAATGTTCTCACCGTGGCGCATCTGCTAAAAGGTTGTGTAACGTCCGCGCCACACTGGAGATTTTTTCTCCCTGCACCTGTCTCCAGAACAAGATTTATGCACTCGGGAATTCCGTGCAAAAATAATTTTTTCAAGAAGAATTTACTGATGACATCGTAATGAGCGTTTTTATCTTTTACGTTTGGCGTCAGAGTGGTGAATGATGAACAAAATGGAAAGTGTTTTTTCTCAGCGGTAAACTTGAGATCCTGGAGATCCGAGACAATCGACAACTGGCAACAGCAAACTGCGAAACTTATATTTGAAATTGGATTTTTTTTAAAATTGTGTTAATCTGTTAAATAGCGAAAGCTATTAGGAAATATCTGCTATTGCCTGTCTACTTAAATCACAAGACACAGTCTGTGTTTTACGAGAACGTGCTGAAAAGCAACCCCACCGAATTCTTTATTGTGTTCTCAATATCGGTTGAGGTAGTGCATGTCATGCATCTTACTCGGTCCCGCTTTGCTTATGAAGTTGCAACCCTCCGTGGCTGCGGTATGTAACGTAACTACGGCAGTGCGTGAGAGACCCTAAGAAAACTGGAACCTCGAATTCGAAGAGTTCGTTCACACATGGAGCTGATGGTTCAGATTGCTCAAAGCACTATGGGACTTAACATCTGAGGTCGTCAGTCCCCTACTTAAACCTAACTAACCTAGGGACATCAAACATATCCACAGTCGAGGCAGGATTCGAACCTGCGACCGTAGCAGCAGCGCGGTTCCGGACACCTAGAACCGCTCGGTCACAGCGGCTGGCACACGTGGCGTACCCCTTTGCTATGACAATGCCAGATCACACATGAGCGCTGCGACATTTGTAACAACAGGACGCTTTGGGTTCACTGTCATCGAAAATCATCCATACTGTCCGCATTCGACTTCCATCTGTTTCCTAAACATAAAGAACACCTTCGAGGACTTCATTATGATAGTGATGAAGCTGTGCAACAAAGGTGAGGTTGCAGCTCCGTCAAATAAGTCAGACATTCTACAGTGACGGTAATCAATGATCTGGTCAGTCTTTGGGAGAAATGAGTTCTTTGGCAGGCTGATTATGTTGAGAAATAAATATGTAGATATGAAGAATAAGTATGTAGAATGTAAATAAAGTTTTCTTTATTTAAAACGCTTTCAGAGCTTTCACATAAAACATTCGGAGGCATAACTTTCCAGCACGCCGTCGTACACGCTAACGGCCAATAGGAAGCCTTCAACAGGCGGAGCGAGTTAGTTTTAAGTATCACCTTGAAAAGAAATCAGGCTCTGCCTTGGAACTTAATGACACTGTTAAGCTCTTCGCCACGCATTTACCGTTCAACACGACATAGTTTCCCCAGCGATGGATAATTTGGAGGACGCCCTCAGTATAGAAGTCTTTATTCTGGATGATCCAAGGCGAAAATCACCTAGTCATCATTCTAGAAATGTGTGCCATGTAACTGTTTCTTTCAAGGGAAGACAGAGAAGTCGATGGGTGACATAACAGGAGAATGCGGGGTGTGGCATGATTTGATAGCCCAAAGAAGCAACTGGTTTGACTGAGTCCAGAATGAGCTTGGGTGTTGTCGTGGAGAAAAAAACCACCCTTCGGGCAGCTTCCCGGAACTCTTCGTCTTGACATCTTCCTCTAACCTCGTCAGGAGATTTCGGTAATATGCTCATGTGGCGGTCTCCCCCCTTACGAACATCTTCTGTTAGCGCCATACCATGTTGGTCCTAAAAAAAGGCTGACACCGCGACCGTGACCGCTCCTACTCGTCATCATCGATTTCGTCCAGATTTACAGTGAGGTGACAAAAGTCATGGAATAGCGATACGCACCTATACAGATGATGGTAGTATCACATACACAAGGTATACTGATGAGCCAAAACATTACGACCACCCGCTTAATAGCTTCTTTGTCCGTCTTAGTAACGAAATACATCACTGATACTGCCTATCAGTGATTCGACAGTTTGTCGTTAGATTTGTGGAGGTATATGGTATTAGATGTCTACGCACAGGTCATGTAATTCGCGTAAATAACTGGCCGCTGATTTGCGTACGCGGTGATGGCGCCCGATAGCGACCCATAAGGTTTACATCAGGCGGATTTGGTCGCCGAGACATCAACTTGAGTTCACTATAACGCTCCTCAAACCACTGTAGTACGGTTCTGGCTCCGAGACACGGACATTTATACTGCTGCAAGATGATATCGCTGTCGGGGAAGACATCAAGCATGAAGGGATGCAGGTGGTGCGCAGCTGTCAGCGTGTCTTCGATTACTGCCACAGGACCCATGCAAGCGCAAGGGAATGTCTCCCGAAGCATAATACTGCACTCACCAGCCTGCGTTCGTGGTGCGCTGCAGATTTCGAGCGCCTTTCACCTCGATGACGGCCTTTGTGGGGACGACTATTGACCTAGTGTTCCAAAATGCGATTCACCCGAAGAGCCGACACGTTTCCATTGATCCAAGGTCGAGTCCCGACGGTCCCGTGTCAACTGCAATCGTAATTGAGAACGTCGTTGGGTAGACATGTGAACACGTAGGGCTAGTCTGCTGTGGAGCTCAACGTTCAACAATGTACAATGAACGGTGTGATCCGAAACACTTGTGCATGCACCAGGATTGTGCTCTGTCAGCAGAGAAGCCACAGATCAGCAACTAGCACTTTACAGAGGATTGCCGGCCGTTGTGGCCGTGCGGTTCTAGGCGCTCCAGTCCGGAGACGCGCTGCTGCTACGGTCGCAGGTTCGAATCCTGCCTCGGTCATGGATGTGTGTGATGTCCTTAGGTTAGGCAGGTTTAAGTAGTTATAAGTTCTAGGGGACTGATGACCACAGCAGTTGAGTCCCATAGTGCTCAGAGCCATTTGAACCAATCATTACAGAGGAGAAAAGCCTCCTAACCCCACGTTCTGTGAAGAGTCGTGGACGTCTAGCCGTTTAGCGCCTAGTTATATCTTCACATCCTTCTACCTCTATCCTCGTATGCTCACGACAGTAGCAAGTGAACATTCGACCAGCTTCACCGTTTTCGAGATACTCGTTCACAGCCTGTGCTTAAAACATTCTGCCCTTTGTCAAAAACGCTTATCTCAATGGAGTTCCCCATCTGCAGCCCATATCTTTGCTAGGGTGATCCTCCGTCCGTGTCTGTGTCTGCTCTGCTGACATACTTTTGTTGCCGCGTCATGTACTCGTAACGCCACAAGGCGGCATCCAACGCCGCGGTGGGCAGTGGTCATAATGTTTTGGCTGATCAGTGTGTAAAAGAGCAATGCATTGGTGGAGCTGTCATTTGTTCTCATGTGATTCGTGTGAATCGGTTTCCCATGTGATTATGGCCACACGACGGGAATTAACAGAATGGTTAAATGGCTGTGAGCACTATGGGACCTAACTTCTGAGGTCATCAGTCCCCTACCGTAGCGGTCACGCAGTTCCAGACTGTAGCGCTTAGAACCGCACGGCCACTCCGGCCGGCTACATGAGCAGTTAATACAAAAACTGCACACACTGCACTTAACTGGATATCTAACTTTCACTTCATTTGGTTCGTAAAGAAAACGACAAGCTACTAGAACAAATGAAATGACATATAGTGTTTAAAGAAAAGTACATGCACTGCGCGCCTTCGTAATAACCTCTAACAGTTTTGTATCAACGTTAATAATTGCGGTATCCGCAGCATGGTGCAACCGTAAATACGTCGGCCCAAATACAAAACTGCGGCTGACGAACACATACTTCAACTGACCTTTTCCCATTGTAATCTCGCATTGTGAGTCCCGCCTGTTGGTTGATTTTTAAAAGACAGGACATTCGCTATTGACTCTAAATATTTAATTTTATTGCATTTTCGGCCTTGAGGTCGTTATCAAGTGGTATACAGCAAAAGATTGTACTTCATCACTTGTCAATCTGTAACAATCCTCTGACAAATGTTCAAATGTGTGTGAATTCCTAAGGGACCAAACTGCGGAGGTCATCGGTTCCTAGACTTACACACTGCGTAAAGTAACTTAAACTAACTTACGCTAAGGACAACACACACAGCCATGTCCGAGGGAGGACTGGAACCTCCGGCGGGAGGGGCCGCGCAATCCGTGACATGATGCCTAAAACCGGACGGCCACACCGCGCGGCAAATCCTCTGACAGATGGGTACACATGCCATCGTCGTATCTGAGCCTTTTAACGACGCTAACGACCTTAACACAGCATGTTGCATTATACCACTTCATAATGGCCTTAAGGTTGAAATTACAACAGCGAAAATTAAATCATTTCTACAGTCAATGGCGAATATGACGTCTTTTAAAAAGCTGATCTAAGTTGACCGTTACGCATGTCTGCCGCTTTCACCTAACTCATCAGGGTACTGCATATTGCGGAAGACGAAGCTGGGTGCGTATCAGAAGCTGTTTTTCACAAAGATTCAAACCATCTTTTTCTTCAAATATTAATTTAAAAAAATGGCTCTGAGCACTATGGGACTTAACATCTATGGTCATCAGTCCCCTAGAACTTAGAACTAATTAAACCTAACTAACCTAAGGACATCACACAACACCCAGTCATCACGAGGCAGAGAAAATGCCTGACCCCGCCGGGAATCGAACCCGGGCGCGGGAAGCAAGAACGCTCCCGCACGACCACGAGCTGCGGACTATTAATAAAAGAATTTTTGTCCACTTGCCACCCTTTTCCCATCACCCAGCAACAATACGGAGTTTATCCTCATATTTGAAATGAATACTTCACCGCCGAGCGGAGTGGCCGAGCGGTTACAGGCGCCATGTCACGAATCGCGCGACCCCTCCCGCCGGAGGTTCGAGTCCTCCCTCCGGCATGGGTGTGTGTGTTGTCCTTAGCGGAAGTTAGTCTACGTTAGTTTAAGTAGTGTGTAAGTCTAGGAACCGATGACCTCAGCAGTTTGGCGCCTTAGGAATTCACACACATTTGAACATTTAATACTTTACCTGGGAATTAAGAAAGGAAAGAAGAAGACACATGTAACTGGACTGTTACAAAATAATTCGTTTTCCTACACTACGCAATACAATTAATGGATCAGTCTGTTCCAAAATCACGCAATTGTCTCCCATTAGGACTCTTAAGTTTGAAATTTAGTTCAAAGGTGCCTGCAGCCTTCCTCTGTAAAGGTGCAAAGGCGTGGCGTCCTTAGACGTCACTCTCTGGTCCGGTGACACTTCAAACAGCACTGTGTCAACTCGAGCGAAATAAATGCCACAGCTCGGAAGATCACTAGAGGTGTAAGGAAGGTTAATGACCTCAAATTACAAAATTTGTGACCTACCAATGCCACACAGTGTAATAGATCAACAGCGTGTGGCCTCTGGATTCCGGATGAACAGATATCTGCGCGCCAGACGACCCAGTTCTAGTAAACAGACCCTTTTAGTTATTATTATTTTTTGTTTTAATGTAGTTATTCTATGTAGATTTCACCCCCCCCCCTTTTATATAGCATAATGCTTAGTTATTACTGCCACATTTGAAATTATATTAAAGTATTATGTGCTTTATTCATACCAATTCCTGTGCAACATTCGGTCTAATCTTTTACATAGACTAAAAGAAACTAGAAAATAAATAAATGTCACATTAGCACCATATTTCACCTCAACTCTGCCCGACGGCAGTGTGTACGTGTGAGACGCCCAGCTTTGAAATCACGCAGTTTTCTTGTCGGTGGCCGAGGAATACATTTCAGACATACCGCCACTCGGAAACGACACGCATAGAATTATGGAATGGCGTAAAGGACATCATCGAAACCTCCCCTGCCACTGGGGCGCTGATTCCCACACATTTCGAGGTCGAAAACGTCAGTTCGACGTATGATGAGCACCGGGACGACATTCTTGGCCATTTTCGACATTGCTGACACCTCCGGACCATTCATCCATTCTCTATAGACATCGTTGGCCAGCAGTGCGACCTCCTGTGACGTAATTACGGGGGGGGGGGGGGGGGGGTAGGGGGGGGGGGAGGCCCTGACAGTTGGTGAATAAAACACAACCTGTGACGATGTCCTAGGCGTTTGCAGACAGGCAAGCCTTTCAACACGCAACAGTGCAGCCTGCATGCTGGCGCCTTGGACTCTCGTCACAGGTTGTGTCTGTTCAATTACATTTGTAAATTTCTCAGTAAAGTTGGGCGGGTTGCACCGACGATGTTTCCTAACTGGGTGGTCTTAGAGGGATACTTTGCTGTTATACGTCAGTGTCACATCCCTCTGTTGTCTACATCTACATTCTACATTCATACTCCGCAAGCCACCCAACGGTGTGTGGCGGAGGGCACTTGATGTGCCACTGTCATTACCTCCCTTTCCTGTTCCAGTCGCGTATGGTTCGCGGGAAGAACGACTGCCGGAAAGCCTCCGTGAGCGCTAGAATATCTCAAATTTTACATTCGTGATCTCCTCTGGAAGTATAAGTAGGGGGAAGGAATACATTCGATACTTCATCCAGAAACGCACCCTCTCGAAACCTGGACAGCAAGCTACACCGCGCTGCAGAGCGCCTCTCTTGCAGAGTCTGCCACTTGAGTTTGCTAAACATCTCCGTACCGCTATCACGCTTACCAAATAACCCTGTGACGAAACGCGCCGCTCTTCTTTGGACCTTCTCTATCTCATCTGTCAACCCGACCTGGTACGGATCCCACACTGATGAGCAATACTCAAGTATAGGTCAAACGAGTGTTTTGTAAGCCACCTCCTTTGTTGATGGACTACATTTTCTAAGGACTCTCCCAATGAATCTCAACCTGGCACCCGCCTTACCAATAATTAATTTTATATGATCATTCCACTTCAAATCGTTCCGTACCCATACTCCTAGATATTTTACAGAAGTAACTCCTACCAGTGTTGTTCCGCTATCATATAATCATAAAATAAAGGATCCTTCTTTCTATGTATTCGCAATACATTACATTTGTCTATGTTAAGGGTCAGTTGCCACTCCCTGCACCAAGTGCCTATCCACTGCAGATCTTCCTGCATTTCGCTGCAATTTTCTAATGCTGCAACTTCTCTGTATACTACAGCATCATCCTCGAAAAGCCGCATGGAGCTTCCGACACTATCTACTAGGTCATTTATATATATTGTGAAAAGCAATGGTCCCATAACACTCCCCTGTGGCACGCCAGAGGTTACTTTAACGTCTGTAGACGTCTCTCCATTGAGAACAACATGCTGTGTTCTGTTTGCTAAAAACTCTTCAATCCAGCCACACAGCTGGTCTGATATTCCGTAGGCTCTTACTTGGTTTATCAGGCGACAGTGCGGAACTGTATCGAACGCCTTTCGGAAGTCAAGGAAAATGGCATCTACCTGGGAGCCTGCATCTAATATCTTCTGCGTCTCATGAACAAATAAGGCTTGAAAGAGGAAGGCTGAAAAAGCATAAGCACCCTTTGCTGCTTCGGATCGCGTTCAAATTTCGCCGAATGGTTTTGAAATAGTGGTTTCATCCCCTACATCAGAGCAAAAACTGCAGTCACGTTGCACTCCAAAGAGATGGGATCACGTTCAGTGGGGTTGCAGGTTAGAGTGCCAAAGGTTGTCAAGCACGTCGTCCTGTTGCTCATTACAGTGCGAACTGTTGTTTTCGACCGCGAATTGTGTGCAATTCAAAGTCCCAAGGGAACTGGTGGTTTCATTCACAGCACATGAAAGCTTTCGTGTCGATTCTGAGTAGCGGCTTGTCTGGAATGCTTTCCTCAGCCACCCACAAGAGAACCGCGTGATTGCAACGCTGCGAGTCACGTTTCTGACCTCCTCGTACAGACGTCAAAATAAGGGGTGAAATGTGGGTAAGAGGGGTCTGATGATCTTCCTATCGTGTCACATTTTGGTGAAATTTCGTGCCTTTGTGACATCATTAACCTACCTTGCCCCTCGAGAGAATTTCTGAGCTCTTTTTTTTCCCATGTGTCGATACCTTGCTGTTTGAAGCGTCCCCGAACCCGAGCGTGACGTCACAGGACGCCATGCTTTTGTACCATTACAGAGGAAGGTTGTAGGCACCTTAGAGCCAAACTTGAAACTTATTCGTCGGAATTAATAGATTTCGAAAAAGCGATCGTTTAATTCTGTTATGGTTTTTAATTTCATAGTTATGGCCTTTAATTCTACAATTAATCTGTATGGTTTCATAAAGGATACGGAGGCCTATCCACCAACATATAATGCTGCCTGTGTCAAATTTCAATTTTTTTACAGTCGTTCCTGCATGATTCCCTGTCTTTACCCCTTTAATAATATTTATTGATTATTTGTAAGTTTAAATTGTTATGTCAATAAATTACATCTCTGACAGGAGCACAAAAGTCAGTTTTCACCTTCCCTTCACACTTACAAGGCTTCCCTGCCCTCCAACTATTTTATGTTGCGTCCCATATCATCAGTCCACCTGCTGGTCCGCCGCTCGTGGTCTCGCGGTAGCGTTCTCGCTCCCGAGCCCGGGGTCCCGGGTTCGATTCCCGGCGGGGTCAGGGATTTTCACCTGCCTCGAGATGACTGGGTGTTTGTGTTGTCCTCATCATTTCATCATCATCCAGGAAAGTGGCGAAATTGGACTGAGCAAAGATTGGGAAATTGTACGGGCGCTGATAACCACGCAGTTGAGCGCCCCACAAACCAAAACATCAAGTCCACCTGCTGACGACCTATTTTGTGATTGTTTTGTGATTGCTCCAAATAAGTTCTCTAATGTCATATTTTCTCTCATATTCAACTTGTACTTAGCACTTTTGTCGTTATTAGCAGATCGAAACTGTACAGAAATTCGACAGCAGAGTAACAAATAATTATTTGTGTTCGCAGATGAAGTGAGCCCAGAAACGCTTTTGGCCGTCGCAGATGAAGAAAGAGAAGAGTCAAACGAAGATAATGTGCAATCCAGAACGCTGAAGGGCAGCATATTCGAACATTTGCCAGTGTTCTCGCTGGCCAATTCCAAAATCAACAACAGCCTCTGCGTAAGGCACAGTCGCATCTTCCTCCACGAGTTAAAGAAATACAGACTATGGGCATTACAAAGTAAGTATGTCAATAGTTTCCCTACATCGGTAATTTATGAGCTAACAGTGACATTTACAGTTATAAGTGAGTCAGAATGTAAATGAAGGAATATCGTGGTGAAAAGTGGCACTCACAACATTCAACAGCTAACTCACGGCTACACTGGGTCAATGATGACAGGCTCGTCCAGCGTATTCTGTAGAATAAAAACTTCTGACAAGCAGGCGCGAGAAGAGACCCACACGGAGTTCGCCTGCCAGTTTAGTTCATCGCTGGTCTAGTACATTGTCCAGCCTTAGTGTGGTTTTCCGGCAATAGCTTAGCTGATTTTTTATCTTCACTTTCTGAAACACACGAACTGCTAAATTTGACTATAATTTTGAAAGGCGGGTGGTATACATGGCATTCTTTCCATAATAAAGAGTGTTTCAAAAGATTCCTTCGATTTCAGAAGACTATATCGTCTCCATGAACTTAGATAGGAACTAGGGATAGTTTTTAACTTACGCTTAAGACTACAAAGCTCTGTTTTATTTTCAAAAGAACCATCCTAATTTACACGTGTGTAATTCTTACGTACACACTTTGGTTTGTCTTTAATAAATGTGCAATGTGTCCTCCGCCGGAAGTACAACAAACATCCACATAATAGTCAAACTCCCCTTCCAGCTTCTGCGAGAATGTCAGAAGTTACTGTATTCATCCCTCTTGCTAAGCGGCGTCGCAGTCTACTCAAAAGTCTATATACAGTTTCAAATATTGAAATTTATTCCTGAAATTCACATTAATGGGTACACATGTACAACTTAAAGCGACATACGAAAATTTGCGCCGAATCAGGACTCTAACACGAATTTCCCGCTTATCGAAAACGGTCGCCCTACAACTTACGCTACCCGAGCACGCTCCCTGCACCGACCCAAACTTTCAATGTCACATACCTATCTATTTCTTATCATAGATTATTAATTCATCTACCCACTCTCGCACATCTCGTGATTCCCGTGCAGGCTTTAGAAATTTGAAACTGTAGTTCGTCATCAAATATCGCTACTCCATGACTTCTCGTTGCAACTGATTCTATTACCTGCACGGGAATCATGGGATGTGCAAGTGTAGGTAAATGAATTAATAATCTATGAAAAGAAGTAGATACATGTGTGACATGCGGAATTTTTGGTCTCGGGTAGCCTAAGTCGTAAGGCCACTTCTAACGATAAGCGGGAAATCCACGATCGAGTCCCGGTCAGCAGAAGTTTTCATATGTCGCTTTAAGAATTACACTTATGCTTGTTACAGTTAAGTTGGATTTCAGAAATAAATTTTACTCAAAACTTGTTGGACAGACAGACAACGTTTTCCGCAAACGCCAGCAAAAAAAAAAAAGTCACATACTGCGAGATCAGATGATCTTGGAGGCAAATGGTGTGTGCGAGATCCGTACGCCCCCCCCCCCCCCCCCATGGCCGGTCCAGCGGACTTCAATAAACTCACCGAACGTGGTTGTAATGGAATTGCGCCTATTGAAACTGAGAATGCTAAACAGTTTTTTTCACTGAGTTAGCTCAGTTGTATAACTAGACTGAGCAAGCAGCGCCTGCTTATGTTATGACGGCTAGATTCACAATACTTGACGATGCATAACCATGTGTGCCAAATTAATTATGCATTCCATTTTCGAACTTGCGCTAACACATATTATTTGCGTAGCCACCACGGAACATATTTTATAGGAATATTTGATTGAAGACAATATCATCCAGGGCAAATAAACTTCAGTTTGTCGCAGTGGTAACACCGGTTCCCGTCAGGTCACCGAAGTTAAGCGCTGTCGGGCTTCGCTAGCACTTGGGTGGGCGACCGTCCGGTCTGCCGACCGCTGTTGGCAAGCGGAGTGCACTCAGCCCTTGTGAGGCCAATTGAGGAGATACTTGATAGGTCAGTGGCGGCTCGAGACACAAAAACTGACATCGACAGGGAGACTGGTGTGCTGATCACATGCCCCTCCATATTCGCATCTAGTGACGCCTGTGGGCCAAGGATGACACGGCGGTCGGTTGGAGCCGTTTGGCCTTACAGACTTCTTCGGACGAAGTTTAGTAATGGAAATTGCCAGCATATATCCAGAAAGAACGTGGTTTAGTAAATCTTCATAGGTATTTGTCTAAAGTGGATTGGTCTCGCTATACATCTGATGTGGCTACTAGAAATCAGAAATGAGCTCCACATAATTCGATTTAAACGGACCAGAGGGTCCTATCACGTCACCTCCGAAGTCATCAGTCCCCGCCGCTGTCCATTTCAACGAAAACTCGTCGCTTGAATCTGTTGTGGTGTACATGTGGGCTATATAAACGTAGAAATGAGAGCGAGTACATGGGTTTGCAAGTGTAACCGAGGACTCGCGGCTGACTGTTGCAAATCCAACCGTTGGTCATGGCGGTTGTCATCCAGGATGAACCAGAACTCCAACAACAAACTTTAAAAAGTTGTTCCGGCCAACGTTCTAAGAATCTTGGTACAAGAGACACGCGGCCTCCATCGGCTCGTTGGAGAGTTATTGCATTTGTTTTAGTTTTTTGCCCCATTTAGCTTTGGCACTGTATTCCATGGAAGAGAGTGCTCAACAGCGCAGATGTCGACGTTATGCGCTATGTGTCTTTTTTTTCCATTCGCCCATGGTAGCTGCTGTCGACTAAAGTTTTACTTCTTGACCCTCTGCTCTCAAATTTGCTTTCTATACTGCTGGTTCTGTGCACGATTTTGTTTTCCGGCAGTGTTAGTTGTGCTTTAACAGTGATACACGGCAGTGCTATGGACAGGTCGGCTGATGAAAAGTTGTACGATGTGCTACTCTTATACGGGATTACTGAATGAATTGGAAGAGCGGCGCCGGCCGCGGTGGTCTCGCGGTTCTAGGCGCGCAGTCCGGAACCGCGCGGCTGCTACGGTCGCAGGTTCGAATCCTGCCTCGGGCATGGATGTGTGTGATGTCCTTAGGTTAGTTAGGTTTAAGTAGTTCTAAGTTCTAGGGGACTGATGACCACAGCTGTTAAGTCCCATAGTGCTCAGAGCCATTTTGGAAGAGCGGCTCAATGACCCTACGCTGCATCGAAAGCAACCACCTCACCATATTTTTGCATCTAAGCGTTCTTGCATTACTCTGTGTTGTATATTGTGCCTGTTGGTTACTGCAGCCTACACGTTTCTTCACTGCTGTGAAACAAGGTTGACTGCGGTAACAAACAGAATAAATCATAATTACACTAGCGATCCGTCCCGGCTTCGCACGGCTAGCACAAACAAGGCAAACTTCCCAGCGCACCCCATTCACTTTTAGTGTCAAGAGGGCCCAGTGGACAGTCCGTCAAAAACTGAACACAGATCAAGCGTGAAAACAGGAAGAAGGCGTACTGAACTGGGAAAAAAAAAGCAAAATAGAAACAGTGAACGGTACAAGTTTAACAAGTGTACGATAAGCGAAGACGAGAAGCGACGGCGTTATGGTTAAGTGGTCACTGTGTTGGACTGCAAAGCGGGCGAGCCGCGTTCAGAGCTCCCTGGTGCCTTTTCTTTTCTTTTTTTTTTCGCTGTATTCAAATTTATGACTGTGTCGTGGTGTAACATCCGTTTGCAACAGTGAAGTGTAAATGGTTCAAATGACTCTGAGCACTATGGGACTTAACATCTATGGTCATCAGTCCCCTAGAACTTAGAAGTACTTAAACCTACCTAACCTAAGGACATCACACAACACCCAGTCATCACGAGGCAGAGAAAATCCCTGACCCCGCCGGGAAAGCGAAGTGTAAGGAAGGGACCTATAATGGAAGTTGATTCTGCACAACTACTCATTAGCAGCCGAAAGGAAGTGGCTTTCGTAAGGGAACCGCAAATCTTTGGTGTCACGGCAACAAATCAACCGAATCCTCCACCGAAAAACATGCTGGTGTGATATATACGGCAGTGATAGTGCGTGTATCATATGATGCGACTTAATTTGTACGCCTGGTGAGTGAGCTGGATACGCCTCCTTGCCCGATTTACCTATTCGTGTGAATGTGATCACTCCTAAGAAAATGACGAAAACATAATACATACATCAAAAAAAGTTTTCATCACCCCAGTTCCCACAACAGACGTTGACTGTGGATATTGCATCACAGACACAGTCCCTTTGACTGTTCATAGATGTCACTAAACCTGCCCAAAGATGTAAACAACCATGCACGAGGAGCGCCTATTAGACGGAGGGGGTCCGACAGCCGAACAGTTCCAGTCATTCCACCAGGAAAGAGGTACACGGCTCATGTTGTCTGCAGTTCAGCCAAGCCTAGACGCTCAATACCTCGGTTCGATCGTCTCTGCATTGTTACTTTGTGCCAAGAAGGGCTCTCCACAAGGGAAGTGTCCAGGCGATGTTCTTAGGACATGGAGGAGATACGGTGAGACAAGAACTGTCGATGACATGCCTCGCTCAGGCCGCCCAAGGACTACAACTGCAGTGGGTGACCGCTACCTACAGATTATGGCTCGGAGGAATCCTGACAGCAACGCCACCATGTTGAATAATGCTTTTCGTGCAGCCACAGGACGTCATGTTACGACTCGAACTGTACGCAATAGGCTACATGACTCGCAACTTCTCTCCCGACACCCATGGCGAGGTCCATCTTTGCAACCACGACGCCATACAGCGCGGTACACATGGGCCCAGCAACATGCCGAATGGACCGCTCAGGATTGGCATCACGTTCTCTTCAACGATGAGTGTCGCATATGCCTTCAACCAGACAATCGTCGGAGACGTGTTTGGGGGCAACTTGGTCAGGCTGAATGCCTTAGACACACCGTCCAGCGAGTATGCCACGACGAATACAGGCATGCATCAATGCAAGAGGACGTGCTACTGGGTATTAGAAGTACCGGTGTGTACAGCAGTCTGGACCACCACCTCTGAAGGTCTTGCTGTGTGGTGGTACAGCATGCAATGTGTGGTTTTCATGAGCAATAAAAATGGCGGAAATGATGTTTATGTTCATCTCTATTCCAATTTTCTGTACTCGTTCCGGAACTCGGATCCGAGGTGATGCAAAACCTTTTTTGATGTGTCTAGTTTGTCACTTACGCTGCAACAAATGAACGCAACAGTTTCACACTCACACAGTTTCACTATTCATCACATTTACTTGCGACGGTAATGTATTCTTACCACATGACTTATATTCTATAATCAGTGTATAGTATGACAGCTTCCAATACTACAGAAAGGAAACAAACATTTCTGTGACCGGGCGGAGAGTTCATGAAATTGTGAAAAAGAAATAAAATAAATGGAGGGGTTTAGAACCTCGCTCGCTAGCTTTACTGGCCAAGGCCGTGACCACTTAATCGCGATTCCATGGCTCTTACACACTACTCAGCTTGGACCGTTCAATGTTTCTATTTTGCTTTCTTTTTTTTTCATAGTTCAGTACACCTTCCTCCTGTTTTCGTGCCTGACCAGTGTTTAGCCTTTGACGGGCTATCCACCGGGTATCTTAACTCTAAATGTCAGTGGGGTGCGATGGAGAGGTTCCCTTGTAAGTAGTTATGGCCGGAAGACTTGTCTGGAGTAGAGGTGAATTTGTTTACAGCCCACTGCGTAGAGTTATGCATAAAATATAGAGAACAATGCTAGGTAACTAAAAATCGTCAGTTTCGTATAACTGAAATGATTTAAACAGCGCACTCTAAGTAACATCTTAGGAGGTATGAATGTTATCTGTCCCATATACAGTTGGCGCGTGGAGTGACTTCTCGTGGCAACAATAAGAGCACATCATGTTTTCATTAACATTTGTAGAATCAATGTGAATATTTTATGTGAACTTTGTGCGTGCTTGTGCGAGTGTGAGTGTGTGTTTGTGTGTGTGTGTGTGTGTGTGTGTGTGTGTGTGTGTGTGTGTGTGTGAGTTAATGTGTGTTACTGGATATATATTTGAATTTATAGCATTTACATCACCCCCCCCCCCCCATGAACCATGGACCTTGCCGTTGGTGGGGAGGCTTGCGTGCCTCGGCGATACAGATAGCCGTACCGTAGGTGCAACCACAACGGAGGGGTATCTGTTGAGAGGCCAGACAAACGTGTGGTTCCTGAAGAGGGGCAGCAGCTTTTTCAGTAGTTGCAGGGGCAACAGTCTGGATGATTGACTAATCTGGCCTTGTAACACTAACCAAAACGGCCTTGCTGTTGTGGTACTGCGAAGGGCTGAAAGCAAGGGGAAACTACAGCCGTAATTTTTCCCGAGGGCATGCAGCTTTACTGTATTGTTAAATGATGATTGCGTCCTCTTGGGTAAAATATTCCGGAGGTAAAATAGTCCCCCATTCGGATCTCCGGGCGGGGACTACTCAGGAGGACGTCGTTATCAGGAGAAAGAAAACTGGCGTTCTACGGATCGGAGCGTGGAATGTCAGATTCCTTAATCGGGCAGGTAGGTTAGAAACTTTAAAAAGGGAAATGGATAGGTCAAAGTTAGATATAGTGGGAATTAGTGAAGTTCGGTGGCAGGAGGAACAAGACTTTTGGTCAGGTGAATACAGGGTTATAAATACAAAATCAAATAGGGGTAATGCAGGAGTAGGTTTAATAATGAATAAAAAATAGGAGTGCGGGTAAGCTACTACAAACAGCATAGGGAACGTATTATAGTGGCCAAGATAGACACGAAGCCCATGCCTACTACAGTAGTACAAGTTTATATGCCAACTAGCTCTGCAGATGACGGAGAAATTGAAGAAATGCATAATGAGATAAAAGAAATTATTCAGGTAGTGAAGGGAGACGAAAATTTAATAGTCATGGGTGACTGGAATTCGACAGTAGGAAAAGGGAGAGAAGGAAACATAGTAGGTGAATATGGATTGGGGCTAAGAAATGAAAGAGGTAGCCGTCTGGTAGAATTTTGCACAGAGCATAACTTAATCATAGCTAACACTTGCTTCAAGAATCATAAAGGAAGGTTGTATACATGGAAGAATCCTGGAGATACTAAAAGGTATCAGATAGATTATATAATGGTATGATAGAGATTTAGGAACCAGGTTTTAAATTGTAGGACATTTTCAGGGGCAGATGTGGACTCTGACCACAATCTATTGGTTATGAACTGTAGATTAAAACTGAAGAAATTGCAAAAAGGTGGGAATTTAAGGAGATGGGACCTAGATAACCTGAAAGAGCCAGCGGTTGTACAGAGTTTCAGGGACAGCGTAAGGGAACAACAGACAGGAATGGGGGAAAGAAATACAGTAGAAGAAGAATGGGTAGCTCTGAGGGATGAAGTAGTGAAGGCAGCAGAGGATCAAGTAGGTAAAAAGACAAGGTCTAGTAGAAATCCTTGGGTAACAGAAGAAATGTTGAATTTAATTGATGAAAGGAGAAAATACAAAAATGCAGTAAATGAAGCAGGCAAAAAGGAATACAAACGTCTCAAAAATGAGATCGACAGGAAGTGCAAAATGGCTAAGCAGGGATGGCTAGAGGACAAATGTAAGGATGTAGAGGCTTATCTCACTAGGGGTAAGATAGATACAGCCTACAGGAAAATTAAAGAGAACTTTGGAGAAAAGAGAGCCACTTGTATGAATATCAAGAGCTCAGATGGAAACCCAGTTCTAAGCAAAGAGGGGAAAGCAGAAAGGTGGAAGGAGTATATATAGGGTCTATACAAGGGCGATGTACTTGAGGACAATATTATGGAAATGGAAGAGGATGTAGATGAAGATGAAATGGGAGATACGATACTGCGTGAAGAGTTTGACAGAGCACTGAAAGACCTCAGTCGAAACAAGACCCCGGGAGTAGACAATATTCCATTAGAACTACTGACGGCCTTGGGAGAGCAAGTCCAGTCAAAACTCTACCATCTGGTGAGCAAGATGAACGAGACAGGCGAAATACCCTCAGACTGCAAGAAGAATATAATAATTCCAATCCCAAAGAAAGCAGGTGTTGACAGATGTGAAAATTACCGAACTATCAGTTTAATGAGCCACAGCTGCAAAATACTAACGCGAATTATTTACAGACGAATGGAAAAACTGGTAGAAGCCGACCTCGCGGAAGATCAGTTTGGATTCCGTAGAAATGTTGGAACACGTGAGGCAATACTGACCTTACGACTTATCTTAGAAGAAAGATTAAGGAAAGGCAAACCTACGTTTCTAGCATTTGTAGACTTAGAGAAAGCTTTTGACAATGTTGACTGGAATACTCTCTTTTAATTTCTAAAGGTGGCAGGGGTAAAATACAGGGAGCGAAAGGCTATTTACAATTTGTACAGAAACCAGATGGCAGTTATAAGAGTCGAGGGGCATGAAAGGGAAGCAGTGGTTGAGAAGGGAGTGAGACAGGGTTGTAGCCTGTCCCCGATGCTATTCAATCGGTATATTGAGCAAGCAGTAAGGGAAACAAAAGAAAAATTCGGAGTAGGTATTAAAGTCCATGGAGAAGAAATAAAAACGTTGAGGTTCGCCGATGACATTGTAATTCTGTCCGAGACAGCAAAGGACTTTGAAGAGCAGTTGAACGGAATGGACGGTGTCTTGAAAGGAGGGTATAAGATGAACATCAACAAAAGCAAAACGAGGATAATGGAATGTAGTCGAATTAAATCGGGTGATGCTGAGGGAATTATATTAGAAAATGAGACACTTAAAGTAGTAAAGGAGTTTTGCTATTTGGGGAGCAAAATAACTGATGATGGTCCAAGTAGAGAGGATATAAAATGTAGACTGGCAATGGCAAGGAAAGCGTTTCTGAAGAAGAGAAATTTGTTAACATCGAGTATAGATTTAAGTGTCAGGAAGTCGTTTCTGAAAGTATTTGTATGGAGTGTAGCCATGTATGGAAGTGAAACATGGACAATAAATAGTTTGGACAAGAAGAGAATAGAAGCTTTCGAAATGTGGTGCTACAGAAGAATGTTGAAGATTAGGTGGGTAGATCACGTAACTAATGAGGAGGTATTGAATAGGATTGGGGAGAAGAGACGTTTGTGGCACAACTTGACTAGAAGAAGGGATCGGTTGATAGGACATGTCCTGAGGCATAAAGGGATCACAAATTTAGCATTGGAGGGCAGCGTGGAGGGTAAAAATCGTAGAGGGAGACCAAGAGATGAATACACTAAGGAGATTCAGAAGGATGTAGGTTGCAGTAGGTACTGGGAGATGAAGGAGCTTGCACAGGATAGATTAGCATGGAGAGCTGCATCAAACCAGTCTCAGGACTGAAGACACCAACAACAACAACATCATTTACATCTACATCTATAATTTATAGCATCCACATCTACATATCATGTATCGGAGGCTGGCTGAATGGATCATGATCGAAAGCTGCAAATAAGAAAACGAAACAAAATGAAACATTTAATAAAATGGAACACTTACAGCCGTCCTTACGACGTTATTTATCATATAACTACCAGTTTCGGTGCTTCGTCACACAATCTTCAGGCCTTAACTGACGCTGAGGGGGCTAAATCCATAGTATACACGATTCCTCGGTGGCCAACATCTATGAACTGGTTTTCGCAGACTACCTGTAACAACGATAATGGTTGTCGACACAAGCAGTCTGCAAAAACCAGTTATTAAATTTTGGCCACTGAGGAATTGTGTATACGATTGGAGTTAACCCCCTCAGCGTCGGTTAAGGCCTGAAGATGGTGTACCGAAGCACCGAAACTGTTAGCCATGTAATAAATAACTTCGTTAGGACGGCTATAAATGTTCCATTGTATTATACGAGTGAAAAGCCGAAATCCCTCAAACCTCCACTCAGAAGGATGGACATAAAACAAAGAAACATATCTGGTGTATAAGTGTAGCCCGTTATATCAATCCTCGGATTCACTGATCAGAATCATTGCCGCAATTCCTTATCGCAGACTCTTTATAGTAGCCTTTTTCGCCCTGCCGTGTAAATACTCGTGTCAGCATCTTGTTTTGACTGAAGAGAACCCGAAAGCTGTGAGTTGAGTCATCCGCTTCGTGAACGAAGAAAATTTCTTTATGTAGACAAATCAAAAGTGGCATACCTTGCAGAACTAGTTTTTCGGACAACGTTTTACTTTTTGCATAGAAACTTAAAAATGAAAATATTGGTTTCACATGTT
Organism: Schistocerca cancellata; assembly: GCF_023864275.1. Lineage (NCBI taxonomy): Eukaryota > Metazoa > Arthropoda > Insecta > Orthoptera > Acrididae > Schistocerca > Schistocerca cancellata. The sequence continues at coordinate 280,533,867 of NC_064633.1, forward strand.
TTTCCGCTATGCAGTTGCTTCCAAAGGTTTTCTTGCGATACTAAGAAATTAAGTGACTTCTACCTATTGTTCGACGAATGTGCCTTGAATTAAGAGCGCGAATTACGACTGCAAATGTGTGGGAAGCAGACACTGACCGTCTGAAATTGTCGTCTTTTTTCGAAATACTTCCTAGACTCATCTGTAGAAGTATCTCGAAATTTTATCTAGTCATCTGTTAGGAGTTTTTGATTGCCATTCCATGATCTGTTTTTATGGTATCAAGAAGATTGTAGCTATCTCTGTTTCCCTCTTTAAGTAGCTTACAAATATACGAACGCTTATGAGCAATGGTGCTACTGTTCCGTTGGTGCACTTTCGGATATTGAATGCTGTGCACGAAATGTAGCTTAATTTCAAATTGTCTAAACAATTAATATCTGAATACATTGAGTCGTACCCAAACTGACTACGCTGCGCCAAACACGTTCCTTCTGTTATCAGTACAACAAAGGAAATAGAGTTTTCACATGCACTGTTTATCCGTGGCTGCATTGCTTTACGTAGAAGTGTGTGTCCAAAGAGCTCTACCATTCTCTGCTACGGTAATGGCATCGTTTTTGCAGTGGCGGTTGACAAAATTCATCATAGCTCATCCAGTTTCTTTTAAATATTTATAAATTATATACACAAACCTTCACCATAAATCAGTCCACCTATTAGTAAAAATCGTATCAAAATCCCTACAGTAGTTCCTGGAATTAGTCTGTATATACAGAACGAGTTGAGTGGAGGACATCAATTTATATGTGTTGAGAAGATTATTTGTTTCCACATCAGCACTCCCCTCTTTCTTCTCCCTCTCCGTTTCATTCCACACCTTCCTTTTCTGATATCACGGACCTGCCCACCCACCAAACTCATCCTTCCTTTCTGTCTTTCCCGTTATCCACCTTACCACCTGCCCTCTTTCCACAGACATCACCCAGCCGGCTGATAAATTTAAACCCATAACAATCCAACGTTTAATCTCCCCACAAGCTCTTCACCCGACGCAGGTCCTTTAGCCTTTTTAGTGAAACTGCAGTGCTTCTTTTTAATGACAGGCAAAGTCCTTTTTAAATTTTTAAATGTGTTTTGTGTTTTTATCTTTACTTGTCAAACTTTTTATTTCCATTTTAAATTTTAAAATAAGAAAACAACACTGTGTATTTTTAATCATCTCTACATTATATTTTAAGATCTTTTTTTTAAATTTTGTATCTGTAAATATTTATTTTCTGTAAATGTGTATACTGCATCTTTGGCAGCTAACCCCCCTCTCCCATATGAGCGAGGGGCATGAAATAAGAAAATAACGTTCTGTAAAGAGCCGCCAGAAACCAAGGGTCTCTTATACCAAAATACTGAGAGGGTATTCCTGAACAACCTCTGAAGCTTCGTCAGTGCAGTTCTGCTTTACCCTGTATATCTATAAAACTGTTTCAGAGACTGCTGCAAAGTTATTTTATTATTTAATCTCCATTTAGAGAATGTCTAACAATTACGTTGACATACACACACCTCCCAACACGTTACTGGGTATGTGACGACATTACAAGAAAACAGGACATGAGGCTGAGGTGTTTACTTTAAATGGTGGTTAATTATTAAAAAATATTTTTAGCAGTCTTCGGAAAAGTTAAAGAAACGATTGATAAGCTACCCAACTCGTTATTAGACCATAAATTCAAATTGGGACATAACAGCGACGTTGATGTGTGCCCTGTTTTCGTTTGTCGGAGGACACGTTTTCTTATGGTGAAGGTACAATAAAGAAGAATACAATCGTTTTGATTGCAGTGAACGAACTTTGTAAGTCTTTTGTATGAAGCGTGGACTACAACATCGAACTTTTTCCACATAATATGTCCTCCTATGGAATACATTTGTAGTCGTATACACTGCATCACTTAATTTCGTCTTACACCCTGCACAATCTCACAAAATGTAACTTTGTTGGAGTCGATGTGATCTCGAGAGTCGGCCACTTTCGCACTGTCAGTGCTACTTTACGACGGCAGTATCGTACACTCAGCTTCCGTATTAGTTCACGACTAGCCTCACACTTCTGCACGCTTCAGTAAAAGAGAGCGAGTCGACGAACAGGAAGCGAGCGCAGTGCCACCATTCTCTCACTCGTCATAAGCCCGGAACTGTAGCGGAAAGGAAGAATGCCAATACAGCACCGACGTAAAAGTGGCGCCTTTGTTTCTTATGTATGCAACCCTCAACATTGGACTCATAGTCGCTCCGTTTCTGATCTCTAATGGCTACCCCACAGGAAACAGAGTGCAACCCAATTTGCTCCTCTCTCGTAACACCTAAGATGCTATTGACCCTCCATGCGACAAATGAATCAACATCAGTCGAGTCGCAAGGCTTCATTCTATCGGAAATTTGTGTAGGTTGGACAGGACACTGACGCACGGCTTGTAGATCAGGAACTGTTCAGTAACACCTATTTCCCCCTCTATGACGAAATTCTCTGGTAGCAAGAATTACTTTTAGTACCTGGACTCGAAACCGCATTCTCCAGGTCGAGTCGACTACAGTTGCACATATACGCAGTCATGGATAAGGAGGTGTGTTTAGCATTGCATGTGAATGGAAAAAATTAAATGTGGTCTGGTTGGATGAGTTTCCAGAAGATCATTGACACTCAGTCTTAGTGCTATATGAACCACATTGTCTACAAAATATAGTCATATCTGTTGTGGAGACATCGTACAATTTTATCACGATATCAGTACTGAGATTAGTACATACCAGTTGTCCAAAATATGTGATGTATTTAACATAAGAGAGTTCTCAGAGTGTTATGCGCCACCATTTATAGCAAACGTTATATCATGAAATGTATTAGGACGATTCTTATACTCCTGATAATCCATTTTTCCTGTTGGCCTATTATTTTTTACTATGCCAAATGGCATACTAATTTTAAGAACCTGAATTTGGAATAACGTAGTCCCAAACATTTTTGTCAGATAAATCACACATTTTGCACTACTGGGCCGTAATAATCTCTGTACTGAGAACAGAGTCATAGCAAGAAACAGCGTGCCGTGGATGTATCTGCTGTACAATATTTGGTATTCACCTCCATAAAATATAAGTAGAAGACAATTTGTTTCCCATTACACAGCCCACATTTTCTCACAAATCTGTGGGATATTGCGCTTAACCATCGGTAAAGAATGTTCACTCTTCGTTTAATTAAGGTTCTTGAAACGTCCAAACATTATAATGACCATGATATTTGTCTAACATTAACTCAGTCGATCATTTATATTATGTCACAAAGTATGTGTCCGTCCTGAACGTATTCCTCATTCCAATAGAAGGAACCTGCGATTAGTGTGACCCGCTATTCTGGAGACGCATTCGGTCGACTGCTTTAGACGGAACAATGTCGAGCTATTGGACTATAAATAGATTGAACTGGGCCCTACCTGTCCACGACTGTTTAATCTCAGAGGTTAAGCGCAACAACACTCAATTCAGTGTCACACCTGGGGCTAAGGAATTAGAAATAGTGGACCGCGTCACAGAATAGGCACTCTAGCCTGATCCAGTGGCATCAGTCCATCTTTTTCTCGATTCTTCGTCTATTTCTAATGAATTCAGTGTTGACGAGAGATTAATATTTGGCCTTCAACGAAGAGGTTAGAATTATTGAAAATGATAGCGTTTGCAGACACTGATGTGATAGTCATACGTTGAGCCTGTGATCGTGAACTTGCTGTTCAGTTCTCCATGACCAATATTGCACCAAGGCTCTGTGGCGAGTTTTTTCGAGGTAACAAGTGTGCAAATATGAGCAAATACCATAGAGGTTCTTGATGCGTTTCCAGATAAATCCTCTGCACTGGACGTCTTCTCAAAGGATTCTGGTTTAAATCCAGTTTCCCATACTGGTCTGATATTCGGCGAATTCCATGTCACGTGCCTTATCCGCAGACATATCCAGTTCATTTATACGAACAACGCTACGAACGTACACTGTGTGTTGTAAACTTCAAGCACTAATTATTCTTCGTCGTCTATCTCTGATCAGAGCTGCAGAAGTCTCTCCAGCATTTTGTGCTTAACTGTCTCCAGTATAGTGATGCTACTGCCCCTAACATCGATCTGCTGCAGAATTCTTGAATATATTCTCAGTTAGAACATAATTAATTTCCTTGATACACAAGTGCTTCTGTTGACAGATTAGCACGCATTATAAAGCATCACTCTTGTGAAAGTCACAGTGCTCTTTTCTCACATGACAGCCTGCAAACAATGGATGAAGAGCAATAGGGAGTTTCCACATTCCTACATTTCCTGAAAGAGTTTGACACGGTGTCCCACTGAAGTCTGATAATGGTGGTACGAGCTTACGGAATAGGGTCCCAGATATGTGAGAAGCTTGAAGACTTCTTAAGTAATAGCACCGAGAACTTTGTACTCGACGGCGAGTGTTAATCAGAGACGAGGATAACGTCAGGAGTGCCCCAAGGAACTGCGGTAGGACATCTGTTAGTGTCTAGACACATAAATGATCTGACGGACAGGGTCAGTAGCAGTCTGCGTCTGTTTGATGATGATTCTGTGATCTACGGGAAGGTGTTGTCGTTGAGTGACTGTAGGAGGATACGAGATGACGTAGACAAAATCCCTGATATGTGTGATGAATGGCTGTCAACGGCCTCGCCACAGCGGTAACACTGGTTCCCACTAGATCAAGGAAGTTAAGGTCTGACGGTGTTGACTAGCACTTATATGGGTGGCTTCAAATGGTTCAAATGGCTCTGAGCACTATGAGACTTAACATCTGAGGCCAAGAGTCCCCTAGAACTTAGAACTACTTAAACCTAACTAACCTAATGACATCACACACATCCATGCCCGAGGCAGGATTCGAACCTGCGACCACAGCGGTCGCGCGGTTCCAGACTGTAGCGCCTAGAACCGCTCGGCTACCCAAGCCGGCAGATGGGTGGTCATCTGGATCTGCCCAGCGCTACTGGCAAGCGTGATACACTTAGTTCCTGTGAACCCAACTGAGGATCTACTTGATTCGGAAGTAGCGGCTCCGATCGCGAAATCGGACAACGCCCGGGAGAGCGTTGTGCTGGCCACATGCTCGTCCATTTCCACATAGAGTGACGCCTATCGGCTGAGGATGACACGGCAGTCGGTCAGTAGCGCTGGGCCTTCTGAGGATTGTTCAGATGGAGTATGAGATGAATGGCTGCTGGTTCTAAATGTAGAAAAGTGCAAGTAATGCAGATGATTGGGATAATAATCCCATAATGCTCGAAACAGCATTAAAAGTGTACTTATTCACACAGTCATGGCGGAACGTCGCAAAATGATACGAAATACGTGAGGTCGGTGGCAGGGAAGGTGACTGGTCGACGTCGGTTTATTGGGAGAATTTTAGGTAAACGTCGTTCATCTGTAAAGGTAACCGCCTGTAGAATACTAGTACGACCCATTCTTGAGTAGTGCTCAAGTGTTGGGGATCCTCGTCTGATTGGATTGTAGGAAGACATCGAAGCAATTCAGAGGCGGGCTGCTAGATTTGTTACCGGTAGATTCAATCAACACGCGAGTATTACGGATATGCTTCATGAACCCAAGAGCGTTGGGTTGTTTGGGGGAAGAGACCAAATTGCGAGGTCATAGGTCTCATCGGATTAGGGAAGGACGGGGAAGAAAGTCGGCCGTGCCCTTTCAAAGGAACTAACCCGTCATTTGCCTCGACCGATTTAGGAAAATCACGGAAAACCTAAATCAGGACGGCCGGACGCGGTATTTGAATCGTCGTCCTCCCGAATGCGAATCGAGTGTGCTAAACCACTGCGCTACCTCGCGCGGTAATCTCTCTAGGGAAGACGACGTTCTTTTCGTGGAATACTATTGTCAAAATTTAAAGAACCGGCTTTTGTAGCTGACTGCGGAACAATTCTACCGTCAACGTACAATTCACATAAGGACCATTAAGAAAAGAGAAATCAGGACTCCTACAGAGGCATAAAGACTTGCGAGTGTAAATGACTAGTAGTTGTACAAGTTACCCTCTGCCAACCATACGGTGGCTTGCGAAATATATTTTCATTATTACTTCAGCTATAAGCGCCAGCATGTTTTCTTTTTTGTTGTTTTATAAACAAAAAAAACAAAAATAAAACATGCGGGCCCTTGTATCTGAAGCAATAATGAAAAAGTTACATCTGAAACATGCAATACATAGATGTTCTTACTTTTATTTTAACAATAGATTTCGTTCACAATCTGAGCATCTTTGGACATGGCTATATCGTGACCGAAATAGATTGTCAAAATCAAAATAACAACAGCTATATTTTGCATGTTGCAGTTCCTAACCTGTATTGAACTGTTTAATACCGCCTACACAAAATATTTCAAACAATAAAAATATTGGACGTTTCCGAGCTTATGCAACTTTTTTTCTGTTTTTAGTTCATTTTACACTCGCTCAGTCTGGGGCGTCTTGAGAAATTCATCCAAGAGGGGGAGAATTAGCCGTTGTTTCTCTTTTTCCAGAAATAACTCTATGAGTTTAAGAATGTGTCGTGCCCAACAAATGAACTTGATGGGAAGTACAAGAAACTTACTGTATCTCAAACGTTTAATCGTTAGCCAGCATATTTTAAGGTAGATACTTTAATACCATAAATGACAAGTATATTTCACTAGGATGTGCAAAGTACATCGTTTCTATGTTATTAATGAGGATGCCACCTCTTTGACTTAACAATCTGAAATTATTTACTTACGTGGTTAAAAGCAACATTCCCAATGCTGTAGAGAACAGGAAATATTCACAAAAGCTTTCTTAGTGTTTCGAACGTCCAACGGTAAAAACGAAACCCCTATAGGATCATTTTGTTGTCCGTCTGTCTGTCTGTTAAAAATCGTTTTTCTAAGGAACGGGTAGATGTATCAACATGAAGTTTACGTCAGATACTAAGATCCATCGTCCCTTGATGATATAAAAAAGTTAAGCTTCTAAACAAATACAGTCTAAAAATACGGTCATTTATGTCAAATATTTTGATACCCACTCATCAACTCCTGTAGGGTACTTCCAGTTCGCCTAGAGTAATGGAATTTCTCAGGAAGTAAGGTTTCACAGTACAACTAAAGGCAAAAATCCTAAAATTGTAAATTCGTAATTAGAAGCTTTTTGTCATTTGTTATCAGGCTGTATGTCTTTCCGGCTGTTAAGACCCTTTTTCACAATAACGGGTACACGTACCAAGTTGAAATTTATATCACATATTAAGGTCTACAGTATTGTGGCGATGTAATAAATTTTAGCTTGCAAGACAATGCATTTATATCACGCACGTTGATAATCGCAAACTCACTCATTAAAACCTATAGGGTACCTCTTGTTCGCCTATAATCATGAAATTCGGCAAAAAGCAAGGTTTCACAGTATAAATACAGGAAAAAAATCAGAATATTGTTGATTTGTAGTTATATCACAGGAAAAAAATATTTCTTTTGTCATTTGTTAACCGACTTCTAACTTAAAATTAAAACAATCTCAAAAGTCTTGGAATTCTCGGGACCGATATCTTTCCAGTGCCAAAATCGTCTAGATTAGCGATTGATGGGTGCACTGTCCGTATACATAATTAAGTTTGTACGGAACCGTGGGAGCAGAAGTCCTACTCGCACCTGGGCAATATCTTTTATTTATGTATCGATTATATTGGGTTGATACTTAAAATTAAAAACACAAAATAGAAAAAAAAAAACACTTGAACGACTGATGAAATTCTTATCATTTAGTTGGTTGGCTGGTTGGTTTGGGGCGAGAGGACCAAACAGCGAGGTCATCGGTCCCATCGGATTAGGGAAGGATGGGAAGCAAATCGGGCGTGCCCTTTCAAAGGAATCATTCCGGCATTTGCTTGAATTGATGTATGGAAATCACGGAAAACCTAAACTAGGATGGCCGTACGCGGGTTTGACCCGTCGTCCTCCGGAATGCGAATCCAGTGTGCTAATCGCTGCGCCACCTCCCTCGGTATCATTTCATCTTACTACTCTTGCATTTGTCGTGATTGCAGTGGCCAAGTCAAAACTATTCGTTACAAACAAAATTCCACAAAACATGTGTAGTATTTGTGTATGCTTCTCAATAACAATGCAAAAGAAAAAATATCTACCAAAGTAGAACGTAAATAATAGTAAATATACGAGCGAGATATCTTGATACGAAAATATTACATTTAAACATAAAATTATGTGTTAAATCGCCAACCAAATTTCGCATCAACATCGTTTGGTTACAGATGACAAGCTACCAGTACATAATAATAAGCCAACAATGTAAAATTAAGATATAGATAAAAACAAATAAAACCCGTTCTTTAGGCCTAATTTTCATAGGTTATTTGTCACTTACAATAAGTTCACATTTCATAGATTAGAATAAGAAAACCAGTGATGATGACGCAGAGGTGCTGAAAGATGTCTGAGTCACACGAAAACACAGTGTTCTACATAACAGGTGGACCTTATTTTCAGTAAATGATTAAATGCTGTTAGATATCAACACAAATGAAACCATCAAAAATATTTCTCAACGTGAGGGAAGAGGAAACTGTAAAAAAACTTGACATTTGATCATGTTAATGGACAGATACATTATTTTCGTATGTGTGTTTCTTAATACTGACTGGCGCAATAAAAGTTAAACCAGTGTGTTTTGCAAGCTTCATTTTTTGCCTTTTTGGGTTAACCCAGCACCAGAATTCGACGAGATGAATGTGAGAAATCTTCCAAAGCAGCTCTTAAATTGGCCGCTAGAATCGATTCTTAACAGTCTGGGCCTGAAACAATATAGTCCACATATCCCTAGTTTGACACATTCCAATGAACCTATATGGTTCCAGAGACATTTTTCAGTCCCAAACATCTGTGATGTATATATGCAGACTAAAGCGACGAATGAAACTTTGTAGCAAGGCCGGGATACGAACTCTGGTCTCCTGCTCACTAGGCAGAAGCACTAGCCAGTACGTCACCCAGGCGCAGTGGCAATGCACAACCGCATGGTCTATCCTAGCATGCCTCCCTCCTCAATCCAAATTCCCATTCACGCTTCAGCCCACTTGGTATTTCCCATAAACTCGAACAGAATCACAGAGGCTCTTCAGCTGTATTGGAATAGCACCTCAGCATCGAACAAAACGAGGGATCCTTGGTACAAATTTTCATTCCTCACTTCAGTTTGCATATATACATCATAGATGTTTCAGACTTGAAAAGATCTCTGGAACCATAGGCTTTCATTAAATTACAGCAACTATGCCTGAATTTCAGGCAGGATCTCCACCTCCATTTGATGCTAAAATGCTGTTCAAATGTAGTTGGAGAGCCTCTGCAATGTTGTTCGAGTTTAGGGGGGAACACCATGTAGGCTGAGGTGTGAATGGGAATTTGGACTGAGAAAGGAGGCGTGCTAAGGCAGTCCAGGCAGTTATGCAAAGCCGCTATGCCGGGTTTAGCATGTACTTAAAGCAACTGCCTAGTGAGCAGGATTTCAGGTTTGAATCCCAGGCTTGGTATAAATTTTCATTCGCCACTTCAGTCTATATATATATATATATATATATATATATATATATATATATATATATATATATATACTCCTGGAAATGGAAAAAAGAACACATTGACACCGGTGTGTCATCAGACCCACCATACTTGCTCCGGACACTGCGAGAGGGCTGTACAAGCAATGATCACACGCACGGCACAGCGGACACACCAGGAACCGCGGTGTTGGCCGTCGAATGGCGCTAGCTGCGCAGCACTTGTGCACCGCCGCCGTCAGTGTCAGCCAGTTTGCCGTGGCATACGGAGCTCCATCGCAGTCTTTAACACTGGTAGCATGCCGTGACAGCGTGGACGTGAATCGTATGTGCAGTTGACGGACTTTGAGCGAGGGCGTATAGTGGTCATGCGGGAGGCCGGGTGGACGTACCGCCGAATTGCTCAACACGTGGGGCGTGAGGTCTCCACAGTACATCGATGTTGTCGCCAGTGGTCGGCGGAAGGTGCACGTGCCCGTCGACCTGGGACCGGACCGCAGCGACGCACGGATGCACGCCAAGACCGTAGGATCCTACGCAGTGCCGTAGGGGACCGCACCGCCACTTCCCAGCAAATTAGGGACACTGTTGCTCCTGGGGTATCGGCGAGGACCATTCCAACCGTCTCCATGAAGCTGGGCTACGGTCCCGCACACCGTTAGGCCGTCTTCCGCTCACGCCCCAACATCGTGCAGCCCGCCTCCAGTGGTGTCGCGACAGGCGTGAATGGAGGGACGAATGGAGACGTGTCGTCTTCAGCGATGAGAGTCGCTTCTGCCTTGGTGCCAATGATGGTCGTATGCGTGTTTGGCGCCGTGCAGGTGAGCGCCACAATCAGGACTGCACACAGGCACACAGGGCCAACACCCGGCATCATGGTGTGGGGAGCGATCTCCTACACTGGCCGTACACCACTGGTGATCGTCGAGGGGACACTGAATAGTGCACGGTACATCCAAACCGTCATCGAACCCATCGTTCTACCATTCCTAGACCGGCAAGGGAACTTGCTGTTCCAACAGGACAATGCACGTCCGCATGTATCCCGTGCCACCCAACGTGCTCTAGAAGGTGTAAGTCAACTACCCTGGCCAGCAACATCTCCGGATCCGTCCCCCATTGAGCATGATTGGGACTGGATGAAGCGTCGTCTCACGCGGTCTGCACGTCCAGCACGAACGCTGGTCTAACTGAGGCGCCAGGTGGGAATGGCATGGCAAGCCGTTCCACAGGATTACATCCAGCATCTCTACGATCGTCTCCATGGGAGAATAGCAGCCTGCATTGCTGCGAAAGGTGGATATACACTGTACTAGTGCCGACATTGTGCATGCTCTGTTGCCTGTGTCTATGTGCCTGTGGTTCTGTCAGTGTGATCATGTGATGTATCTGACCCCAGGAATGTGTCAATAAAGTTTCCCCTTCCTGGGACAATGAATTCACGGTGTTCTTATTTCAATTTCCAGGAGTGTATATATATATACATGTAGTACATTATTATGAGGTCATACCGAATGCATTGCAGAGTTTGCAACTATAAGACTGCATGTTGCACTGTGTTCCACTGCATAAATTTTGGCAAGGGTCCAACTCCTAAATACGCCATCCTTTCAGTCTTGACGTTTCATATTTTTTTTATTCTCTTGCAGTGCTTAAAACGTTATTTTGTCTTTTTCATCAATTCATTTTATTCTCTTCAAAAAATATACACGAACGTACCTACAATATAGCATTGCGGTGTCGCCCAGAGTCTCCTACAATCACTCTGCCATTAACGCACTCTCTGCATTGCTAGGCGAGTCCTCTTTTACCACAGACAAATTCCATGCGGGTACTTGGGTTTGTTTTCGTCCATTGCTCTACACCTATTGTACCTGCACCATGGCTCCCGATAATACGTTTGTGTTGATTGCCGTAAACTTCCCGAATTGCAATTTAACTTCTTAACTCTTGGCGTTTTGTGACGCAAATTCATTAAAATACACCTAAAACAGTCACAACAAAAAGTTCACTACACGAACGTAAGTAAACTGAAGTAAACTACCTGTACTGAACGAAAGAACGATGATGAAAAATTTCTGCTCGCAGTACAGTCGATAAGTTGTTCAACAATATTACACAAACGAGTTGCTATGGAAATATCGGCGCCAAAATTAAATAACAAGACAATTAGGCAAGGCCTTGTGTTTGACAGTAGAGTGACAGCGAGGCATTTAAAAAACACTCTCAGCGTCTGCTTTAAAAAGGCATTTAAAACGAAAATTATAAAGCATATATTTTTAGAATCAGGAAAAATCACAGAATACATTTATTAAATAAAAAACAAAAATTACAGTTTTTGAGCTCTCATGATATCCAGGTCTTCTTAAACTTGCTTTTCTTTCTTACTGAGTTTGAAATCTCCCCCCTCCTTCCTAATTCCAGTTATTGTTCACAACAAGCAAAGTCTTTTACGAAAAATTTAAAAGGAGCGAAGATTAAATTACACTTTTTAGTATACTTACCTTTTCGTGTAGAGTTGGCTCCAGTTCTTCTACGGGTCTGATTCTTGAAGCTAAAATTCTCGCATTTTAGGTCCTCATGATTGAGTTCATCTAAATAAATTTGAAGATTAGTGTTGCAGAATTTTTGTTGTTACGTTTATATATTTTGTCACATTTTAGTATATCGTACAGCCTTTTGAATTTTCACAGTAACAAAGCCGAAATTACATTGTTCGCCCAAAATACAAAAATACGTCCGATCACATCAGAGGCATGCTTACTATTTCACTCTGTGGTATTAACCATAATCCAAAGGTTTTACAGTTTTTCTTGACAAATGAATTTCTATTAATTTCGATTATTATTTCATAAATGAATCTAGAAATAAACATAGTAAACAGTACTAGATTGCGTAATTAATAATAGAGATTTTTAGTCTGCCAAATAATTCGTAATTTCAAATCTTTCTAAAAAATAATTTTAACTGTACATTCAGAACTAATATTACCCGAAATAAAGTAATTCCTTTTCATAAATTTTAGCTCGAAATATAACATACTGTGTATAAAATTAGATGAAAGTTTTCAGGAAAGCAGCTGAGATAACATTCACCTGTCCAAAATTCTAAAAATAATACTTGTATCGACAACTACTGTCGAGGAAAAGTAATGCTATAGGAGGATGTCCCGTTACAACTTTCAGTCATTCAAGTCCAAACATCGTAAACAATAATTTGAGATTTTTATGTATTCGCAGTTTTCCTCACAGCTTGCATACGTTCAACACTGTCAGATGCAGCTAAATTTCTGTCTTGGCCCTATCCAGCCATAAATTTACGGGAGTTTTTTGTACCCTAAATAGTCACATCTGCAAACGGTGCAGACTCGAGTGCTTCGTTCTGTAGAGAGCCTCCATCGAGACCTTCTCATTTGCCTCATCGGCTTGACATTTGTACCCTGCGTTTAGAATACAATAGCCTCTTATTCTCAACGAGGTGTTCGAATGTAAAAAGAGATTTGCATAAGTGCGGTTGCTAACGTATCGTTGCTGTACACTTTTACCGCAGGACCAACCCTCAATAGACTCTTGCGAAATGTAATGGAGCGAAAAGGATTGTTGTTTAACGTCCTATAGACATCTGTGTCGTTACGAGCGGAGCGTTGGCCAGTTAGTAGGAATGACGGACGATTTCGGAGAACTTTATACTGAAGAAACCATCCGGGCATTCGGTTGTACGTGGAAATTATGAAAAACCTATGTCAGAAAGAACGAATCACGATTAGCGCCCATTGTTTCCCGAATTAAGCTAGAATCTTCTTCTCCTTTTGCTTGTGCCTTGTCCGCAGGGTCAGCATGCTTACAATCGGATTTGGCATGGTTAATTTTAAGGAGTGTCCGGATACCCTTCCTGTCGCCACCCCGTACCCCCCAGGATAGGATCAGTGTACCCCAGCTGTCTGCGTCTAGTGTAATCCATAGAATAGTGCGAACGTGTTCCAGATGTCAGCGAGTCGTGTAACTGAGACGCGACGTAGGGACCATCCCAGTATTCACCTAGTGGTATGTGGGAAACCGCCTAAAAACCACATCCAGGCTGGCCAGCACGCCGACCCTCGTCGTTAATCCGCTGGGCGGATTCGATCCGGGGCCGGCGGGCCTACCTAAGTCCAGGAAGCAGCGCATTAGCGCCGTCGGCTAACCTGGCGGATCGAGCTAGAATCTTATTTTCTTAAAATAAGTAATTTTCCTCTGTGTGACTTTTTTTCAGGATATCAATACTACACTTCACACAAATAAGGAAAGAAAAACTAGCATCTTAAGTACCGCGCCCTGTCTCTCGTTCGCAAGTTAAGGGTAAATCAGTTGTGTAATTAGTAAGTGAGAGAAACGTATCGTGCTTTACTTTATATGCAATATTGACATTAGCGGCCGAAAGTTTTTGAAATAAGAAATCCTTTTGTCCGTGCAGATGCTGAACTTCATATTGTTGAATTAAAGAAAGAATAGCGTTTGCTCGACAGGCCACGGAGATGCTGCGTACTCGTATGAGACAGCGTTATCAGCACCTGGCCGCGTTTGAAAAGCGCCTCATGGTGGGTCTCCATTTGGTCGGCTGGTCGAATCGTACAGTATCCAGATATACAAATCTACGTCGCTTGAGTGAAAAATGTTCTTGAATCACTCCTTGTGTGCATTGTCAACTTTTCTCACAAACTCTGAATATAACTTTCAAGGACAGTTATTAACTGCAGGCGGCTTGTATGAGTGTACGTAGAACGTTGTCATGCGTCCCCTACGTTTGGTACTGTTAATGGTGAAAGACAGAGAAGTCAGGCAACCAAGAACGACATATTCACATAGCAAAACGCCTGAGAGTACCACCAGGACAAGCGGCACTTTCGTCACATCCGTTGCGTGTGTACTGCAGATCCTCTATAGACCGGAAAAACACACACAGATTGTCGGCTAAGGTGTACACGGTAACGTAACAAGAACTATGATACTCTCCTGACCATTAAAACTGCAGCTCCACGAAGGCATCATGCAACAAACGTCGATTTATCATGAACTGTACTACAGAGTGATTATAATTAGAATTCCAGAATCAAAACGCTTTAAAAAAATTAAAAAAGGGCCACTCCTCAGAATGACATCAAATTTGAGCAGAATAGTATCGAGGAAGGGGTAAACGCTTTGGAAAAAAGCCATTAGATGGCTCTGTAAGCGGCAGAATATTGAAAATAAAAGACGCAGAGTACACGACTGTACCTCAGTTTGGGTCTGAAACGCTCAACATGACTGTTTCAAACCAGGATCGCAAGCTGCTGGTAAAGTTCTTTTGCAAGTATGGTGACTGTGCGCTAGTAGCTCTACAAAAGCTCCGGAAACTCACGGGTATGAAAAAAGGCGTTGGTCCGGTGTCTACCGAGGGTCTGGAGAATATGATTACGAAATTCGAAACGGTAATTTAAGATGCGGCCGCAGCACTGCAGTAGGGATCGGGCTGAGCGGTCGTGTGCAAACATGCAGTGCATAGGGAATTGCCCAAATTTTCGACATGCCTGTGAGCACGATGCAAAAGATTCTACAAAACATGCTGCATGGCCATCCATACAAAATACCAGAACTGGTTCATTTTGATCTGTCAGTAAGACAAACGTTTGGTCTAGAATTAGTTGCTCGAATGGAAGTAGACAATGAGTGACTGTGGAACATTCTGTGGACAGATAACGTGAATTTACATCTCCAAGGATACATCAGTACACATAATTGCAGTATATGGACAACGGGAAATCTGGTTGCATATTAGTTGGTACCACTTCACTCTACAGAGGTAACTGTGTGGTGCGGGTTGACAGCATCGTTCCGTCGGGCCGTATATCTTTGAGGGGTTGGGTCTTTTGTGCACCAATGTCATTCCACCCAGTCAGCGTAGTGGATTTGGGGGTAGGATTATTTTTATGCATGATGGTGTTCCTCCGCAAATTTCAGTCAGTGAAGAAACTGCCTGAGAGGAATTTTGGAAAAGCTATTACTGCCAGCCGCCATTTCCCTGCAGCCTCGCCGTCCACATCACGTGATCTTAATCCGTGTGACTTCTGGATGAGGTGTTAAAGGAGGATGCTGTGCAAAGGACTCCGATTGCCAGGATAGTGAACTGAAGGCACTCATTTCGCAACGCATTCTAGACGTGACCCCGGAGACACTATCACCTGTTATGGGACATACTATTTCTCGCTGTCAACTTGTGGCAGAAAACAGTAGACATCATATTCAACATGTCTTGCGCCAAACTGACGGCAGTTAAAAACCGAATTCGTTGTTGCTTTTTATACGGTTTTTGTGTTCATGAGAATTGGAAACCGGTTTTTCCCATTAGATGTGGAACGAGCTTACTGTGGTGTCACAACTATTGAATGCCAAACTTGTGCAGTCATGGACACTGCACAGTACGGTTGGTTAAATGTGCAACTCACACCATAGCCGTCGTATTTCGATTCATCTATCATTTGTAGCCGAACCCATTTATTGTTTTTAATTCTTGTAGTTGCCATTTAGTGGGAAAACTTTCGATAATTTTTTTCTATGGTTTTTATTGCTCTTCGTTAACATTATATTTAAATGTGACATCGTTCTGAGCAGCGGTACTTTTTTATGGCACAGTGGATTTCTCGTCCAGAAAGCGTATTTAATTATTTGTTATTTCTGAGGCGATAACGTTGTATCCCCTGTAAGAAGGAGAAATGTGTACCAGCACGTATTGGAATTCTATAGTGGCAGGGCGATCCTACCTAGACCACAGTCTATCGTTTCGTGATATTGCTGCTCATGTCGGTCTGAATTCTACAACCGGCTTAAGAATATGGAATCGGTGGATTCATGCTGGTTCCCAGCAGTCCCATGTGACTAACACCCGAGAGGACAAGCATCACGTACCTTGAGTCATGAAATGGGCTTATTTGCAGCAAGACAAATATCCATAGGGACAGTGTGTAGACCTCTCGAGCACCAAGGACCCAGCACGGCGATCATTGCAGCGTCTTCCCTTGACGTGCAGCAGAGACAGGCACCTGACACTGTTGAGCCCAACAACACTGGACACAGGAGTGTCTCCGAATCGTCTTTCAGACGGGCCCCTATTTTGTGTCCCTTACCGTGATGGGAAGTATCATTTTGTGGAGATTTCGAGGAAAACAGTTTTCAGATTGCATACCTCATCATACTGGTCGATCACCTGGACTAATTTTATGAGGTGCCACTGGGTACTCACTGGGATCGTCAGGAGTACCCCAGGAAAGTGTGATAAGACCACTATTATTCTCTATACACAAAAATAATCTGACTGACTGTGTGAGCAGCAATTTGCTGCTGTTTGCCCATGATGCTGTGAGCACGAAGACGTCGTCGTTGAATGACTGTAGCTGGATGCAAGATGATTTATACAAAATTTCTAGTTGGTGTGATGAATGGCGGCCAACGACCTAGCCGCAGTGGTAAGACCGATTCCCGTCAGATCACCGAAGTTAAGCACTGTCGGACTTGGCTAGCACATGGATGGGTGACCGTCCGGGCCTGCCAAGCGCTGTTAGCAAACGGGGTCGCTCAGCCTTTGTGAGGCTAACTGAGGAGCTACTTGAACGAAAAGTAGCGGCACCGGTCTTGTAAAACTGACAACAGCCGGGAGTGTGGTGTACTGACCATATGGCCTTCCATACCCGGATCCAGTGGCGCCTATAATCTGAGGACGACGCGGCGGTCGGTCGGTAAGGCTGGGCCTTCTGAGGACTGTTCGTACGGAATTCAGTTTAGTTAAGAAATGAATGTCAGCTAGCTCTAAATGTAGAGGTAGAAAAATATAAGTTAATGCGGATGAGTAGGCAAAACACTCCTGTAATGTTCGAATACAACATTAATATTGTTCTGCGTGACATAGATCGAATAAATAACTAGACGATGTGTAATGGAACAATCATGTAAAGACTGTAGAGGGAAATCGACTGGTCGACTTCGGTTTATTGTAGAATTTTAGGTAAGGGCGGTTCATCTGTGAAGGAAACCACATACAGAACACTAGTGTGACCCGTTCTTGAGTACTGCTCGAGTGTTTGGCAATCTCACTTGCTCGGATTAAACGAAGACATCGAAGCAATTCAGAGACGGGCTGCTACATTTGTTATCGGTAAATTCGATCAGCACGGAGTATTACAGAGATGCTTCGGGAACTCAAACGGAAATCCGTGGAGGGATGGCGACGTTCTTTTCGTGGAACGCTATTGTGAAAATTTAAAGACCCGACATTTGAAACTGAATGTAGAAAGACCCTTCTGCCGCCAACGTACATTTCGCGTATGCAACATGAACATAAGAGAATGTACAGCTCATACAGAGGCGTATATATAGTAGTTTTTCCGTCGGTACAGCTCATACAGAGGCGTATATATAGTAGTTTTTCCGTCGCTCTGTTTACGAGCGGAGCAGTAAGGAAAATGATTAATAGTGATACCATGCACCCTCCGCCATTCTCCGTGTGGCAGATTGCGGAGCGTGTATGTAGATGTAGATGTAGGCAAAAACTGGTTCTCACAGCCGCTAGTTTGGCCAGTAGCTGTTAGAGTTCTGACGTAATAGTGCCAGCGGCTGTGTCGTATATTGTATCTCTCTGTGGCGTTACTTTACAAGATAACGCAAGGTTGTATGTTGCCTGCGCTTTCCTCACCTACCTCAATACAGAGGTGGCCACCGCGTTCTCGAGGTCTCTCAACAGCTGAAAACGCCTGGTCATCGCTTCCAAAGTATGAGAATTATGGATCGGAAGATCCCAGTTTTCGATCCCACATCAGTCAGTCGCAGTCATTTCCTTTACCTTTATTAATATTTCTTTTCGTGTATAGTGAAAAACCGTGGTTATAAATCGAAGCTAAATACTACCGCGCTTCTTTCGTCGATAAGGTACCCACGGCCTTATTACATTCGCTTTTTCTGTTGTTCGTCTAATGAGGTCATTGCACTCTAGGTCGATCCAGACGATTACTCCTAGATTTTTACCGCCCCCAGCGATTTATTACTAACAGTGTAATGGGTCAGTAGTGGGTCACTTCGCCTATTTATGTGCAATTGTTACAGAGAGGCAGTTCGGACTTTGCGCTTGAGCATGGAACAAGACTGAAGAAAAATCAGGGTGCAATGTAGGATTTGTCGATGTAGAAAAAGTGTCCGGAAATGTGAAATGGTGCAAGATGTTCGAAATTTTGAGAAAAATATACAGTTTGTACAAAAACGAAAAGGGGAAAATAAGACTAGAAGAACAAGAACGACGTGATCGAAATAAAAAGGGCGTAAAAGAAGGAATACAGAGATACAAGTCACTTAGCAACTGAATCAATAAGAAGTGCGGAGAAGCTAGGGCGAAATGACTGCACAAGAACTGTGAAAAAATCTAAAATGAAATCATTATGGGACGAACTGACTCAGCATGTAGGAAAGCCAAAACAATATGCGGTGAAATAAAAGCAAAGGTGGCAACATTAAGACTGCAATGGGATTTTCACTGTCAAATGCAGAGGAGAGAGTGGATAGGTGGAAAGAGTACACTGAACGCCTCTATGACGGGGAGGGCCTGTCTGATTATATGATAGAAGAAGAAACAGCAGTCAATAGAGAAGATATATGGGATGAAATATTACAATCAGAATTTAAAAGAGCTATGGAAGATCAAATAAGGCAGAAGGGATAGGTAACATTCAATCGGTATGTCTAACATCATTGCGGAAAGTGGCAACAAAGCGACGTTGGTGTGTGGAATGTGTGAGACTGGTGATATACCATCGAACTTTCAGAAAAACATCATCCACAGAATTCCCAAGATAGCAAGAGCTGACAAGTGCGAGAATTATCGTACAATCAACTTAACAGCTCTTGCACCCAAGTTGCTGACAAGTATAACATGCAGAAGAAGGAAAAGAAAATTGAGGATCTATTATATGACTATCAGTTTGGCTTTATGAAAGGTAAAGGAACCAGAGAGGCAGTTCTGACGTTGCAGTTGATAATGGAAGCAAGACCAAAGAAAAATAAAGATACGTTCACAGGATTTGTCGACCTGTAAAAAGCGTTCGACAATGTAAAATTGCGCAAGATATTCTAAATACTAAGAAAAGTAGGGGTAATCTATAGGGAAAGACGGGTAATATATAATATGTACAAGAACCAAGAGGGAATAATAAGAACACCAGGTACGAAGTGCTCGGATTAAAAAGGGGGATTAAAAATCAGGGTGAAAGGATATGACTTATAGGTTTGCTGATGACATTGCTATCCTCAGTGAAACTGAAGAACAATTACAGGATCCTTTGAATGGAAAGCACAGTATAATGAGTACAGAATATGGACTGAGAGTAATCTGGAAAAAGACTAAGGAAATGAGAAGTATCAGCAATGAGAACAGCGAAAAACTTAACATCAGAATTGATGGTTACGAAGTAGACGAAACTAAGGAATTCTGCTGACTTGCGAGCAGCAAAATGACCAGTGACAGAGGAAGGAAGAACATCAAAAGCAGACCAGCACTGGCAGAAAGGGCATTCCTGGACAAGAGCAGTCAGATAGTGTCAAACATAGGCCTAAATTTGAGGGAGAAATTTCTGAGAGTGTGCGTTTGGAGCAGAACACCGTGTGGCAGTGCTTCACGGACTGTGGAAAGACCTGGACAGATGAGAGTTGAAGCGTTTGAGATATATTGCTACAGAAGAATGTTGAAAATCAGATGGACTGATAAAGAATGACGAGGCTCTCCGAATTGGCGATGATTGGAACGTATGGTAAACACTCACAAGCAGAAATAATAGGACGATAGGACGTGTATTAAGGCATTAGGGCATCTCTACGGTACTAGAGGGGGCTTAGAGGGTAAAAAGTGTAGAGGAAGGCAGAGACGAGGCTACATGCAGCAAATAATTTCACCCCATGATGCAAGTTCTGCTTTGGAATGAAGAGGTTGGCGCAGAAGAATAATTGGTGGCGAGCCGTATCAAATCAGTCAGAAGACTAATGACAAAAAAAAGTTACATTTAGCTGCGTCCAGTTTCGTGTAGCAATCATCCGTGCGGTTTCTTACAGCCTTCCGTCATGGTTGTCTTCTTATAGGCAGCCTCATCATCTACGACCTTGCACAGTAAAGAGATACATACTGAAAAACCTTAATGTAACACAAGAATTACTGAGTGATTGGCGAAGTGGTCTGATGGCTCCTTAGACAGGCATACCCTTACCTAATCCATGCTTGCACTCCCTCGTGCGATGTCACCTCTCTCCAATATTGCAAAGAATGAGTACTCGTATGTTAACAAATTCCATTTCAGCTTATTACACGAATCAGGGTTGCAGGTTTGTTTTCGATAAAACGTAACAGAGGTGCCATCCTGGCTAACGTAACCTTCATACCGCAAACAGAATTATATGCAATATTTTCATCGTTAGTTAATTATCAGGAATCAATTACTCGTTGAAGGAAAGAATATTGGCAACGCTGCGTTCACTGTATCCTGCTTAAATATGGCTTAGTGATCTGTTATCTTTTTTCTTCTTCTGTGCTTAGAGGCTATTATTGCGACGTCTGCATTTCCTGAAAGAAAGAATATTAGCGTTTAAGGACCTGGTGGTATAAAGGCGGGAGCTAGAACAGCTGGATGAGGGTAAGAGAATGAATAAGTTGTGCCTTTCTCAAGGGTAGCATCTCAAGTTCACGTGAAGCAATTTTAGGCAGACCAAGGGAAATCTGAATGAGATTCAGGGACTTGAACATTGGTTCTTCTGATTGCCAGGACAGATTATTAACCACAGCATCACCTCACACAACTTACTTTATGGAACACAGTAGCACAGAAAAAAGCGAATTTCTCATGTTATAAATACACAGTCCAGAAACATTAATGTGACTAACGACTATGTGTGCAATAATCACTCACAGACGGCCGATGACAGCACTAGCAGTGGAGGGTATACGAAGCATATCCGGGGGCGGGGAAAATAGTGCAGTTGTTCTCGTAATGCCGAAACGGAGCGATTTACCTGATGTCCAAAAGCGCATGATTATTGGCTTCCGAGTCAATGGTGAAAGCATTTTCAAAATGGCTAAATAAGTGAACTGTTCGCTTGTCGCGGTGGTTAAATTATGCTGTGCATAACAGAATCCAAAACCGGCGCCGAGGCAATTGTGATGCAGCATGGGTTGCATATGATAAGGGTAACGACGGTTCTGAAGATCGCTCTGGAGATGTGTGAGGGCGAATATACATGCAACTGTGCAGCACATGACTGCTCAATGAACCAAGGCACTATCAGCAGTGCCTCCTCAACTACTGTCCGGCGAATGTTGCTGCGTAAGGGCCTCTGCGACAGGCGCCTGGTTCAAGCTCCCATGCTGACCGCTGTTCATTGGAGACGAAGGCTGGAATTTTCATGCCAATACCGCAACTGGACATCCAGTGAGTGTCGACAGGTGGCCTTTTCAGATGAATCACGTTTTATGATCAAAAAAGGAAACACCCTCTAACAATCGTCGGAAGGGTCGATGATGGAGGAGGGAGGGATATGGTATGGAGAATGTTTTCATCTCTTGGTCTCCCTCTACGATTTTTAGCCTCCACGCTGCCCTCCAATACTAAATTGGTGATCCCTTGATGCCTCAGAACATGTCCTACCAACCGGTCCCTTCTTCTTGTCAAGTTGTGCCACAAACTCCTCTTCTCCCCAGTTCTATTCAGTACCTCCTCATTAGTTATGTGATCTACCCATCTAATCTTCAGAATTCTTCTGTAACACCACGTTTCGAATGCTTCTATTCTCTTCTTGTTCAAACTATTTCTCGTCCATGTTTCACTTCCACGCATGGCTACACTCCATACAAATACTTTCAGAAACGACTTCCTGACACTTAAATCTATACTCGATGTTAACACATTCCTCTTCTTCAGAAACGCTTTCCTTGCCATTGCCAGTCTACATTTTATAGCCTCTCTACTTGGACCATCATCAGTTATTTTGCTCCCCAAATAGCAAAACTCCTTAACTACTTTAAGTGTCTCATTTCCTAATATAATTCCCTCAGCATCACCCGACTTAATTCGACTACATTCCATTATCCTCGTTTTGCTTTTGTTGATGTTCATCTTATACCCTCCTTTCAAGAAACCGTCCATTCCGTTCAACTGCTCTTCCAAGTCCTTTGCTGTCTCTGACAGAATTACAATGTCATCGGCGAACCTCTACGTTTTTATTTCTTCTCCATGGACTTTAATACCTACACCGAATTTTTGTTTTGTTTCCTTTACTGCTTGCTCAATATACAGATTGAATAACATCGTGGAGATGTTACAACCCTGTCTCACTCCCTTCCCAACCACTGCTTCCCTTTCATGTCCCTCGACTCTTATAACTGCCATCTGGTTTCTGTACAAATTGTAAATAGCCTTTCGCTCTCTGTATTTTACCCCTGCCACCTTTAGAATTTGAAACAGAGTATTCCAGTCAACATTGTCAAAAGCTTTCTCTAAGTCTTCAAATGCTAGAAATGTAGGTTTGCCTTTCCTTAATGTATTTTCTAAGATAAGTCGTAGGGTCAGTGTTGCCTCACATGTTCCAACATTTCTGCGGTATCCAAACTGATCTTCGCCGAGGTCGGCTTCTACCAGTTTTTCCATTCGTCTGTAAAGAATTTGCCTTAGTATTTTGCAGCTGTGACTTATTAAACTGATAGTTCGGTAATTTTCGCATCTGTCAACACCTGCTTTCTTTTGGATATATATCCTTGGGGCCCGTTCTGAGTCCGTTTGTTTTTTCCTCTGCGTCTATCAGCAGCTCAATACAACATGTCACACAACTCGCAGTGTACGTGCGTGGTTAGAAGAGCACCAAGACGAGTTGACTGTAACCCCCTAGCCACCAAACTCCCCGGATTTAAACTCAGTCAAGAATCTGTGAGACTCTGTGGCTTTTTGCGCCATGGATCCTCAACCGAGAAACCTTCCGACGATTGTTACAGGGTGTTTCCTTTCTGGATCATAAAACGTGATTCATCTGAAAAGGCCACCTGTCGACACTCGCTGGATGTCCAGTTGCGGTATTGGCATCGAAATTCCAGCCTTCGTCTCCACTAGAGTCTGTATGGCTCCATATCCTTGTTGACAACTTCTGAACCGCATTGACTCTTTCCAGTTCGTTCGCAACGGACAGGACTGAAAAAGCTGGCTAGTCAGGTTTTTGACAAGCGGTCACATTAATGTGAGTGGGCAGCGTAAATCCATAATAGAATTTCTCGATATTAATTTGATCACGTCAAAAACAAAAAAATAAATGAAAAGGAGAAGCTCCTTCAAAGAAAGGGAAACGCAAATACTCTGCATAAGAATCATTATATGCTGTTGCATGATCCCCTTAGTGTTGTCTACTTTAAAGAAATGAACAGTGACAAAAACCGCTCGTTTGCAGGTTTGCCTTAGTACACCTAAAACTGTCTTTTTACTAAAGGAAGGCGCTTAAAGCAGCAAACTTACACCAGGATTGCAGTCCAGTCCACCTTTCGGCCTTCTAGGTTTGTATTCTCTATGGCTTCTCCAAGTCGATTAAAGCAAATGCTGGAATGACTTCTTTGTAAAGGACGTGGTCGATTTCCTTCCCCATTCCTTTCCAATCTGAGCTTGCGCAACGCCTCTAATAGCATTTCCGTCGACGGAACATTAAGTCCTGTCAGTACATTAAGGTATGTGCAAAACACGACCTCAGCTGCTGTTAAAAAGTTCTTTAATTTCCACAATCTAAAATATTTCCAAATTAAAGTATTTCTTGACAGCAGCTCATGCGAATTTCAGTAAGGGGCGATCAAGAAGTTTCCGTTCGAATTCCGTACGGTTCATAATCGGTGTGCAGATCAGGCAAAATCATCGTGAGTGGGAATCGTCGACCTTTAAAGGTCTTTTTTAAGGGACCGAAAGTGTAATAATCGCATAGGGAGAGATCAGGGCTATAAGCCGATTGCTCGAATGCCTCTCACTTGAGTTGGATGACGCTGGCTTCCCACATCGACCGGCATCTTGTGTCGAGTCATAACCAGTACGGAACTTGGCGCACCATTCCACAACGTTGGTTTTCAACAGACCTACGGCCCATACACATTCTTCATTCTCCGATGGATGTCTACCGGTGTTTTTCCTTCAGGAGCCAAGAAAAGAATAACAACACCTTTATCTTGTTTGGACGCATTTGGTAATAACGTCTTCATAGTTCAAGTTTCCGCATTTACCGCACACACTTCGGAAAGACGTGAAAGCCACATAGATTTCTTGCCTACAAGTCGGTGCTTGTATACTCGCATCGGAGTCGCGTTACGTTGCATACGCGAAGCACTAACACCCTCAAATGGAAATCTTTTATCTCCCTTTTATACGACCATACACGTTAACAACTGTGTCACATGAGCTCTCGCCATGAGAGACTGTGGAGGTCTGGTACAAACTCTGGTGAGAAAGAACTGACTACTTTATCACAAGAAACCGGATCGAAATTTGTTGTTCATGAGGATCAGTAAAATAGATTTCACTTGGTTCTAGAAGCTGTTTCACAGAAGAAAACTTGTAGGACAAACATAGATTACCACACATGGAACTGATTATTGAGGTTTTCAGGTTTAGCGGTTACTTACTGGAAGGATTATAAGAAGATAGGAAGCGTTGGAGTCTGTTTTCAATCTTCTTACTGAACTGAATACTGTCAAAAAAAAACATAGCTCTGACTCAAAAGATTGCTTTTCACCAAAGTTATTGCGTAGGCTTCAGCTGTCTAAATGCACCTCCCCTACCGCGCGTAAGCCGTTCGCAGTGAGACTACATCACTACTGTGTCCTCTACCCTCAAGGCCGTTCGCGCACCTAGGGACCAAGTAACTTTGTGCGCACTCTGATACAGGGTGGGGCAGAGCAACTTGCTTATTTAGACATTATGTTTCCTTATTTGAAAAGCGTCAAGAACAACATTTAAATTTCAAGTTTGCAGAGTTTTAAAGATGATATCAAGCAGGTGGCGTCCATTACTCACAATACACTGCGTTAATCGAATTCGAAAGTTTCGTTGACCTCTTTCCAGCATACCGTCGGATATGTTGGCGATAACGTGACGAATGTTGTTTCCAGGTTAGCCAGGATCCTAGGACGATTGTTCTAAACAAGTGATTTTAGGTAACCCCATGAAAAATAATCACAGGAGACTACATCAAGCGGCCGTGCTATCCAGAGTAGGTCTCTCATCGAGGAGGTGTTCCCGCAAAACTGTCACTGTGTCACACGCGTTGTGTGTGCCGTGACACAATCCTGCTGGAACCACACGTTTTCGACTCAACTCGTTGAGTGTTGTCAGGAAAAACTCCCGAATCATGTGGACATAATGGTCAGAAATCACCGAAACTGCCAGTTCGTTTTCTCTAAAAAAGAAACCGTGGATCAGTTATTCCAACTCGCGATAGAGCACGTTAAACAGTTACATATTGTGAATGAAGTGGGCACTGATGAAGTTGTCTGATCAGGGCTCCAGTAGCGCACTACACACATCGGTCATGAGACATGCCAAGAAGCGCCTCACATCGGTTTTCTCGAGAACCAAAATCACGTGGGTTAAGTTCCTGCACCTTAGCCAATTTGCAGGGATGAAATTTAGTTCTTCATGAAGGATTCGCCTCACAGAACGAGTAGACAACCCAACAGCAGGCGCATGATTGCGTTCAGAGTGCTGAGGTGGTAGCAAACGTGACACTGCTGGGCGTGGTAGCCCAGGTTTTTATTTTCTTTTTTTTTTTTTCTTCTTCACATCACCAGTTCTCTGAAGTTGTTCATCTACTATAGCTGTATTCACCTAAGGGCTTGTAGACTCGCACTACCGGTTTCGCAACGTTTTTAATTTCGTCTTCTGGTACATCTATTGCTGTTACATATAGCTGTTGCAGTTTACGATTGACAAGGTGTAATGGTCGACGTCGACCCGCAATATCCTTAAGAATTATGAAAATTAAAACATGCGTGACCAACTTTGGTGTGCATCATACTGACAGAAACCCCTTAAAACCAACCGTTCAGTCGGTTCAAATCTAGCGTGCAGGTACCGTGTGCAAACACGGGCATTACTGTTGTAACTTGTAAATGTTTCATCTGGACCACTTGAAACCCAGCACCAGCACTCACACCATTCACGTAATCCGGATGAACCATTTACAAGTTACAACAGTAATGCTCGGGTTTAAACACGACATATGCACATTTGATACTGAACGGTTGGTTTTAAGGGATTCTTACCAGTACGACGTACACCAAAGGCGGTCACGCATGTTCTAATTTTCACAACCGCTGAGGATGTTGGCGATCGGCGCCGACCATTACACTTGTCAGTCGCAATGTACAATAGCTACGCATAACAGCAATAAATGCACCAGAAGATGCAACCAAAAACGTTGCTAAACCGTTAGTGCAAGTCTGCAAGGACTTCAATAAACACAGCTGTAGTGGACACACTAGCTTTCTTTCAGCTATATGTTCATCAGTTTTACCAATTTCGACATGCGCATTTTACTGCTTAAAAGCCCCGTAATCTACG
The DNA here is from genome assembly GCF_023864275.1 of Schistocerca cancellata. Classification (NCBI taxonomy): domain Eukaryota; kingdom Metazoa; phylum Arthropoda; class Insecta; order Orthoptera; family Acrididae; genus Schistocerca; species Schistocerca cancellata. Next base: position 280,561,122 of record NC_064633.1, read on the forward strand.
TATACGTATTTTAGCTGTGGTTTCCTTTGGTTTAAAACATGCTACCTGAAGTAGGTTACCCATGAAACAACTTCCGGCTAGGAATACGAACTCACGAACACGGAACGCAATTTTGAAATTGGTACGGAATGTACGTTGCGTGGCGATGACTGAGCGACTGAGCGTTAGAAAATTATGTCTCGACAGCGAACCCGCGCTCCACCTTCGTCCACTCCATGAAGCTAGCTAAACCAAGCGGAGCTACAATTTGACGCTGCAGCCTCTCGAATGTGCCCACCCTCACCCTCCTAGGAGCACCCGTCGCTTCAGGACGCCAAATTCAGATAAGCAAGTTACTCTGCCCCACCCTGTATTATGTGGAATGACTGATTGGCGACAAGACATGAATATATGAAGCGCTGTATCAGACCAGTCAAAGGACTGAGCGCTATTGAAAAATAAAAATAATGGTATCCGGTGACGCATGATATCTTTTCTACTTAATTAAGTATATTTTTCGACAATAAACTTTTGTTGAGTAACATTTTTCTTGAAATTTCGAGTGACTACATTGCCAGAGTAGGATTATGTAGCTTCACTTCACTTGATACCGATTTTTTGAATAGTAGTAGTGCCTCAACTAACAGACATGATCAAGTAACTTGATAGTTTAATGGAAGACAAACAGTATTCTGTGCGCACCGAGAGTTATTTCGGTAAGAAAGAGCACGAAAATGGACATTGAAGAGTCTAAGACGCTAAGCTGCAGAAAGGAATGTCAGGCCTCTGGGCAGACAACATGAACATTATTACTTTTATGTCAACAGCGTGCTTCGTGATTCAGCGTATTGTGCCAGAACGGCTTTTGAGTCTGGCGCGAGAGATATGTGGGACTGAGGGGCTGTCCTCCGCAATCCTGCCAGTTCATTGTGTTCTTTTGGCGCACCCTCCCTCAAGAACAGGGTGGCACAAGTACAGGACGAGCGGTAGTTCGTTAAGAGATCTTCGCTTCTGACATGTTAGCTGATCATTACGTTGCTGCAACAGTGCTTAGCAAACACAGTTTCGTCTGTTTACGAACACCACACATTTCTCAGGCTCTGTTATTCCTTTTACCTTCTTTCTCTTCCTCTCTCTACGTCCGTTGGTGCTTTACAAAGGAAGCAGATAATTTCCTCCCAAGTTGGCAAGCGCGAATTAGTGGTAGATTACGAGAGTGAGAATCAGCTTTTGCAATCTTTTAAGACTGGCGCTATTTTTTTTAACAGTATTCAGTTCTTTAAGAAGTATGAAAACAGCCCTCAACTCTCCCTATCTTGACTCTCTCCAAGCCTCTTCCGCTCTGTATAACCATTGCAAACTACATTTCATTTGAACCTGCTTATGATACTCAAGCATCCATGATCTCGGGGTAGCGTCTTTGGTTTGTAAACAAAACGTCCTAGGTGACGGTTTCCAGCCCCACGACAGCTTAAATTATGAATAAAAATCAACAGCATCGGCGGCAGAAGACTTCAAGAATAAGAAGTCTGCTTCATTCTGCCAACGGCCTTGTCGAAGAGGGTGTAGGAGCAGACAGACGTTCAGGGCACTCTCTCGCCCTTGCAGCTGGAAACTGCCCCTAAAGGCGGAAGAATCATCCATGTCTGACGGCATGAGGATGGAGAAGACAATGGAGACCACTGCATTAAAGACACATAATGTGTGTCCACAGGACATGTGGTCTGTAACTGAAAAACTGTCGTGATGATCTCTCCATTGCCGGCCATTGTGGCCGACCGGTTCTAGGCACTTCAGTCTGGAACCGCGCGATCGCCACGGTCGCAGGTTCGAATCCTGCCTCGGGCATGTGTGTCTGTGTGTCCTTAGGTTAGTTAGGTTTAAGTAGTTCTAAGTTCTAGGGGACTGATGACCTCAGATGTTAAGTCCCATAGTGCTCAGAGCCATTTTTGATCGCTCCATTAGCAAAAGATTCCGGACTAGTACCCCCTACGGATCTGGATTGCCAAGGGGGAGGTGAACATGAGAAAAAGACTGGATAAATAACGAAAGGATAACGTTCTACGAGTCGGGGAGTGGAATTGCAGAAGTTTGAACGTGGTAGGGAAGCTGGAAAACCTGAAAAGGGAAACGTAAAGGCTGAATCTAGATACTGGATAATGGAGGTCAGTGAAGTGAAATGGAAAGAAGACAAGGACTTCTGGTGAGGTGAGTATAGGATAATATCAATAGCAGCAGAAAACGGTATAACGCGAGTAGGATTCGTTATAAATAGAAAGGTAGGACCGAGAGTGTGGTACTGTGAACAGGATTTTTCTCGTCAGAATCTAGAGCAAACCACCACCGACAATGGTAGTTCAGGTATTCATGCCGTGATCGGAATATGGAGATGAAGAGAAGGAGAAGCTATATCGGGAAATTCAGCACGTAAGGAGAGATGAATGGTCGTGGGGGACTGGAATGCGGTTGTAGGGGAAAGAGTAGAAGAAAGGGTTAAGGGAGAACATGGGCTTGGTACTAGAAACGAGAGAGGAGATAGACTAATTGAGTTGTATAATAAATTTCAGCTAGTAATAGCGAATACTCTGTACAGGAATTACAAGACGAGGAGGTATACATCAAGGTCAGACAGAGATTCCGAAATCAGATACTGGATTGTAAGCTGTACCCAGGAGCAGATATAGACTCAGATCACAGTTTAGTACCGATGAAGACTAGGCTGAAGTTTGAGATTAGCCAAGAAGAATCAATACGCAAAGAAGTGGGATACAGAAGTACTGAGCAATGAAGAGATACGTTTGAAGTTCTCCAAGGCTACAGATATTGCAATAAGGAATATCTTAGTAGGCATTTCAATTGAAGTGGAATAAACATCTCTAAAAACGGCAATCACAGAAATTGGAAAGAAAAACGTAGATACAAAGAAGGTAACCGCTAAGAAACCACTGGTAACAGAAGAAATGCTTGAGCTGATCGATGAAACAACGAAGTAAACATAAAGCTTCAGGAAAATTCAGGAATACAGAAATACAAGTGGCCGAGGTATGAAATAAATAGGAAGTACAGGGAAGCTAAAACAAAATGACTGCATGAAAAATGTGAGAAAATCGCAAAAGATATGATTGCCGGAGGGATTGACTCAGCATAAAGAAAAGTCAAGACAACCTTCGGTAAAATTAAAAGCAAGGGTGGTTACATTAAGAGCGCAATGGGAATTCCACTGTTAAACGCAGAGGAGTGATCGGGTAGGTGGAAAGAGTAGATTGTGGGGCTCTGTGAGGGGGAAAATTTGAGTAATTTGATAGAATAAGAAACAGGAGTCGATGCAGGAGAGATAGGGAATCCAGTATTAGAATCAGAATTTAAAAGAGCTTTGGAAAACTTAATATCAAATAAGGCAGAAGGGTTAGATTATATTCCATCAGAATTTCTAAAATCATTGGGGAAAGTGCCAACAAAATGACTATTCCAAGTTGCTGACAAGAATGATACACAGAATAATGGAAAAGAAAATTGAGGATGTGCTAGATGACGATCAGTTTGGCTTTAGAAAAGGTAAAGGCACCAGAGAGGCAATTGTGATGTAGGGTTGATAATGGAAGCAAGACTAAAGAAAAATGAGGATTTGTTAATAGGATCTGTCAACCTGGAAAAACCGTTCGACAATGTGAATTGATGCAAGATGTCCGAAATTTTCAGAAAAATAACAGTAAACTTTAGGGAAAGACGGGTAATATACAATATGTACAAGAACCAAGAGGGAACAATGACAGTGGGATATACAATAATATACAACATGTACAAGAGCGAAGAGGAAATAATAGGACTGGGAGACCAAGAATCAAGCGCTCGGATTAAAAATGGTGTAAGACAGTGTGTAGCCTTTACCCCTACTGTTCAATCCAGGCATTGAAGAAGCAATGATGAAGATTCGCTGATGACATTGCTATCCTAAGTGAAAGTGAAGAACAATTACAGCATCTGATGAATGGAATGAACTGTCTAATGAGTACAGAATATGGACTGAAAGTAAATTGAGGAAAGACGAAAGTAATAAGAAGTAGCAGAAATGAGAACAGCGAAAACCTTAACATCAGAATTTATGGTCACAAAGTACATGAAGTTAAGGAATTCTGCCACATAGGCAGCAAAATAATCAATGACAGACAGAGCAGGCAGGACATCAAAAGCAGACTAGTACAGGAAAAAAGGGCATTCCTGGCCAGGAGAAGTCTACTACTATCAAACATAAGCCTTAATTTGAGGAAGAAATTTTTGAGAAAGTACGCTTGCAGCACAGCATTGTATGGCAGAGAAACATGGACTGTGAGAAAACAGGAAAGGAAGAGAATCGAAGCATTTGAGACGTGGTGCTACAGACGAATGCTGAAATATAGGTGGACTGATAAGGTAAGGGATGTTGAGCCTCTATGCAGAATCTAAGAGGAAAGGAATATTTGGAAAACACTACAAGAAGAACGGAAAGGATGATAGGACATCTGTTAAGACATCACGGAATAGCTTGCATGGTACTAGAGACTAGCTCTACAGGGTAAAAACTGACAGAGACAGAGATTAGAATACATCCAGCAAATGCCGGCCGGTGTCGCCGAGCGGTTCTAGGCGCTTCAGTCCGGAACCACGCGGCTGCTACGGAAGCAGGTTCGAATCCTGCCTCGGGCATGGATGTGTGTGATGTCCTTAGGTTAGTTAGGTTTAAGTAGTACTAAGTTTAGGGGACTGATGACCTCAGCTGTTAAGTCCCATAGTACTTAGAGCCATTTGAACCATTTTTTTTTTAACATCCTGCAAATACTTGAGGACGTAGGTTACAAGTGCTGCTCTGAAATGAAGAGGTTGGGACAATAGAGGAATTAGTGGCGCACTGCATCAAACTAGTCAGAGGACTGATGGCTCAAAGAAAAAAAAAAGAAAGTAATGCAGTCTTGGTCGCACTCTACAGATATTTTCTCCACCACGCATTCGTACATTCCGAAATAAAGTCCATTGATGCTAATTCGAATTTAGATAAATCGAATTACTCGGTAAATCGTCATAGTTGCCCAGCCCCATGAAAGATCATCGATAATTGAAGAAATTCTATGTGTTTTGGTACACCCTATACATCGAAGCGACAGCCATGGCGGATCGCCCGTAAACACTTTAAGTCGTGGTTCGCGGCTATTAAGACTAGGTAATTTCAATTCATTCGTCAGTTATTTCTGTATTTGTTTCGTCATTCAACTCTTTATGACACTCCTTAGTTTATTGAACAATGCATAATGTACTATAGAGCATACATCAGCTGTAAACATGACTTCAAAGAAGTACAAGTGTTTGACTCTCACCGAAAATAAATAGGTCGTGGGGACCGTGGAACGTCAAGCGAAAAAGAAAGATTGCATCGAAAATTTTCTGGTTTCCGTCAACCACGCTGTCAAAAATACTGAAGCATAAAAATTGCTGAATGCAATGGCGGTGGAAGGAAGTGAACCCAGCAATAATATTTTCAAGAAGAAGGAACAGCACAACCGATTCTATCTGTGGCTCCAGAAGAGGTAAAGTCGTCCTTGGAAACAATGCGCATGTGCATCCTTAGAACGGATGCAATGTATATTTGCGGCTTCGGTCACAATAGACAAAACGATTGAACATGCACGCAAGTGCTCACAGAATTAGAAACACTTGATTTATATGCAACATTAAATTGAAATTTTCTTACGTATTTTTGGAAATAAGTTGTTGTTTTGTACACTGTTTGACAAGCACCCAGAAGGGGAAGAGAAAACGAAATGAAACTACACGGACTCAGGGTGTATGTTTTATTACAGTGATTATAATACCGGAAAAAATTGCAAAGAACATGACATATGATCCCACTTATCAGCATGACTTTGCACCGCTTCTGACGTGAATTCATGCACTGAGGCGGCCAGAAAGTGCACGGGTCCATATATCCTAGATACTGACAGTGGGGTGGAATCGGCATCCGAAATGATTGCACACATAACCTATCAGGATCCGATCCACGGCTCTTGCTGGCCACAGGAGCAACTCAGTATCAAGTGGACAGTTCATACAGACACGTGTCTGGATTAGGACTGTCCTGTTGAGACGTGACAGCACGATTCTGTCGCGTGAGTGGTAACATATGGAGTCACAGGATGTCCTTGACGTACCGTTGTGCCGTCAGAGTTCTCTCTGTCACTGCCAGCCATGACCTGACGTCATACCTGGTGGCTCCTCAGCCGTGACGCCGTCAGTGACACCACTGTTACTCTACAAAACACTGGCTGAATGGAGCCTCTTTGGTTCAATGGGTCTCTGCTCAGGTCGCTGCCACACGCCCCAATGACAGTCACCCGGGGTAGTGCAGATCAGCTGCCCGTCGCTGAACACAATGCGATATCCTTCATCAGCAGTTACAGCACCCTCCAAACGCAGCCGTTTGTGTTACGTTGTTAACGGCAGCCTGCGCGTCTTACATAATCCAAACATTGTGAAATTTCCTAGCCTAGCTGTAGCTAGTCATCGAGCAATGGGTACGGCATGACACAGTGTGTTGCAGGTTGTACATTACTGGTCCTCGCGTGGCAGGCGCACATACGACGGGATTTCGATGTTCTGGAGCACAATACAGCACTCCTCCCTTGCGGCAGTCAGACGTGGTCCACCTATACCTTGACGACGGGTATGTCTGCCTTCACATTCCGCTGCAGTCCAGCAGCAGGTTACTGTCACATGCGAATGCCCTGCAAATCTGGATATTGTAGCATTCGACCAACCGGCCAAATAGGGACCCACAGTGACTCCTGTTTCAAACTCTGACAGCGCTGTTTCACACGAGTACGCTGTATCTCCCTGTCCTTAACAGTGATAACACGAGACGGTGAACAAAACTGTTAAGTCTTTCGTGGCCACTTGTTGACAAACTGCCTGTTGGCTTCTGTCTTGGGTTCTTCAGCCGACGTTTGTCTCATGATTTTTCTGACGTTTCGACAGCACGAGTGGTTGGCATTGTCAAAGCTTCATCCTCCATTTTCGGTGGTAGACTGAAGACGAGCTTGCGGCCGCGATCCATTCAACCACCAGCAATGGAGGGTGAAACTTTGACAATGTCAACCACTCATGCTAGCGAAACTTCAGGAAAATCATCAGACAAACGTCGGTCGAAGAACTCGAGACAAAAGTCAGTCGGCAGTTTGTCAACGAGGCGCTGTTCATGTCCCTTTTACTGTATACCTTACCAGGCCTGGTAATAACACGAATAACATTAATGCCATCTACTGGCCGTTCTTCTTGACACAAAAAATTTCAATTGTAAGCGGTTACCTGCTCGACGGTTTTGTGTAAGTACGATCATGTCTTTTGGGTGCTTCACTTTTTTTGTCAGGCAGTGGAAATAAATACGTATGTCATCGGAAAATGCAGTAATATTTTTAATTCTATTGTTCTTGATTCCTGCTCGATCAGGCACACTTTCGTTAAATCTAACTCTATTATTCGAACCATTTATGAGGTCCCTTGAAAACAGAATCAACAAGAGACAGCTGTAATAGTCAGAATTAGTAAACATCAAACAACATGTACAACGAATACTGGAACAAAATAATGTGCAATCATAAGAAGAAGAAAATACAGTAATGGACTCAAACATCCCAGAGGAAACAAACAAAGAACAACACGCATCAATTAAACAATCAGAGGAAAACGAAATCTTAAGACAGCCACCAGAACAAGCACAAATAGAACACGAAGTTACACACATGTTAGATATAGAAGAAAAATTTCAGCTGACATATATAGAATACAAAGACACAAATACAGACATTAGACCATTCTTGCATAGACCCCCAAATAACCCACAAGTCGAAACAACAATAACGACTATCAACACAATCATACACAAGAAAATAAATGAAAGTACAACAATGGAAGAGGTACAACTACTGGTTTATATAGGAACTCTCACTACACTAAATATACACACTAGGCAGAGGTCAGAACCAACCAACACACAGAAGAAACCCACAAAACCAGCATGGCAACACAGGCTACAGATCAGAATAGAAAAACTGAGAAAAGACATTGGACAGCTAACACAATTTATAAGAAATGAAATGTCAGACAAAAAACGAAAAAGGTTACGTAAAATCTCACAACAATAAGCGATAGAGCAATTAGATGAAAAGAAGCAGAAATTACAAGCATTGGCCAAACGACTTAGAAGATACAAAAATGTGAAAATAGAAAGAAAAAAAACCAAGCATTCAACACAAACCAAAATAGATTTTATCGGACAATAGATAACACACACATTAAAATAGACAATCCACCAAACATAACAGACTTGGAACACTTCTGGAGCAACATATGGTCAAACCCGGTACAACATAACAGACATGCACGGTGGATACAAGCAGAAACAGACAAGATGATACCACAAATGCCTGAAGTGATAATTTTGCAACATGAAGTAACCCTAGGAATTAATTCTATGCACAATTGGAAAGCCCCTGGAAAAGTTAAAATAGCAAATTTCTGGCTAAAGAAGTTGTGACATATCAAGCTAAAACCAAACAAAGGTAACAAAGGTCGCTACACTACGCATACATTGATTACCAAAAAGCTTTTGATAGTGTACCCCACTCATGGTTACTACAGATATTGGAAATATACAAAGTAGATCCTAAATTGATACAGTCCCTAAACATAGTAATGAAAAATTAGAAAACCACACTTAATATCCAAACAAATTCAAATAATATCACATCACAGTCAATACAGATTAAGTGTGGAATATACCAAGGAGACTCATTAAGTCCTTTCTGGTACTGCCTTGCTCTGAACCCACTATCCAACATGCTAAATAATACAAATTATGGATGTAATATTACTGGACCATACCAACACAAAATCACACATTTGCTATACATGGATGATCTAAACTACTGGCAGCAACAAATCAACAACTCAACCAATTACTAAAGATAACAGAAGTATTCAGCAATGATATAAATATGGCTTTCAGAACAGACAAATGTAAGAAAAATAGCATAGTCAAGGGAAAACACACTAAACAAGAACCACAGCGACTGCATAGAAGCGATGGAAAAAACAGATGCCTATAAATATCTAGGATACAGACAAAAAATAGGAATAGATAATACAAATATTAAAGAAGAACTAAAAGAAAAACATAGACAAAGACTAACAAAAATACTGAAAACAGAATTGACAGCAAGAAACTAGACAAAAGCTATAAATACTTATGCTATACCAATATTGCCTTTTCATTTGGAGTAGTGAAATGGAGTAACACAGAACTAGAAGCACTCAATACACTTACACAATCACAATGCCACAAATATAAAATACCTCACATACATTCAGCAACAGAAAGATTCACATTAAGCAGAAAGGAAGGAGGAAGGGGATTTATCGACATAAAAAACCTACATTATGGACAGGTAGACAATTTAATAAAATTCTTTCTAGAACGAGCAGAAACTAGCAAAATACACAAAGCAATCACTCATATAAATACATCGGTTACACCATTGCAATCTCATAACCACTTCCACAACCCTTTAGATCACATAACATCAACAGATACAAAGAAAGTAAATAGGAAAAAAAAACACTACATGGCAAGCACCCGTATCATCTAACACAGCCACAATCGATCAAGATGCATCCAATACATGGCTAAGAAAAGGCAATATATACAGTGAGACAGAAAGATTCAAGATTGTAATATAGGATCAAACAATAAACACCAGATATTACAACAAGCATATTATTAACGATCCCAATACCACAACAGATAAATGCAGACTTTGCAAACAACAAACAGAAACAGCAGATCACATCACAAGCAGATGTACAATACTAGCAAATACAGAATACACCAGAAGACATGACAATGTAGCTGAAATAATACATCAACAACTTGCCATACAACATAAACTAATAAAACAACACGTTCCCACATACAAGTATGCACCACAAAATGTACTGGAGAATGATTATACTGGAACAGAACCATTATAACAGATAAAACAACACCACATAACAAACCTGACATCATACTCACCAATAAAAAGAAGAAATTAACATAACTAATCGAAATACCCGTACCCAATACAACAAATATATAGAAGAAAACAAGAGAAAAAGAAAATACATCCAACTGGCTGAGGAAGTCAAGGACAAGTGGCATCAGGAAAAAGTTGACATTATACCAATCATACTATCAACTACAGGAGTCATACCACACAATATCCACCTGTACATCAACGCAATACACCTACACCCAAACGTATATATACAACTACAGAAATGAGTAATTATTGATACATGTTCAATTACCCAAAAGTTCCTAAATGTAATGTAACATATACCGTATTGTTAAAAGGAAGTCACGCTTGATCAAGGTCTGCACGACTTTCCATTTTTGACCAGTCATAACGACTGAGAAAGGAAAGAAATAGTAATAATAATTTAATTGTATTTAAGCCATTACAGCTATAGACAAAGTCATACACATAATAGAATACAGTACATGCTATAAAAGAACAGAATTGTTATTAAAATTACAGTTTAATATCACAGGTCATGAAATCCTTTATATTGTAGAATGGGTTTACAACTAACTAGTCATAAAGTGTTTGTTTGTATTGTTGCTCTGATAAATTTTGTATAGCTTGTGGAAGTTTGTTAAATAATTTGTGGCCCATAAGATCATAACTGTTAACTGATTTTGCCAGTCTATGGTAGGACGTATAGACACAGGTGTTTTTCCTAGTGTTGTAACAATGTATATCTGTCCTGTGTTTTACTTTAGGTAAGTTCTTTTTTTTTGTGTAGATTAAAACATAATAAATGTATAGGTTTACTACTGTCATGATTTTTTGATGGATAGATCTGTAAACTGAAGAGAAATCACGTGATTCACCACTCTACCTACCCCACTATGTCACAAGAAGCAGCTACAGGTTATTTCAGAAAGTTATACCGACCTTCCACAGTACGCCCCACGAATTACTGGCGACGCTGTGCGCAGACATGTCTGGGGAGAGGGGTGTTTATTTTCCATAAAATACACTAACTCTTCATGGAATGCAACTATGAGATACTAATATACTACATCAAGAAGCGCACATGGATAGAATCTACTTAAATCTCTGCACACCGTTCTGCATCACTAGATAAGAAATTCATTCTTAATCATCCAGTACGGCAGTTTTAGTGTTCTTCCGGGAAAGCTGACTTCCCCGAACACGAATGCTGCCCAGTTTTCAGATTCAGACAGACCATACCTCGCCAGCATCTCCTGTCCAGTTCTCTTATGCGATCAGACAAAATAACTCCATCTAGCTCGTGTTTATACGGTGGAGCTACTTCCTATTATTAAATGAGTTGTTAAGTGAGCTTTTATGTGTACTACGCTCCTGTAAACAAAGGCTTAAAAGCATTTAATTTGTTAGTTTGATGTTTTCAGTGACCTGTTAGGATTGGTGGGAAAGGGACTGGATTGGAAAATGTGGCACCTTTCTGCTGTGTATCGTTGACAGCGTATTGGAAACCCATTAAATTGTATTTTAATCACTTGGTGGTGAATTAATGAATGACTAGAAAGTTATTTCACTTCTCTCACCATTAATTGTGTTACTGCTAGATAGCATAAATCCTTTCCATTCAGGAACTACTGGCACTTGTAAACTGGGCTGCAATGAATGGAGCCACTTACCACACATCCACAGTATATCTTCCAAGAAGGATGTGAATACGTAGACTGATCAAGTTCAAGTCTAGGACAGTAACCTGCTGTAATTCATTACTTGACTCTTGTTGGAATATCTATAGTTCTGCAGCACCTAGCTGACCTGCTTCTGTCGCAGAGGGAGACAAATTGAACCTCTGGACCATTTTACACTCCTGGAAATGAAAAAAAGAACACATTGACACCGGTGTGTCAGACCCACCATACTTGCTCCGGACACTGCGAGAGGGCTGTACAAGCAATGATCACATGCACGGCACAGCGGACACACCAGGAACCGCGGTGTTGGCCGTCGAATGGCGCTAGCTGCGCAGCATTTGTGCACCGCCGCCGTCAGTGTCAGCCAGTTTGCCGTGGCATACGGAGCTCCATCGCAGTCTTTAACACTGGTAGCATGCCGCGACAGCGTGGACGTGAACCGTATGTGCAGTTGACGGACTTTGAGCGAGGGCGTATAGTGGTCATGCGGGAGGCCGGGTGGACGTACCGCCGAATTGCTCAACACGTGGGGCGTGAGGTCTCCACAGTACATCGATGTTGTCGCCAGTGGTCGGCGGAAGGTGCACGTGCCCGTCGACCTGGGACCGGACCGCAGCGACGCACGGATGCACGCCAAGACCGTAGGATCCTACGCAGTGCCGTAGGGGACCGCACCGCCACTTCCCAGCAAATTAGGGACACTGTTGCTCCTGTGGTATCGGCGAGGACCATTCGCAACCGTCTCCATGAAGCTGGGCTACGGTCCCGCACACCGTTAGGCCGTCTTCCGCTCACGCCCCAACATCGTGCAGCCCGCCTCCAGTGGTGTCGCGACAGGCGTGAATGGAGGGACGAATGGAGACGTGTCGTCTCCAGCGATGAGAGTCGCTTCTGCCTTGGTGCCAATGATGGTCGTATGCGTGTTTGGCGCCGTGCAGGTGAGCGCCACAATCAGGACTGCATACGACCGAGGCACACAGGGCCAACACCCGGCATCATGATGTGGGGAGCGATCTCCTACACTGGCCGTACACCACTGGTGATCGTCGAGGGGACACTGAATAGTGCACGGGACATCCAAACCGTCATAGAACCCATCGTTCTACCATTCCTAGACCGGCAAGGGAACTTGCTGTTCCAACAGGACAATGCACGTCCGCATGTATCCCGTGCCACCCAACGTGCTCTAGAAGGTGTAAGTCAACTACCCTGGCCAGCAAGATCTCCGGATCTGTCCCCCATTGAGCATGTTTGGGACTGGATGAAGCGTCGTCTCACGCGGTCTGCACGTCCAGCACGAACGCTGGTCCAACTGAGGCGCCAGGTGGAAATGGCATGGCAAGCCGTTCCACAGGACTACATCCAGCATCTCTACGATCGTCTCCATGGGAGAATAGCAGCCTGCATTGCTGCGAAAGGTGGATATACACTGTACTAGTGCCGACATTGTGCATGCTCTGTTGCCTGTGTCTATGTGCCTGTGGTTCTGTCAGTGTGATCATGTGATGTATCTGACCCCAGGAATGTGTCAATAAAGTTTCCCCTTCCTGGGGCAATGAATTCACGGTGTTCTTATTTCAATTTCCAGGAGTGTAGATGTTAGGAGAGCTGAGGCCTGGGTGAACATTTGATAGCCCTAATGTAGTAACAAGTGTTCCACACTGTCATAGTAGAGGCAATGAAATCGCCACATTGACAGCATATTACACTTGGGACAGGCAATTCAGTGTCGTAGACAGTTGACAGCTCCAGATGTTGAGATTTTTCACACAGTGTCTCACTTAACAGTTGCAAATAAGTGCGCACTTAACCAACTGAAGATACCTTCACTATACAGGATGGTCCATTGATAGTGACCACGCCAAATATCTCACGAAATAAGCATCAAACGGAAAAACTACGAAGAACGAAACTCGTCTAGCTTGAAGGGGGAAACCAGACGGCGCTATGGTTGGCCCACTAGATGGCGCTGCCATTGGTCAAACGGATATCAACTGCGTTTTTTAAATAGGAACCCCCATTTTTTATTACATATTCGTATGAATGTTTTAGTTGGACCACTCTTTTCGCATTGTGATAGATGGCACTGTAATAGTCATAAACGTATACGTACGTGGTATCACGTAACATTCCACCAGTGCGGACGGTATTTGCTTTGTGATACTTTACCCGTGTTAAAATGTACCGTTTACCAATTGCAGAAAAGGTCGATATCGTGTTGATGTATGGCTATTGTGATCAAAATGCCCAACGGGCGTGTGCTAGGTATGCTGCTCGGTATCCTGGACGACATCATCCAAGTGTCCGGACCGTTCGCCGGATAGTTACGTAATTTAAGGAAACAGGAAGAGTTCAGCCACATGTGAAACGTCAGCCACGACCTGCAACAAATGATGATGCCCAAGTAGGTGTTTTAGCTGCAGTCGCGGCTAATCCACACATCAGCAGCAGACAAACTGCACGAGAATAGTGAATCTCAAAAACGTCGGTGTTGAGAATGCTACATCAACATCGATTGCACCCGTACCATATATCTATGCAGCAGGAATTGCATGGCGACGACTTTGAACGTCGTGTACAGTTCTGCCACTGGGCACAAGAGAAATTACGGGACGATGACATTTTTGCACACGTTCTATTTAGCGACGAAGCGTCATTCACCAACAGCGGTAACGTAAACCGGCATAATATGCACTATTGGGCGACGGAAAACCCACGATGGCTGCGACAAGTGGAACATCAGCGACCTTGGCGGGTTAATGTATAGTGCGGCATTATGGGGGGAAGGATAATTGGCCCCCATTTTATCGATGGCAATCTAAATGGTGCAATGTATGTTGATTTCCTACGTAATGTTCTACCGATGTTACTACAAGATGTTTCACTGCATGCCATAATGGCGATGTACTTCCAACATGATGGATGTCCGACACACAGCTCGCGTGCGATTGAAGCGGTATTGAATAGCATATTTCATGACAGGTGGGTTGGTCGTCCAAGCACCATACCATGGTCCGCACGTTCACCGGATCTGACGTCCCCGGATTTCTTTCTATGGGGAAAGTTGAAGGATAATTGCTATCGTGATCCACCGACAACGCCTGACAACATGCGTCAGTGCATTGTCAATGCATGTGCGAACATTATGGAAGGCGAACTACTCGCTGTTGAGAGGAATGTCGTTAGACGTATTGCCAAATGCATTGAGGTTGAAGGACGTCATTTTGAGCATTTATTGCATTAATGTGGTATTTACAGGTAATCACGCTGTAACAGCATGCGTTCTCAGAAATGATAAGTTCGTAGAGGTACATGTATCACATTGGAACAATCGAAATAAAATATTCAATCTTACCTACGTTCTGTATTTTAATTTAAAAAAACCTACCTGTTACCAACTGTTCGTCTAAAATTGTGAGCCATATGATTGTGACTATTACAGCGCCATCTATCACAAAGCGAAAAATGTGGTCCAACTAAAACATTCGTATTTCTTTACGTACTACACAAATGTGTAATAAAACATGGGGGTTCCTATTTTAAAAAAAAACGCAGTTAATATCCGTCTGACCTACGGCAGCGCCATCTATCGGGCCAATCATAGCGCCATGTGGTTTCCCCCTTCAAGCTAGACAAGTTTCGTTCTTTGTAGTTTTTTCGTTTGACGCTTATTCCGTGAGATGTTTGGCTCGGTCACGATCAATGGGCCACCCTGTATAAACACGAGCTCAATCATACTTTCTTATCTGCTTACATAAGAGAACTGGACAGGAAGTGCTGGGGAGGTATGGTCTGTCTGTAAACTGAAAACTGAGCAGCATTCGTGTTGGTGGAAATCGCCTTTTCCGGCAAACGCTAAAACTGACGTACAGGACGACTAAGAATCAGTTCCTTCTCTATTGACGTAGAACAGTGTACAGAGATTTACGTGGATGCTGTCCATATGCATTTCGTGCTTTAGCGTTATTGGTAACTCATAACTGCATTTCATCTAGTGTTAGTGCATTATATGGAAAATAATCACCCTAGGCGTGTCTGCACACGGCGTCAATAGTGATTCATAAGGCGCGCTGTGGAGGGGCGTTATAAAATAGTAAAATACCCTTAGTTGCGTCTTGCGACGTAGTGGGTTAGAGCACCTGCGCGCTTTTCAGTTTACAGACCTATGAAGGAGAGAAGCAGAAGACTACAATCCAGCGTCCTACCTTCCCTCACACTTCTAAGTTACACACACACTTCCACCTTCACCTCCCCTTTCCCCTCCCCAGAACACAATTTATCCCTTAATACGATTCTTCAACACTTAGATATGGTACACACATATAATGTCTGTGTATTTGTTCATAACCCAGTTAATTTGACAATAGTCATCAGTTTTTACCATCAAAAGACAATTTTGTATAATCTGCCATTTTTTCTTCCCTGCATCGCAGAAGCTATTAGCACGAGCAAAATAAGGATGAGACCCTTTTTCTAAGAAATTTAATGCAGTTTCATTTTGTACCAGGGAACATTTTCACTAGAAGCTGCGGTTTTCAAGTTGTTTAACAAAAAGATTAGAAAGTGACACTTAAATGTACCCACTTTCCCTCCACTCACACACAACCTTTCAGGATTTTCAGTATCCTGTTCATTTCACTCCCCCTTCTACTGTACAAAAATTTGCAGCTACACCAATTTTTCCCCTAATTTACCTTCGATGACGGGTCTAGCTGAGAACTTGTTGCCGGCCGGAGTGGCCGAACGGTTCTAGGCGCTTCAGTTTGGAATCGCGCGACCGCTACGGTCGCAGGTTCGAATCCTGCCTGGGGCATGTGTGTGATGTCCTTAGGTTAGTTAGGTTTATGTAGTTCTAAGTTCTAGGGGACTGATGACCTCAGCTGTTAAGTCCCATAGTGCTCAGAGCCATTTTTTTTTTTTTGAGAACTTGTTCAGAGGGTCGAGAACATACAATATTATGATAAGAGTTGGAGTTAGATGCATTGGCATTCCATTTCAGAAATCGTTAAGGAATTCAATATCCTGAGACCCACAATGTCAAGAGTGTGCCGAGAATATCAAATTTCAGGCATTACCTCTCACCATGGGCAACGCAGTGGCCGATGGCCTTCACTTAACGACCGAGAACAGCGACATTTGCGTAGAGTTGACAGTGCTAACAGACAAGCAGCACTGCGTGAAATAACCACAGAAATCAATTAGGGACGCACGACGAACGTATCCGTTAGGATACGGCAGCAGAAAACCGACGCGAATGCCTTTGCCAACAGCACGACATCGCCTGCAGCTCGTGACAATGACGGTTGAACCCTAGACGACTGGAAAACCGTGGCCTGGTCAGATGACTCCCGATTTTAGTTGGTAAGAGCTGATGGTAGGGCTCGAGTGTGACGCAGACACCGCGAAGCCACGGACCCAGGATGTCATCAAGGCAGTGTGCAAGCTGGTGGTGGCTCAATAATGGTATGGGCTGTGTGTACTTGGATGATTGACTGGATGTGGTTATGTTCGGCTACTTGGAGACCATTTGCAACCATTCATGGACTTCATGTTCCCAAACAACGACGAAATTTTTAGTTGGTGACGATGCGTCATGTCACCGGGCCACAATTGTTCGCGATTGGTTTGAAGAGCATTTTGGACAGTTCGAACGAATGATTTGGTCAACCAGATCGCCCGACATGAATCTCACGGAACATTTATAGGACATGATCGAGAGGTCAATTCCTGCACAAAATCCTGCACTGGCAACACTTTCGCGGTTTTGGACGGCGTCAGAAGCAGCCTGGCTCAATATTTCTGCAGAGGACTTCCAACGGCTTGTTGAGCCTGTGCCGCACTACTCCTGGCAAAATTAGGTCCGACACGAATTTAGTATGTATCCCGTAACATTTGTCACCTCAGTGCACATAGCCAGAATAAACGCTCCTTTCACGTCGGATACGAATTTCGCAATCTTTCTCGTGTTTTTGCTCCTGCAAATAGTAACAGAAAAATTTAGTGCTTCAGAAATACTTCTGTCTTTCGTATCTTCACTGCATGTATGCTGTAGGACACAGACAAGCATTTCCAACGCCATTACCCAAATCTGTCACCTTGTGCATGTATTTGCGTTGTAAATATAAACTACACGCAGTTCCCATAAGTACAGATAATTCTCTTGAAAACTCGATATCTGATGCCATATTGAAGAAAATATATTGTCGCATATAGGATACCAAATACATAAAAATGTATTTCGTTGGACTAAGGTTTAGTGCCATTCCACATTTTAGTATCAGGTTATATTTAATGATGGTGTACGTGTTATTTATTAGTAGTGGTATCCTGGGCAAACGATGTCAACTTCGTTCAGGAGGCATCTGCACAGTTTACTACATTTGATTTTACGAATTACACATATTTAAAGATGTGTCGAAATTTTAGTTGTATTGGCTGTTAATAGAATCTTTTTTCTACGAAAAAATATTTGCACCATTTGACTGACAATATTTCGGCCTCAGACCGTTTTCAAGTATCACACTGAAATATAAAACGTACAAATAACAAAAAGCAGAGCAAAAATACAAAAGCCAAATTTACTGTGTAAATTATATGATTTGTTACATTACTTACACGTCAAAAATCCTGTCTTGTGTGAAACTCAAGTCATCATCGAAATTTTTTTTTTTTTCTTTATTGTATTTCAATTCGCCATCGGGGCGGGCTGGCAGCAGCATAGGCGCTGCTCTTCAGCCGAAAGACATAGAACAAACAATAGAAGACATTTAAAAAGAACAAAGGAGAGAATATGGTGAACATAGATATAAAAAAGTGGGAACATCATGGAAGGCAATAGACAAAAAACGGGGTGACCGTAAAATGGAGATAAAAAAACTGTTAAAACTGTTTAAAAGTAGCACACACAAAAAGCCACACACTGCGACAATTAAAAGAACACAAGGCACAGTATGACTGGAGCATGAAAGGTATCGACGGATGGTGTAGCACATAACAAACACTGACGGCGAACCTCAAGGCAGTACACAATTAAAATCACACCTCTTGACGCACAGGAGAAACAGCACTAAACACAACACTGATGTGGCACACTGACGATGATCAAAACAGAGGATCTGCCAGGCGTAAGGAGATGAGGGAGACTGGAAGAAGGGAGGGAGGGGAAGAGATGGGGGAGATGAGCGGGGGGGGCGCGCTGAAGAGGGCCAGGTAGGGAGGGATGTGGGAAGGAAAGAGGCAAGTATGGGGTGCAGGGTCTCAGGGGAGGGGGGGGAGGAGGAAAAGCTGCTCTGGGAGAAGGAGGGAAGAGGAAAAAAGGGAGCCCTGGGGAGGGGGGTTCGTCGAAAATTACTTATCAGGTAATATAAACCAGTTGTCACGTAAGTACGTGTGAGAATACAACTGCGATACACAAAAATGCTCAAAACTTGCATGTCTGCCAAATGCAGTGAAACTGTGATGTAAATTAGACGTCCAAAACACACTTCACTGTATCTCAACACCAGTAACTCACATGACTATGGCGCCAGAAGGCCGATCCGTACAATAACCCTGGGTTCGGTGTGGGGGCATCGGTGGGATGGGTGGACTGCTGTGGCCTGTTGTGGTGTTGTGAACCACTGAGGGCTATGACGGGACGAAGCCTCTCCGTCGTTTCTAGGTCCCGAGTTACATACACAATACACAATGGTCCAGAAAAAGGATAAAAAGATCATTAATAAAAAAGATAAAAAGTCATTAATACATTCATTTTCAATAATTCTAGCTGTAGTTTACAGTTTATATGTTTGTGTATAGGCTTCCGTGCATAGGATTACGCTTTCGGGCCACATCTCCCCCACCGTGTGGAGCCCATTCACAGTGGAGCTCCCATCACTATAGAGAGCGCGGTTTTCGGTTATATCGTGTTTTTTTTCACGCTAGTGTAACCTTACTGGTAAAACCACTCTAAATAACCGGTTTTTTAAATAACCTGTTTTCGGTTTTTTATTCGTATTACTTCATGTAATAAACGTAGAAGTCGAACAATTATTAAAAAATATTCACCTTTCAGTTTCAAAACACATAGAATGAACACATATCAAATAAGCAAATAAAAGGAAAGAGAGTAATTTCATGTCACTCTCCTGGAAAGAGAAGAAGAAGAAGAAACATCGAGATGTTTGGCGACAGAGATGTGGGTTGCGGCGATAGCTGTAGGATCCCCCCAGCTGGGAGGGAAGGATAATGGAATATTTAGTCCATCCACCGTTCGCTGTTTTTCTCGAAACTGCATAAATGGTTGAATGCTAAAAAGGGATACCAGTATTCTCCTATTAATTCTAATATTTTGAAACTCTGCTCAAAAATCAAGTTGTAATCGGGTATTATACATATGTGCATTACGAATAGTGAGAGCTAAGGATGAAAAATGAGGCTGAAGAATTCTGTATTTTGTATTAATTTTTCCGTTTCGAAGGACTAAACGCAGATAAAAGCATATTGTATAGATTCCGGCTACTTTCTATCCTTTTTTATATTATGAATGAATTGTTGTTAAGTTTTTAATTTATCCCTGTTACCATAATGTCCTTGCTCTTTTATCATTTCACAGAAATTGCAAACAAACCTTTAATCTTTTAAAGCAAACGAAGCATTGTACTTCACTGTTACGTCACTTCGTAAAAATATTTCCAGATTAGGGTTGTAGTCATTCTGCAATACAACGGATGTCGCGACGACAGCGAGAAACTACCGCATAGACCAGATGGAGGCACGTCTTGCACGCTGCACGTACACACGTACCTTAAGCCACGACATGCAGCATCTGGGTCATTATTGTCCCGGCAAAGCTGTACCAATTTTTACGTCCTGTGTTTGTTGCTCGTTTCTGTCGGCTTTGTTATTAAAATAGCACTGATCGCTTTTCCCTTTTTTTATAAATAACGCACTACTTCAGACTAATGCAAATTTTATGAATAAAAATTACTCCTTTTTTTAAAAAAAGGATTTAATTCGCACTGTTACTATGATCAATTGTTATATCGGTTTTTTACTCGGTTATTAGTAAAAAAATAAAAAACACTTGTTATAACAAAGACCAAACAAATACGGAAAAATACTGATTATTCAGAACTAAAATACCGGTATCGTTTGTAACCGGTCGGTTTTCCCCATCGCCACACCACAACCTTTGTCCCTCTGCTACGGCACCATCTGCGCATTCACCTCTTCCCACCAACTGCAAGAAATACAGCAAACGCCAATCAAGGTGGTCTGTTTCCACCAATAACAACAAAGAAAGCAGACACCATCAAAGGAAGTATAATGACTCTCCTCCTCATCCTCAACGTACCATCAGCTCACGAAAACAGCTTCTTCCACTAGCATGTGAAAATTAACGGTTTCCTCATTCAGCAGGGAGGAAAGCCGTTTGCAACAATGGCCGAAACGTCGTAGGAATTTTACATATTCACTACATTGTAACGTAAACCTGAAGAATTTTATGGACGAAAACATTGCCCATTTGCCTAACACCAAATGGAACTAACTGCTATCATTCCCACCACAGACGTGAATGAAAAAAACAGTTAATCAATAAAATTAGGGATCTTATCTTTTTCATTGTATTTTTTGTATGGAGCCACGAACTGAATGCTTTCGCAAACGACACAGAAATTTTTACAAGTTTCGTGCAAACAGTAGATGCACGAGTGGTTACATATACGCCTTTATCATATGTGTACTTAGTAATACAACAGAATTACAGTTTTTGTATGAACAGAGAGCAGATATATTTCATATATGCACAAGTGATAACGTATACAAATATCAGAGTACTTAGAAAGGGCTACAGAATTCGATATTACATCGTAATTATTACTGTATAAATGTTCAGATTTTATACAACAAAATATAAAGAGATTTCAATTTAGTTTAGTATTAATATTCACTCACAGAGTATAAGCACTTGTCAATCAAGAATGCTTTCAGTTTCACTTTGAATAAGTTTCCTTTGTGACACTTTATAGACCTTGGCAGTTTTTTTATACCATATCTGACCGTTAATGCACATACAGTTGTCTGTTGTTTTTGGCTTATTTCTTTGTTTGTAATGGCAGTATTTCTTTCTTGTATTATTGATATACATATCAGAGCACTTGATTGTTTTTATGTTTCACAAAAAATGCAATTCATTTGTAAAAACACAGTGAGTAGACAGTGAGGCATTAAAGACGTACAAAGATTTCATTCCAGGAGTCTCTGTATCCTATTTCATGGATAATCCTGATTGCTCTTTTTTGTGAGGTTAATATTCTGTTCAAATGTATGTTAGCAGCACAGCCCCATATTTCTTACCCCATCAATAATCTGAGCAAAAATTGTCCCATAGTAAAATTGTTTTTAATGTCTGTTCAGAAACTACTTTCGATAGCTGGCTAATTAGATGTAGTGATTTTATTACATATAAAATTGATATGGTTTACCCACCGCACATTTTCATTTAGGTAAATACCGAAAACTTTACAGTTTTCGGTATCTACTGCTTCAATTCCACCTACATTACTAACAGAGGTTCGGTGAGAACTTGCAAGTTTAATTGGCAAGAAATGTGATTTGCTGAATTTAACCTGCCATCGTTGATCCTTGAAATAGGCATTTACTTAATCTAGTCCCTCAGTTGAAACCAGTGATAACTCATCATTTTGTTTGCCAATAAATAACAGTGAGGTATCATATGTGTAGGTTCCCATCTGGGACTTAAGAGGTGGCTCTATAGCTTTTATTTACACAAGGAATAGGTAAGGGCCCAAAACTGAGCCCTGGGGTGCACCTGTGGGCCTGATTCATATCTAGACTGGAAATTTATAACCTGATCGTTGATTTTGTAAGTCAGCTTTGTACACTGCTTTTCGTTAACTAGGTATGTAGTCAGCATTCGCGTGGATTCGGCATTCATACTGTAGGCCTCAAGTTTACTCAAGAGTAACTCGTGGTTTACTGAGGCAAAGGCTTTACTGAAGTCTAGAAATAAGCCTCCTCTTTGCATACCTTGATCAAGGACACTATGAAAAAACTCTGTAACTGCTTCGATAGTGCTGTGATCCTTTCAGAAGCCATGCTATGTTTCTGTTAGCAACTTATTTTGGGAAAAATAATCACTGAGTTGTGTCAGCAATACAACTTCAAATTCTTTAGTGAATATTGGTATTAATGATATGAGTATAAAATCTGAAACACAGGTTTAACTGTGCTCCATTTCAAGAAATTTGGAAAGTTTTGTTCTCTGACACTACAGTTAATCAGATGAGTAAGCAATTTAACTAATTCATTGTTACATTTTTAGTAACAACACTATAGAAATCTGCCCTACCTGATGTGTACTTCTACTTTAGGTTATTTATCATCCTGCCTATTTCCTGTTCACTCTCTCCTTTGAATTCAGAAGGTGGCCCTTCAGCGAGGCAGAGCTTTACCTTGCCACCCACACTTGTGGAATGAAATGGATTGACAGCAGGCACATATAAAATACTGGGGGAGTTGTAATTAAACTTGGCCAATTGAACATGTTATAACGCAGAAACTAATTACCGTACGACTACGAAACTTGGTTGAATTAAGGTCAGGGACATGGGGAAGAGAAATAATGCAGATTCATTTGAATTGAAACACTTTTCATGTGCTGCTACGGTACATCATACCATTACATTCCGATCCCATTGCTGCTACAAAAGGGCCTCAATACGGCGCTCATCAGTGTCCAGAAGAGTCTTAAAGCGCAGGATTGCATTCTGCACAGCAGAACGAAGCATGTCCGTAGGTATGCTGGCTACCTGTCTTGACACGCTGCGTTTCTGGTCAGCATATGTGTGAATGTTACCCTGGTAAACCCTGTCCTCCAGGTAGTCTTACTACCAGAAAACACAAGGAGCGAAATCAGGTGATTCCTCTGGCCAAGCATTTGGAAACGATCGGCTGATAATTCAATCATTTTCAAATGTGCTTCAGAGAAGCAGGTGAACTCTATGAGCGATGTGCGGTGGGGCCCCAACGTGCATGAAAAGTGTTGAGTTCAATGAATCTCTCTCCTGTAGGGCAGCTATGACATGCTGGCAAAGCAAATCACAGTAACGCTGCCAAGTCGCACTGCATGTCTCTGGTCATTGAGGGGCAACGTCTTCAAAAAAGAATGGGCCAATGATGAATGTAGCAGTGAATCCAAACCGTACAGTGACACATTCACCATAAGGAGGAACTTCATGCACAATGACTCGAGGTGAAGATCCCCACACTTGACAAGTCTGTGTGTTCACCTCACTCGTCAGAGAAAAATGAGCTTCCTCTGTACATACGAGAAAGTGGAGAGCAAAGTCAACACTTCGTTGTGTGACCTATGGTGCAAGTTGCTGTACAACACAGATCTTATACGGATACCATTTGAGAATAGTTTGAAGCATCTTCCGTACAGTTGACAACTGGATGATCAACTGTTGTGACACAGTACACGCACTGCCTGATGATCGGGAATTGGGCACAGCATTGCCTGCCATAGCAACAGCAATTTCACCTGTCACCTGTGGTGCAACTGGTGGTCGGCCTGATCTCGGAGCGAGTGCTCAGTTCTCCAGTTGATTTGAACTTCTTCATCATGCACCGCACAGCAGGTGGAGAAAGAGGACCTTCCGTTATCCTTCTAGCCAGCGATATTCTCGATGTGCATCAGTAGCATTACTGACGTTTTGATAATAAAATGGCTCTGAGCACTTTGGGACTTAACAGCTGTGGTCATCAGTCCCCTAGAAATTAGAACTACTTAAACCTAACTAACCTAAAGTCATCACACACATCCATGCCCGAGGCAGGATTCGAACCTGCGACCGTAGCGGTCGCGCGGTTCCAGACTGAAGCGCCTAGAACCGCTCGGCCACAACGGCCAGCTTTTGATAATAAAGCTTCACCAGTAATGCCCTGCTCCTTTTGTCCAAGGTCATGTTGGCACATCAACACGTGCACTGCGACTGGTCAGTTGTGTGAGACTATGAATCACGGTGACTGATAGCAGCACCGGTGGCCATAGTTGTAACTCGACGGGGGCGCTGTGACACACGGAAATTATGCACCCCATGCTCTGGACATTAATGCTACCAAGTTTGGTACTCGTAAGGTAATTAGTTTCCGTGTTACAACGCGTTAAATAATAAAGTTTAATTATAACCACCCAGTATTTATTAAAAAGTTGCAGACCTCATCGGGATATTTAATTACGATTCCTTCATATCTGATATTTACTATTTCAGTTTTTGGCTTTGGAATGCCTTTGCGAAATTGACTTACTCCTTGCATGTAGTACAGGGTATAATGGCCGATTCTGACGTGGAAAGTTGACCTCGAACTTTTTATATCCAACTTTAAATTCCGGCAATTTCTCTGCAGTTTCATTGAAATTGCTAAGAACTGACACTTCTGTGAAGAACGGCGACTAGTTTCGCACTCGTGCCCGCAGTGTTCGACGGAGGCGCCAAGCTGGGCTCGGGGCTGCTGCGCGGCTCTGCGACGCACCTGGGCGACTACGACGAGTGCGTGGCCGTGTCTGCGCGGCTCGGCCCGCCGCCCGCCAGCGAGCGCGTGCGCGGCCAGTACTGCCTGCTCGCAGTCGACGTCGAGGTCGACCCCTCCTGGAGCGGGCCGCGCGCCGGAGACCTGCACACCGCCGTCGACCGCGCGGTCATCTACCGCGTTCTCTGGAGCTCACGCTTCGACGTGAGTTTGTCTCCTGTACTGTACTTCCATTCTTTCGCCCCCTGAGACGAGACCAGTATGGTCTCACAAGGGCAGGCCACGACGTTCGGATCACGAGGTTACTTCAAACTTTGTACACCTCTAGTAGGCCATTAAAACAACATAATATGTAAGTAGTAACGTGCACTACTCTGGCAATTCCGAGAAAATCGCAAGGGAAGTTTTACACGTCTGTTATGTAACTGATCTATCTGTGCGAAGGTGCCCACCGTGAGAAATCAGTGTTGTAAAGGGGTTAGCGTTCGCACTTTGCAAGAGGGTCGTGGATAAAGCGACTGTTTCAATAGTCATGACATTCATTATCTGCAGTAATCGGAAAACAGGGAGTCACCTTCATTTTTGTAGTACAGTTGTAAATACTGTGATGTTCAAAAAATTTGCGCGCACACTATTTCTTGCTACATTAGCAACGTCTCACCGCTTAGGTTCACTGCCGAATAGGGCCTGCCTCTGTGTCTGTAGCTCGAAGCGTCGAGGTGCAAAGTAACTCCGGGTATAGCTCGCGCAGGATACGGTAGCTGATGCGTAGTGACCAGTTTTCGTCCAAAGTGCTGGATGACGTTTTTGAGATTCCAGATTCTCGCGCAGTTTGTCTGCTGCTGATGCGTGGATTAGCCGCGACAGCACCTTAAACACCTACTTGGGCATCATCATTTGTTGCAGGTCCTGGTTGACGTTCCACATGTGGCTGAACACTTCCTGTTTCCTTTCCTCGGAAGGTGGGCCGATAAGTGTTTTCCACCTTTCAGCGGGTCAGCGATGACAGAATCGAGGCGCGCAATCTTTCTCAAACGATTTTGCAGAAACTATTCAGTAAAAAAAAAAAATTGCTTTACTTGTAGCTTTATACAGAGTGGTCCATTGATCGTGACCGCGCCAAATATCTCAGGAAATAAGCGTCAAACGACTAAACTACAAAGAACGAAACTTGTCTAGATTGAAGGGGGAAACCAGATGGCGCTATGGTTGGCCCGCTAGATGGCGCTGCCATAGGTCAAACAGATATCAATTGCGTTTTTTAAAATAAGAACCCCCATTTTTTATTACACATTCGTGTAGTACGTAAAGAAATATGAATGTTTTGGTTGGTCCACATTTTTCGTTTCGTGATAGATGGCGCTGTAATAGTCACAAACATATAGCTCACAATTTTAGACGAACAGTTGGTAACAGGTAGTTTTTTTTTAATTAAAATACAGAATGTAGGAGCGTTTTCAATTCTCGACGATCCCCTGTTCGATTACTCCCTCTTCCCAGATGTCCGCGATCGAACTGACACCTCTGTACCTCCCCTCGCACCTGGTTTCCAGTACTTGGATAACATTGCACACACGGAAATCAATGCCCCTATCGCTACACAGGACCTCACTGCTACACTCCGCACAAAACGCAACACCGCTCCTGGTCACGGTCGTGTCACCAACCATCACCTTCGTGAAGCTCCTGTCTCTTTCCTCTCCACCCTTGCCAGGCTCTGCAATGTAGTCCTGTCGACCGGCTACTACCCCGACCTGTGGAAAACCTTCCATATCCTCATGTTCCTTAAACCCGGTAAACCGCCGTCCGCCGTCTCCTCCTACCGTCCCATCAGCCTTACCTCGGTCTTCAGCAAGGTCTTGGAATCCATCCTCACCCGACGCATCCACCAGCATCTCCACCAGCACCGCGTCCTTCCCGTTACCCAGTGTGGCTTTCGGCCGTCCTTCTCTTCCAATGACCTTCTCCTTCACCTCACTCATCTCCTTTCGGAACAGCTTAATTCCCATCGCTCCGCTATCTTCCTCTCCCTGGACCTCGAACGTGCCTATGACCGCGTATGGCATTCCGGTCTCCTCTTAAAGCTCCAAACCTTCGCCCTTCCCATTAACTATGTCCGTCTGATCGACTCCTTTCTCTCCCAACGTCCTTCCTACATCACCATCCATCACACGGATTCCTACACCTTTTCTCCCTCCGCTGGTGTGCCCCAAGGCTCTGTCCTCTCCCCCCTTCTGTACCTTTTGTATACGGCGGACATGCCACCACCGTCAGCACCCTGTCCACCTTCTCCAGTTTGCCGATGACACCGCCTTCCTTGCCCTTACTCCCACCCTGCAGCGTTCCCAACACCTTCTCCAATCCCATCTTGACCGGTTCACCGCTTGGTGCAACCAGTGTTTGCTTAAGGTCAATACCTCTAAAACCCAGGCAATCATTGTAGGCAAAACCACCCTTTCCTTCCACCTCCTCGATTTCTACTTAACCATCTATGGCCGTCCTATCGCCCTCACCCCCACCCTTAAGTACCTTGGCGTCACCCTCGACCATCGCCTCTCCTGGACCCTCCATCTCTAGACAATCCAAGCCAAGGCATGCTCCCGACTCCGTCTCCTCAAGCTCCTTTCCGGCCGTACGTGGGGTCTGGACCCCTCCACCATACTCCACACCTATAAATCTCTCATCCACCCTATCCTCTGTTACGCCCATCTGGCCTGGACCTCCGCCCCCCCCCCCCCCCCCCTAGCTTTTACAAATCCCTTCAGATCCTTGAACGCCATGCTCTCCACCATGCCTATCGCATCCATCTCCACTCCCCCACGCGGATCCTGTACGACCTAATTCTGTTCCCCCACCTCCTCCTTTTCCTCGAATGGATACGGATCCTCTACACCTCCGGTAAAATCGATCCTCCTCACCCACTTGTCTTACCCATCCTCTCCCACCCCTGCCCGCTGCCGTGCCTGTATCTCCAAGTCCCTCCTGCTCTCCATCTCTCCACCCTCCTAAACCTTTCCCAAGGTGGCTTCCGCCAGTTCCCCTCCCTGATGATGCCCTCCTTCCCTCCATCTACCCCTCCTACCAACTTTGATCCTCCCCTCCTACTTCCTGTGTTTTTTTCCTGTGGGCACCCTCCCTCCCTTCTCTCTCCTTTTCCCTCCATCGCCCCATCCTCCACCCCTCTATCCACGGGCTTCCCCTACCCCCGTCCCTCCACTCCTCCTCCCATCTCCTCTGCCATTGGCATCTTTGCACTCCCCTCTCCCTCCCCCTCACCCTTCTTCCCTTCTTGGCAGGTCCCCAGACTCGCACACATTCCGTGGACATTCGCACGCCGTAGATCGTCGCCATCCGTTTCTCGTGCGTGCCGTCGTGTCTTGTGTTTAGTGTTCACCGTTCCGCTCCATCGTTCACATGTGCCATCGACATCATCAGTGTTTGTGCGTCATGTCAACAGTTTGTAGTGTGGATTATCGTCGAGTGTGAACGGCTCCGTGGTTTTGTATTTATGTGTCTACTGTTTTATTACCCGCCATTGTGTAAATACTGTGTATTCCTTATGTTTTTTTTTCTCATTGTCTGTTCTACGGCTGAAGAGCGGCGTAGAATGTTGCTGCCAGCCTACCTGTTGTACAGGTTTTAAAACCACAACAAAGAAAAAAAATGAGCGTTTGAACATTTTATTTCGGTTGTTCCAATGTGATACATGTACTTTTGTGAACTTTCCGTTTCTGAGAACGCATGCTGTTACAGCGTGATTACCTGTAAATACCACATTAATGCAATAAATGCTCAAAATGACGTCAGTCAACCTCAATGCACTTGGCAATACGGTAACGACATTACTCTCAACAGCGAGTAGTTCGCCTTCCATTATGTTCGCACATGCATTGACAATGCACTGACGCATGTTGTCAGGCGTTGTCGGTGGATCACGATAGCAATTATCCTTCAACTTTCCCCATAGAAAGAAATCCGGGGACGTCAGATCCGGTGAACGTGCGGACCATGGTATGGTGCTTGGACGACCAACCCACCTGTCATGAAATATGCTATTCAATACCGCTTCAATCGCACGCGAGCTGTGTGTCGGACATCCATCATGTTGGAAGTACATCGCCATTATGGCATGCAGTGAAACATCTTGTAGTAACATCGGTAGAACATTACGTAGGAAATCAACATACATTGCACCATTTAGATTGCCATCGATAAAATGGGGGCCAATTATCCTTCCCCCCATAATTCCGCACTATACATTAACCCGCCAAGGTCGCTGATGTTCCACTTGTCGCAGCCATCGTGGGTTTTCCGTCGCCCAATAGTGCATATTATGCCGGTTTACGTTACCGCTGTTGGTGACTGACGCTTCGTCACTAAATAGAACGTGTGCAAAAATGTCATCGTCCCGTAATTTCTCTTGTGCCCAGTGGCAGAACTGTACACGACGTTCAAAGTCGTCGCCATGCAATTCCTGCTGCATAG
Source organism: Schistocerca cancellata (assembly GCF_023864275.1). Lineage (NCBI taxonomy): Eukaryota > Metazoa > Arthropoda > Insecta > Orthoptera > Acrididae > Schistocerca > Schistocerca cancellata. The sequence continues at coordinate 280,590,886 of NC_064633.1, forward strand.
ATATATGGTACGGGTGCAATCGATGTTGATGTAGCATTCTCAACACCGACGTTTTTGAGATTCACGATTCTCGTGCAGTTTGTCTGCTGCTGATGTGTGGATTAGCCGCGACTGCAGCTAAAACACCTACTTGGGCATCATCATTTGTTGCAGGTCCTGGTTGACGTTCCACATGTGTCTGAACACTTCCTGTTTCCTTAAATAACGTAACTTTCCGGCGAACGGTCCGGACACTTGGATGATGTCGTCCAGGATGCCGAGCAGCATACATAGCACACGCCCGTTGGGCATTTTGATCACAATAGCCATACATCACACGATATCGACCTTTTACGCAATTGGTAAACGGTCCATTTTAACACGGGTAATGTATCACGAAGCAAGCACCGTCCGCACTGGCGGAATGTTACGTGATCCCACGTACTTACACGTTTGTGACTATTACAGCGGCATCTATCACAAAGCGGAAAAAGTGGTCCAACTAAAACATCCATATTTCTTTACGTACTACACGAATGTGTAATAAAAAATGGGGGTTCCTATTTAAAAAAACGCAGTTGATATCCGTTTGACCAATGGCAGCGCCATCTAGCAGGACAACCATAGCGCCATCTGGTTTCCCCCTTCAAGCTAGACGAGTTTCGGTCTTTGTAGTTTTTTCGTTTGAAGCTTATTTCGCAAGATATTTGGCCCGGTCACTATTAATGGACCACCCTGTACGTCAGGTTCTTTTCATTAATGGTCATAGGTATAGTGATACGTACGTTAAAGTAAGACACTACGTGAAAATCGGAAAAGTGTGCAATTTTTATAAAGGTTGCTATGATTTTGTGTTTCGTTCATATTACATATATGTCGTTGCGTATGAAATTTAGCTAACATATTGAATTGGTCTTTAGACTTGGGTAGAGGTATCTATCTGTCGCCAATCTCAAGGGAATTGATCTGATGCAGCACACTCATTTGCGATCGCGCCGCGCCAGCGATAAAGCCAGAGTGAAATACCCACAACATTCCTCATATTTCATAAACTGTTTCAGATATCGAAATGAGATTTTGGCAAATGATAGCCCGCAAAGACGAGAGTATTTTTCCATATCGTTATTATGTAAAACTTCATTACTTCAGTATTATTCCAATAACTCCAGACTTTCTCAGCGAAAGAAAGCAATTTTTAACGGCCATCGGTAGCTGGTGAAACGAGAATTGTTATGGGTTTCGGAACAATGTATGTGAGGACATTACACGTGTTTTTGTACCGATGATGTGCTTTTTCATATGCTACTAACTTTTTTTCCCTCAGTTCCTCACTTAATAAAGTTAATAAACCGCTATTTCACTATTCTCTCGCAACTGTGTCTGCACAACATGTTAGTGAGGCAAAAGAAGCTAATTTTGACGTAGCAGCAAGAGAAATGTGTAGGTTGTACACAAAATTCACCACTCACGACAGTTCTTTGAAAGTTACAAATGATTAACAAGCAAAGGCAAAATAAATCACTGCATTTTCGGCGGAATTCTTTTTAGATACTAATGAAAGCAGAGGTGAGTAGATCTTTCCGAATGGTCATCATGCAAGTGTGGGCGTGGAGGGGCCCCACTTAATATTTACAAAAAATGTGAGAGTAGGCTTCAGTTTAGAACGGCGCTTTCCCCTACAGCGCAGTGAACGACAGCCCAGCACTGCCGCTCTCCCCACTCCCTCCACCCCTGCTATCGCATCTAGCGGCCACGGCGTTCTGCGCGCACTATACCTTACCAGGGATTTCAGGAAAACTCTATGCGTTTCTTTGTTTACTTGACGATAGTTGCAGATACGTTGGTTCTATTAATAAGATATAATTAAAAATAGCAAGTAGTCGAAAAACATGAAATTCACTAAAACTCATGCAAATACACGTGTTTTTTTTAATTATATTACCTCTCAGATGTCATATAAGTTAAATAAAATGACAAGTGATGAAAAAAATAGATTTATATGTGTGAGCTGGAGTCGAACCGTTATCTCCAACACATGCGTCTTACGAAGCTCGAATGCTAACCACCTGACCACCGTGAACTGTAACTTCCAGCACCTATGCACAGATACATAAACCATATAACAGACGCGTAAAACTTCTCTTGCGATTTTCTAGGAATTGCCAGAGTAGTGCACCTTGCTGCTTGCGCATTGTGTTGTTTTAATGGCCATCTAAAGGCGTACAAATTTTGAAGTAAATCTTTGATACCAACGTCTTGGCCTCCCGTTATCAGAATAGGGACTGGCAAGTGAGATTCTATAGACTTACTAATTACACTGTGATTGCCATAGGGTTTGATCAGTGGCCTACTACTCATCTTGCCTTATATTAGTGATCCATCGTTTTTTTTTTTTAACCAAGGAACAGAATTAGTTCTATTTGCAGATGATGCAAACGTTGTTATGCCAGGTAAATATGCACTGACGGAGAAAATAGTAATGGTGTTCCTCTGAAAGTTGTTGACCGGTTTTACACAAATGGGCTAGCTTTAAACATTGAAAAACGCAATTCATCCATTTTTGTACTTTCAAAGACTTCCCGCATTCTATTAACGTAGTATACCAACAAGAAATAATAAACAACACCGAAAACTGATGATAAATTTAAACTGGAAATACCATGTAGCAGACCAAAAAGTTAAGGTTCGGCTAATTTTGCCATAAGAAACACTGCTAACTTTGGAAATGCAGAAGTTAGTAGGTTAATACATTTTGCATATTTTCATTCACTGATGTCTTATGGGATAATATTCAGCGTTAACTCCTCACCTAGGTAAAAAGTACTCGTTGCACAAATGAAAGTAATTGTGTGGGTGTACTGAAAAGTAATGCCTATGGACTGTTATGTCAAAATTCGTAAAGCTTTTTAAATAAAACAAATGTTACTACCATTCTACATCTGCATTCCTCAACATATTCACCCTGGCAATGAAAATTTTTCTCGCAAACAGGGCACAGTTTCCAGAATGAGATTTTCACTGTGCAGCGGAGTGTGTGCTGATATGAAACTTCCTGGCAGATGAAAAATGTGTGCCGGTCCGAGACTCGAACTGTGAGGACGGGGCATGAGTCGTGCTTGGGTAGCTCAGATGGTAGAGCACTTGCCCGCGAAAGGCAAAGGTCCCGAGTTCGAGTCTCGGTCCGGCACACAGTTTTAATCTGCCAGGAAGTTTCATATCAGCGCACACTCCGCTGCAGAGTGAAAATCTCATTCTGGAAACATCCCCCAGGCTGTGGCTAAGCCATGTCTCCGCTATATCCTTTCTTTCAGGAGTGATAGTTCTGCAAAGTTCGCAGGAGAGTCTCTGTAAAGTTTAGAAGGTAGGAGACGAGATACTGGCAGAAGTAAAGCTGTGAGGACGGGGCGTGAGTCATGCTTGGGTAGCTCAGATGGTAGAGCACTTGCCCGCGAAAGGCAAAGGTACCGAGTTCGAGTCTCGGTCCGGCACACAGTTTTAATCTGCCAGGAAGTTTCAGGGCACAGTTTGTTGGTACTGTCACTGTAGAATAGTTGACTTTGTTCAACAGGCCACTAACTCACCTCTGATTGCACCACTTCATCACTATCAAAGCGAAGTCCCTGAAAATGTTCTTTAACTTTTGCAAACGGATGAAAATCGAATGAGGCCAAGTCGGGAATGTATAGAGCACGATCGATGAAAGTTAACCCAAGGGGTTGGATTGTTGCAGGCGTCGCAGCGCTCCTGTGTGGTCTGGAGTGTCATGGTGAAGGAGAGTGTGCTCCATGTGTGGACGAACTCTTCGAATCTGAATTTCGATTACAGTACGGTGTTTTTCACACGCCGACATAGTTACGTCACACATCGCCATGTTACACTCTACAATTCGGAGCCCTCTAGCGGCAGAGAGCTGGAAGTATGTAGACATGAAGAATAAATGTATAGAATGTTAATTATGTTTGTTGTCCGCCCCTGGCAGCTGAGTGGTCAGCGTGACGGAATGTGATACCTAACAGCCAGGGTTCGATTCCCGGCTGGGTCGGAGATTTTCTCCGCTCAGGGACTGGGTGTTGTGTAGTGCTAATCATCATCATTTCATCCCCATTGACGCGCAAGTCGCCGAAGAGGCGTCAACTCGAAAGACTTGCACCAGGCGAACGATCTACCCGGTGGGAGACCCTAGCCATACGGCATTTCCATTATGTTTGTTTTATTAAAACAGCTCTAAGAGTTTATGTATAAAAAAATTCGGGGCATTACTATTCGGCACGCCCTCGTAGAGCTATGTATGCGATTCACACACATATTTCGCAGGTGTTTTTTTAAGTAGCTGCAAATGTTAATAAGTCTTCACAATACATTTATTCATTTATCAAATTTGTTATTAACAATCCATCTGAATTTGAGAGTAACACTAGAAGGAAAAATTATCTGCATTGCCCTTTAGGGGAGCTAAAGGGTTAAGTAGGCAGCTATAAAATTGTGTGGCCGTCTATCCATTGAAACAAAATGTCTGACAGACAGAAGAAGTATTTTCAAATGTAGATAAAAAATGTTTCTCCTTAATAATTCCTTCTGTCATTGAGGAACTGTTGAACATAGTTATTCTTTACGGAGAAAAAAAACTGTAAATGTTTTTGGGGTCCCACACCTCAGACGATAAAAAGGAACCCTTATAGGATTACGAGTAGAGGGGTCAAGCTGAAATTGTCAAATACTAAGGTCTATGGTTCCTTGGCAGTGTAAAAAATTTAAGCTTCTAAGTAAGTGCAGTCAAAAGATAACGCCATTTACGTCACATATGTACATAATTATTTTTGTACGGAGAGCGAGTCCTACTTGTACTTGTTCAGTTTTTAAATATACGTATGTTCTGCTTTTGTTCAGTTGACTCATTCCATCAAATATCGTTTAATGTGAACTATGTTATATGTAACTAACTGGCTAGCTAACTACAAATCGTACAAGAGAGGTTGTAACTCATCAATTCCTGGCTTCAACTTTATGATCTTCTATTGGCTATTGCCTACAGGTTCACTTTTTCAGGAATGTAAGTTTTCTCCAATCTGTGGGTGATGTATCAGTCTCTCTCCAATCCTAAAGGTCCGCAGCTCGTCTCGCGGTCGCGTTCTCGCTTCCCGAGCACGGGGTCCCGGGTTCGATTCCCGGAGGGATCAGGGCTTTTTACCTACCTCGAGATGACTGGGTGTTGTCCTCATCATTTCATCATCATTCATGCACGTGGCGAAATTTGACTCGGAAAATGTGAGGAATTTGTACGGTCGCTGATAACCGCACAGTTGAGCGCCCCACAAACCAAACATCTTCATCATCATCATCATCCAATCCCAAAGGGGTTATGGAGAAGGCCTAAGAGGCTGGTTGAAGGGCAAGTGATTTTTCCGATATGGAACTATTCCCTAGCATGTGTTGAAAGTAAACTTTTAAAAAGCTTTGGCAGGAAGCATTATTTTGCAATAGTCATTTAAATGGGCAGAAATGGCCAATGAAATTGCCTGCATGCGGCTGTTAAGTGTGATGGGCTGAAAGGCAGAGATTTTAGAACAATTTCGGCGAGCAGTTTTGGAGCTCATGTAATCGGAAAGCGGCCGGCATCCGTCACGTGGGCTCCCTGGGGCGGAGATTGTCTTTTAAAGTGGTCATCATTTTCTTGCCCGTGATCAGTGAGGTACTTTTCCTGTAAGAAAACTCTACAGTGGATGAATTTTTAGCATTGAACATATTCTGGTCCTGTGGTAGGACCTTGGAATCTTTTTGGAGCGTGTGGATTGCTACAGGATTTTTAATTATTGGCTTTTGAAATTGTTCTCTTTGCATAAATTTCGTAAAAAATAGCTCTTGCAGATTTGTATCAAAATTATGTACTCTTCCAGCATCACTAATTGCTGATGCAGTACGTTTTGTAAGTTCAAGGAAAGAGAAATAATTTACTAAAAAGTTCGATGAATGAAAGTATAAAGAACGATGTACTCATCTTTTGGTTTATACTTAATGAAGAATTCAACTTTTGGCTTGGGCATGATCACAGGCCTCGGGTTTTTTTTTTACTGACGAAGTGAAGACACTGTTTCACGGTATCACACCACGTGTTTTGTTTCACATTTTAATTTGACACGGTAGTACAAATACACCATTCATCTTTTTGGCACTCAAGAGTGTCTTTTACTCATGCCTTTGTGACAAAAGACATGCGGTAGGCTCTCTGAAACAAAGACTAATACATACTGACTGCCACCTACTGACTGATCATTTGTTATATATTCAGTTCTATATATTAAAACATGAACATCTAGTATATTCTACAAGCTGCATTGTTCAAATTAATGATTATAATGACATCTGATTTTTGTATTATTCGCAGTTTTATGTAAACTTACCTCTCTCACTACTGCAAAAATCAAAGGAATAAAATAATGGTAAAAGTTATTTTATAAAGTTGCAAAATATAAATTTTGGGAATCTAAAACATGCTATGTGTAAAATGTAGTACATATCTAACTTTTAGAAAACACTGAATTATTTATGAGGAGTTAGGTGTATTTTTAGAACATCATTATAGTTTTGTGTTTATTACATAAATTAAATTTGGAAAAATATGCAAATCATGTGGCATTTATCATAACTCATGTAAAGTGAAATGTATGAGATAATTAATTTTTATAAACAAAAACTTTTAAATTCAAAGATACAAATAATGCTTCAATACGTCAGGAAATAATCTGGAAAAAGTGCAGAATTTCCGTAAATACACTGCACAACAAAATTAAATTTTCGAAAGGCCGCATTTGTTTTCTGTTGCCATGAAGAAGTTTTGAATTTGGCTCGAAGATGCCTACAACCTTCCTCTATAATGATGCAAAAGTGTGACATCCTGTGGCGTCAACCTTGGGCTCGACGACGCTTCTGACAGCAGGAAAAGTACGACATTGGCGTCGGAAGGGTGTCAGAAGGTTGCCTACCTGCACGCCCCTAGCGTGACTTCGAAGGTTTCCTCTGTAAAGAAGCATTTTCAATTCTCAATAAACATGGAGCGGGTGCCACGGAGGGTATTGTTGTATGAGAGGTGTTTCGGTTGGCAGGAGAGCCAACACCGTGTTACTAGAGGAGGCCGAAAGGCACGCGTTTTAGCTCACGCAGGCTGGCGTGAGGTCTGCAACAGGACAAGGAAATTAGAATTTAGACAAACGGACGTAGCTGGTGGAATACTTAACTTTAATCCGTTAATGGTGAACGTCGGTCTTGACGGTACATGATTCACAATATCAATAGTAACTGATAATGGCGCCTTGCTAGGTCGTAGCAAATGACATAGCTGAAGGCTATGCTAAACTATCGTCTCGGCAAATGAGACCGTATTTTGTCAGTGAACCATGGCTAGCAAAGTCGGTTGTACAACTGGGGCGAGTGCTAGGAAGTCTCTCTAGACCTGCCGTGTGGCGGCGCTCGGTCTGCAATCACTGATAGTGGTGACACGCGGGTCCGACGTATACTAACGGACCGCGGCCGATTTAAAGGCTACCACCTAGCAAGTGTGGTGTCTGGCGGTGACACCACAAGAGGTCTTAGAGAGACGGTTTTACATTGTATTCCCATATATGTCAATGTCACACACCCCATTCGTGATCATGTCTGAACCGTGAATTTACTTTCAAAATCTTTTCTTTAAAGAATTTACTTTATTTACTAGCGATTCACCAAGGACATTAACACATTTAATCACACTATGTGAGCGTGGAAGTAGCTGCCAGTAGGTAACTGATGAAAACAAACAAATGGAAATTTTATATCTAAAACACTTTCTTTAAAAAACAAAAAAAAACATTTAAATATTATAATCAGAAAGCACCCTCTAAATATCAAGTTACAATTTATTCAGAGGCAGAAATAACATTTTTTTTTTTTTATAGTATGAGCTTTCGGGCTGAGAACCTTGATGCTCCCTTTTAACACGGCCGTAGTCACGACCGCTCACAACAACCTGTGAAAGACTACACTGCTGCAAATCTGCAACACACCATATTACTTTAAACTAAAAGTTTTAACAACCCGCACAAACACATAAACTATGCACCCCGTAGGAGGGATGGAAATGGTACAAAACACTCACATTAAAAAATTACTTGCCACCGAAAGTGCAACTTGTTTCTAAAAGAAAATTCTTACAGTGGAAGGGTGGCAACTTTATATACTAAAATGACCATTTACATAAAATGTACCAACATGCTCTACATTACAAGATGATAGGCAAGATAAAAACATATTTCAGGAATTCGGCCTTTACACATTAAGCAATAAATTCGTTAACGCCGAATCCGACGAACATGACAGAGGCAGCTATTAACGTATGGCAGATTGACAGGGGGATTACTGAACAACCCGAACCGAAGGTTGCTCTAACCCAGCCCTACTCCACAAGGGAAAAACGGACCACCCAATTCATAAATAACCGCCTTCCCGCGGGTGGGCAAACGGAGAAGAATGGTGGGACGACCCCAAAACAAAGCGGCTGGTGACCTCACCAAGGAAACAAGTAGAATTTAACAAGTAAATGAAACAACGTATCTCCAACCACTTAACTTCTAATAAACTGTGATTTCTGGCGAAGACCTGGCGCAGCACCCCCATCGCTCTCCCGAACCGTCCGCTGCCAGCCGCTTCAACGGACGCAGGAAGGAGCGCCGATCTCCTATCTCACGGCGTCGCAGCTCGCACCGGCCAACCCGATGTCATGATCTGACTCCTGTTGCTCTCGTGTCGACCACGAAGCCACTACCCCTTGCTATACGGCGCGGCCCACTGGACTCACGTGGGTCGTCACATGCGCCGACGCTCGAGGCGGACAAGTCATCTTGGGTCTCCGTGCGCGACCGACCAACCGATCGATCCAACCGCCAATGACCGTTGGCCGAGCAACTCGAGCAGACTGACGTCCTAAAGCGCAGACTCAGATGCAGGAACTCAGCGCCGACCGGGCGTCCACTAGCTTGAGTTCTGTTACTGGCAGAGAGGCACGACTCATTTTCTGGCTTTAAACTTTGACCCAAACGACAGTCATACTAGCACTCCGACGACAGACAGACACTAACTGCTGCACAAAGGGGAACGAGAGACAGACCAATAACTGGTGACGCGAGACTGACCCAGCCTCACTCCGACTGACTAACTGCCACTGGTGAGCTTATAGCTCCCCTTAAATGTACGTGAATAGGCAACCTTTCCCCTTTCCCACCAGAGGGAGACACCAAAGGTGTGATTGCCACAGCGGCGCCACCGCCAGAAACGGAGGGCGACTGCTTCACACTACGCGCTGCGGCGCGCTCTTCAAAACAGCAAATTTTACCACGGCTCAACGCCGAAGGCTGGCGAGAAGCTGGAGGGCTGAAAAAGCATAAGCACCCTTTGCTGCTTTGGATCACGTTCAAATTTCGTCGAATGATTTTGAACCATCTCTAGTGGTTCCAGCTTGTACATGAGAGCAAAAACTGCGGTCGCACTCACTCCAAAGGGGTGGGGTTAGTTCACTGGGAATGCAGCCCGAGAATGTCCTTAGAGAGGGGTTGGAAAAGCCGGGGGTGTCAGCAGAGCCAAAGGTAGTCAAAACCGTCGTCCTGCTGGTCATCGCACTGAGAACTGACGTTCTCAACCTCGAAATGTCTGGAAATCAACGCCCCAAGGTTGACGGCCTTTGTGGCATCCCGTGAGTCCTTTTAGTGTTGATTCTTAGCGGCGGTGTGTCTCAAATCTCAAATGTTTGCTTCGATCACCCATGAGAAAACCGCGTGATTTCAACGCTGGGTGTCACCTTTCTGGCCACTGCAGGGACTTCAAAAGAAGCGGTGAAATGTAAGAGGCGGGGGAGGGCGGGGGGGGGGGGGGGGGAGGTGTGACGACCTTCCTATAGTGCGACACGTCCACGGTGACGTTGGGTAGAATTGCGGTGAAATTTGGTGCCAATGTGACTTCATTAACCCACCTTACACATCACATGAACTTACAACCCTTCTTTGTTTCTCTTCGCAAGTGTCGAAACCTTGTTATATGAAGCGTCGTCAAGCGCGAGGGAAACGTTACAGGGCGCCATACTTTTTCACCATTGCAGAGGAAGCTTGTAGGCACATCTAGGCCAATTTCAAACTTATGCGTCGCAATGGAGAGCAATTACGAGGTTTTGAAAAAGTGATACTTAAATTCTGTTGCATAGTGTACTTCAGTATAACATGTTAGTCCAATATCTTAATTAGAGTGAAGATTGTCGAGAACAGAGTTAGGATCGCAGTTTTTGGTAATCTAACGATGTTATCGCAGACAATGTTAGACATTGGAATTCCATAATCTTATTTTGCTACACGCACATCAAAAAAAGTTTTGCATCACCCCAGTGTCCAGAACTCCTGATGATAGACGTTGATTGTGAATATTGTATCACAGACACAGTCCCTTTGACTGTTCAGACATGTCACTAAACCCGCCCAAAGATTTAAACAACCATTCATGGGCAGCACTTGTTAGACGGAGGGGTCCGACAGTCGATCAGTTCCAGTCATTCCACCAGGAAGGAGGCACACGGCTCGTGCTGCCTGTAGTTCAGCCATGCCTAGACGGTCAATACCGCGATTCGATCGCGTCCGCGTTTGTACCAGGAAGGGCTCTCAACAAGGGAAGTGTCCAGGCGTCTCGGAGTGAACCAAAGCGATGTTGTTCGGACATGGAGGAGATACAGAGAGACAGGACCTGTTGATGACATGTCTCGCTCAGGCCGCCCAAGAGCTGCTACTGCAATGGATGACAGCTACTTACGAATTATTGCTCGGAGGAACCCTGACAGTAACGCCACTATGTTGAATAATGCTTTTGGTGCAGCCACAGGACGTCGTGTTACGACTCAAACTGTGCGCAATAGGCTGCTGCCATCCTCCGACCAACAGTGCAACCAATCGGCAGCATATTGGCGAGACATTCGTCTTCATGGACGACAATTCGCGCCCCCATCGTGCATATCTTATGAATGACTTCCTTCAGGATAACACGCTCGACTACAGTGGCCAGCATGTTCTCCAGACATGAACCCTATTGGACATGCCTGGGATAGATTGAAAAGGGCTGTTTATGGTCGACGTGACCCACCAACCTTGTCTGAGGAATCTACGCCGAATCGCCATTGAGGAGTGGGGTAATCTGGACCAACAGTGCCTTGATGAACTTGTGTATAGTATGCCACTAAGAATACAGGCATATGACGTGCTATTGGATATCAGAGGTACTGGTGTGTACAGCAATCAGGACCACCACCTCTGAAGGTCTCGCTGTATGGTGGAACAGCATGCAATATGTGGTTTTCATGAGCAATAAAAAGGGCGCAAATGATGTTTATGCTGATCTCTGTTCCAATTTTCTGTACAGGTTCCGGAAGTCACGAAACCGTCTAGCGGCTTAAAGTGAGGCCGGCGACCCTTTTTAGACTGATCGGATAGTGTGTTAGTGCAGAGAATTAATCCAAGTCTGCTTGAAAATTTTCCGACTAAATCTGTGAATTAATAGACTACGTTGTGTGATTTGTCTCGCGTACCGCACACTGCCGAGGGTGCGTGGAATCTTTCCGGAGTCGCAAGTGCGATTTCGGTTCGAAGAGGAAGTTCGAGAATGGGCGGTAGGAACGTTACATCTTGTGTTGAAAGAATAGGAAGATTTAGTCTGTTTTAACTGACTTGGGAAAAGCCTTCAAAAGTGTGAAGTGGGGTAATCTCATGCTTATCCTAAAAAAACACGGCATCGACTCCACAGAAAGAAAACCTCCCTCAAAGAATTTAAGGTAATGCAGCCGGGTGATATCATCGAAAAGCGCCAGTATATCGACAGGTGAACACTAAGGATGGCGGTTATCACTGTTATATCGATTTTTTTGTTCAACGCCAGTTTAACCGGATTATTAAAGCCACTTGAATTAATCGGTTTCTGAAATAACCGATTTTCGATGGTTTTTTCCTGGGACGGAGTTGACATCCGAGTTGGTCCCACACATGAGCTATCAGGAACAGATCAACTCCATGCACGTAGTTCGTAGAGACATGTGCCATGTGTAGACGAGCATTGTCTTGTTGAAAAATGTCACAACAACAGGACGTTTGTGACGTACCGTTGTCTTAACAGAGATCCCTAGATAACTGTCGGTCGTGACCAGACGTCATACTCAGTGATTCTCCACGAAGTAACGCAAAGAATAACACCGCTGCGTATCTCCAAAACAGTGGAAGAACAAGACCTTTCCGCAGATCGTCGCCGTATGACGATGGTCATCACGAGTAATACAAAACCGTGAATAATGACGATATAATTCATGCTTCCAGCTCAGGACGCCGTTCCAAATGCGGTTTGTGTTATGGTGTTAACATCAACCTTCGAATGGTATAATAATTCCTTAGTCTGGTTGTTGCTGATCTCTGGTCAGTGGTGCAGAATGGTACTGAATATTGCAGGGACTGCATAGCTTGTTATCGGATGGAGGCGAACATATGAAGCACAATATAGTGATCGTCCCTTGTGATTGTCAGACCTGCTCGATCGGAACCGTAACGTTGACTTACCCCTGCCGCCACGTTCCTATGCTGTCCTACATCTGGTCACTGTCACACTGAACGCCCAACAAATCTGGATACTGCACGGTTCGATCAGTCCTCCAAACGGAGGCCCAAGTCAGGCCCTTTTCAGACTCTGTCAGATGCTGATAACGCTGTGTCACACGAGTACACAGCATGTCCGTGTCCCTCACAGTGGTCACTCAATACCTGACGCTGTTCACGCCCTTACATACCGTACCAGGCCTGTTAACAACTCTAATGCACTCTGGTGACTATTCTACCTGCCACAGAGGATTGAAACTCTAGTCATGTAGGTACACGCCGATGGTGTGTACGTCTACCAAGCTGAAGTGCCATCCAACCGTGTCTTCAGGGTGGTTCACTTTTTTATCAGGCAGCGTAAATTTATCAAAGCTATAATTTCCATTAATAATCTTTTGAAACAAATTCCGGCATAAAAGCCGGTATGACCTGCACTTGGTGAGGGTAATATGCTGGATGAGACTACAATGGGTCCTGGTGGTGTAAGGTGTCGCTGGGTGTCGTGTGGAAGAGTGGGTCGTAGGGAAATGTGGGATTTGGAATAGGTGTAACAAGGATGGAGGCCAGGGCATAACCATGAAGAGGAGAGATTATGAAAGGGTGGGAAGGGAAGAGGGAGTCCTGATGTGGGAGAGTGTGTGGAGTGGGTTAGAGCTGGTAAGAATGGTCATTTCAGGAAGGATTTCATTTTCTGGCGGAGGTAATGGTTTAAAATTGCGTGGAGGTGAGGGGGGAGGGGGGGAATGTATGGAAATCATAGGGGAAACTATGGGGTACCTAAAGTCAAGTTTGTGGTACTTACATATCTTTGGGGAGAGAGGGAAAAGTTATGAGCTAGAGCAAGACTAATAGGGGTAGATTTGGGCAGGGCATGTGCGGTAAGCAGACCAGAGAACGTGGCGCTCAAAAACGTTGAAAGAATGGCAGAATTTTGGTGGAGGAGGTATCTGGGAGACATTGGCATAGCAGAGAATGTGTTTTATGTCAGTGCACTTGCGAAAAACAAAAGAGGCAGCGTAAATAATTTCACATGTGGTGTACATGATTGTTGAAAATTAAGGTGGCACAGGACGTGTAAGTCGAAACAGGCAAGGGAGGAATGTAATAAACGTTTCGATGATGCTAAAGCAACCAAGACCACAGTCAGATTCACAGGCGATTTCGGTTCTTGCAGATCGACGCACAGGCGGGGATTGCATTGTTGCGGTTCCAAGAGACAGTTGAGGTACGTGCATAAACGTGCTTTGCGCTTGGAAAAAGCGCGTATCCTGCAAATTAGGTCTCTCGCTTCCTTGGGGAGGATTTGTCGCTTGCTTGTGTAGGATCTGTCGCTTGCCAACACCATCGGCGGTGACAACTCGCTCCAAATGTAATAAAAAGTTACTAAATAATTCGCTACGATCTCGTATAATGTTCGCGTTGGGCACTGCATTCATAGCAGAGCATTCAGGACACCACCAAACGCTCATTGTCTATAGGAGAATACGTGACGTAGAGGCGCAGGACAAACCTAATCTCGACCGTCATCGTTTGTGACCCCCAACTATAATTAATGCAGCAATTAAAACAAATTGACCAGGTGCGAGTAAGACTCCCGCTATGAGGGTTCCCCACAAAACTATGTATATAGACGACAATTCATCCATTCTGAGAATCGAGGATCTCGACTATTTTTGTCTGTTATCGAAACTGGTATTGGCAAGATATTGGTCCCGAGAATTCCAAGACATTCGAGAATGTTTTAATTTCAAGTTCTGAAGTTGAATAACAAATGACATAAGAAATATTTTTTCGTGTGACATTAACAGTTTTCTGATTTTTCCTTTACTTGTTCTGTGAAACACTGTTTCCTCCAAAGTTCATGATTCTAGGTCAACGGGAAATACCGTATAGGTTTTAATGAGTGAGTTCGCGAGTATCACAATGTGAGACATAAAGGGCGGTTCCTTATAAGGGCACTGACGTAAAAGCTTAATTTCTTTCCGCTACCTAGAGACCATAGACCTCAATATGTGACGTAGTTTGAACTTGACACGTGTGCCCGTTCTTGAGGAAAAGGCGCCTTAACAAATGCGCGGACAGAGAAACGGTCGGATAACAACAAACAAAAAATATTTTTGTGTGATACAATTACAATTAATTTCAGATTTTTCCTGTACTTCTACTGTGAAACATTGCTTCTTGCCTAATTTCATGATTCTATGTCAATGGGAAGTACCCTGAAGGTTTTGATGAAAGAATTTGCTAGTATCTAAATCTGTGGCATAAATGACCATATCTTAGAAGCTTAGATTTTTTACTCCACCAAGGGACCGCAGGCTTTCGTATGCGACATAAATTCTGAGTAAAAGGGGTCCTAATAGATGCACCGACAGACAGACAGTTGGAAAAGAAATAAAAAATTTTTTTCGTGCGTTATAGTTACATATGAACGATTTTCGAATATTTTTCTTTAATTATTCTATGAAGCTTTGCTTCCTGCCAAATTTCATGATTTTGGGTCAGTGGGAAGTATCCTATAGGTTTTGATGAGTGAGTTTGCTAGTATCAAAATATGTGACATAAATGACCGTATCTTTTGACTTCATTCGCTTAGAAGCTTCAGTTTCTTACACCTCCAAAAGCCTGTAGATCGTACTATGCGGCATAAATTTCAACGTGATATGTCTGTCTGTTGCAGAAAAAAAGTGTTTCTCACTGTAGGACAGACAGACAGACAAACGGATGAACAACGAAGTAATCCTATAACGATTCCGTTTTCATCGAGTGAGGTAGAAACCTTAAAAAATAAATAAACAGTACAGGACGAAAGTTCTAACTTAGGACAATGACGGCAGTATCACAAATTACTGAGAGTGGTCGTTGTACGATAATTTATGCGGAAATCCCAAAAACTCACATATGATGGAAGAAATCGACCACC
This sequence comes from Schistocerca cancellata, assembly GCF_023864275.1. Lineage (NCBI taxonomy): Eukaryota > Metazoa > Arthropoda > Insecta > Orthoptera > Acrididae > Schistocerca > Schistocerca cancellata. The sequence goes on from NC_064633.1 coordinate 280,606,426, forward strand.
TGCATCAAAAAAAACTTGATGAAAAGAAAGAAAACAGACGACGAAAACCATTTCATAACCATAGCTCATGCGTATATCAATGTCAAAGCAAAAAGTTCAGCTGTTTCCTTACGTCTTAAAAAGCACGGCGCCTGTCACGTGAAACAAGGAGCCTTGAAAGGCCAGATTTAGTGAAGGGAAGCTCACCAGACAGCTGGCACACACGTGCACGCGCATCTCGAACGCTTCATTTGTCCTCGGCTCGTCGTGTGGTACCCAGCCACCTCCTCACGTGCTGCGAGAAGTGAAAGCCGCCGAGGTCAGCACCGGACACACACGGACGACGCTGTCACATGTCACTCGAGGAAAAGTGCTGTTTATTCCTTTCTCATCTCCGAACTGGTACAGCCTACAGACGAGCTTAGTCTCGCAAGAATTCTGAATTCATATACCATTTTACGGTAATATTGCCATTGTTTCGCTATACATTGTTGATGCACGAAAATACAATTACATGGTCTAAATGGTTATTACTATAAACTTTTAAGAAGTGATCGTTTGGCATTGTTGGCCGGGAGGCCCCATAAGGGGATCAACGAATGTAAAACGGGCACAGGAAGAAGAAACTTGGGAATACGGAAACAATTTTAAGAAATAATTGTTTGCGTATGCCCAAGTTTCATCTTCCAATACTCGTTTGACGTTCTTTGATAAACAGGACCTCAGTGTTTACGAGATACGACCATGAAGCGTGTATAACACAGGATGTCCAGGTTAAACACTTAGTAACATAAAATAACTTGAGACGTAATGAAGATACTTAGGGCCGTTTGCTTCTACACGTGTGGTAACTCAAAATGTTTTCTGTTTGATTGCGGCTGTTGGTACCACGTGCGCATGCGCGTAATTGCTTTGTTCACGTAAACGCGCAACGGCAGCCTTGTGGACAGGAAACGTTAGCGACAGCCCCGGACATTTGCACAAGCCCCGCCCATTTACCCCCCGCCACACCAAACAAGAGCGCATCAATATGATCTTTGGTAGTAGAGATGGGCAAACTGAAACACGTAAATGTTTCGAAACAAATGAAACAGTACAATGTAATGTTTCGATACGGTGTTTTGAAACAGTTTGTGTTTTGTAATCTAATAAACCTACACATTTTATCATCTTGAATGGCTACTGTATAAGTATGTCCATATAAACACAAATGAGGTGCGAGAGCGCTAATCATATCGCAGATAGTATGAAACTATCACTTAGGCGTGTTGGCAGTTTCGTATTTCCTGCAGCAAATACGCTGCTTTTGTGTCATATGACTTTCATACTTTTCAATTGGCTGAGGAAAACCTTAGCTGAAGACAGAAGAACCACCACGAACGGAACTGGAGGTGGGAGCAAACTGCTGAAACAACAGATATGCTACTGGGATTCCCACATTCCATTAGTATGGCTAAAATACCCATCCTGCTAATTTCCATGCACACAAAGGGAATCATTGTGGATAATAGACACAGTGACTATAGACTCACAAATAACGCCAAATAATTCGAATAAATAACAAAATATAACAGAAAAAAAATTTTGTGTTTCAAGGTGTTTCGAACCGTAACTATAAATTTACGATGCTTCCTGTTCACCATTACACTATCAGTGATATGTCAAACAGATTGCTTGCAATTATACCTACATCAAATTTATGTACATGTCTAATAACTGTCACTCTACGCCTTTTTTTATTTAAAATGTTGTAGTCTTACTTGCGTTTCTTAATATGATTACTGTACATGAACAGAGAAGCGTATGTTATAAAAAAAAGTGTAATTTAACTGAATGATTTTCACATATTTATTATTTTGAATGTGAATAGTATGCGTTGTTTTATTGTTTGGTTAGTGTTTATAAAGCAGAAGTTACGCCATTTCGGAATAGGACAGTCAGCTAGAAACGAAGCTTTATTTTCGGATATCTTAAGCTTCATGCTCTTGCTTGTCAAAAGATTTCGACACTCTTGAAAGTGTTTCATGAAGTGGTACGTTGTGTTTCAGTACCTGTGCCGAGCCCGAATCTCGTCCGGCACAGAGCGGAATGAAACATCACTGTTTCGATACAATTAGTCCGTTCCAGGCGCAGGTGGACTGAAACAGTCTTATTTTGAAACAACGATACGGTTTCTGTGTTTGGCTCGAGATCCGAGACAGGGGCGGAATGAAACACCACTGTTTCGAAACAGTGAACCATAGCCGTTCCGAAACACTGAAACAGTTCCAGGTATCGATACACTGTGTCGAAACATAGAAACAGTGGCCAAGTCTATTTGGTAGTCCTCGTCGTCGCTGTCGTGTTTTTGTTCGTCGTTTTTTGTTTTACCGCGGTTGTTCATACTAGCATTGTGCTGTTAGTACTTCTTAGCAGTTTGTGTAATACTGTCAAAATGAAACATAGATATGCACTCTCAATAAAGTTATCATACACAAGGTACCTAATCTTGACTGTTGTGGCCAACTGCTGTCAAAACTGATATCTAACAGACATGAAAGTACGATAAGATGTGTTGGAATGACACTGACGAAATTATGTACATATGTTTAACAATAAGCAGCTCTAAAGCTCTGAAACACTGAAGAAGAACTCCAAATAATCTCGTGTCTGCTATAAGCAAGCAGTCATAAGAGTTCACAAGTAAAAATTCACCCATTACACAGGCAAATATTAATGAAGAATGTCACTGTATAAATATCGGACTGCTCGCATTACGCATTTCTACAATATCCCACTCTTATATTCTTTAGTCTTAATGAGGTAATCAGAAACAAACCAAGACATCGATTTTGCCTTGTTTATGCACAACATTGACTTTAGACAATCGAGATAATGAACAGCATCCTTGGCGATACTACCAATTAATATTTCCCAACAGAATTTCTTACACTACGCGAGGTGACGGAAATTTGCGCTCACTGCAGTTAACAAATATCGGATTTTTTTGATATAGTGCAGATGAAAGCTCATGAAATAAAAAAGACAGTGTGGATACCATTTTTATTTTTCTTTCTTATTGATGACTTTTAAACTCGCATATACAATGAACATATTTCTAATTCTTTTCACAATGGTACCAGAAAACTGTATTTCGTACTAACTACTGATTTTCTCCCTTGTTATGACTGGCAAATCTGTGATACGAACAACTGTGATGTTGGAAAATGCGGCAGACCATGGGCGGAGTTTAGGGTATGGATTGGTGTGGAGGGGGGTGATTGGGCGGGACTTGTGCACCGTCCGCGGCTGTCGCTAACATTACGTCTTGTGGACTCCACAGCAGCAGATGTTCCGTGTGCTTACTCTCCCGAAGCTAGTGTCCGTTACATTGCTATAACGCCGTTTACGCTGTGAGTGTGAACTGCCACCAGCTGACGATGTTCACACTTCACGTAACAATCAAGAAATGAGTTCCCAGATCGCTGGATTGGGAGAGAGAGTCCATCGATTGCTTGGCTCCTTGGAAGCCCAGACATCGCGCCACTTGATTTTTTTCTGTGGAGGTTCATCAGTCCGTGATCTACCAGATCTGCGCTATCGCAGACGTTACGTCCAGCTGAAAAACGCTTGGAGAGAAGTGGAATACAAAAAAATGGTTCAAATGGCTCTGAGCACTATGGGACTTAACATCTGTGGTCATTAGTCCCCTAGAACTTAGAACTACTTAAACCTAACTAACCTAAGGACATCACACACATCCATGCCCGAGGCAGGATTCGAACCTGCGACCGGAGCGGTCACGCGGTTCCAGACTGAAGCGCCTAGACCGCACGGCCACACCGGCCCGCAAGTGGAATACAGATTAAGTATTTGGCGCGCCTCTAATGATGTGCATTTCGAGGTGTATTGGGTGTGTAAAAAAGCGTTGAAAATTACCATACTTGTAGAAACATACAGACAGTAAATATCTCAATCACTGCTCAAGTTATTAAATTTTGTATTATTATATGTTTAACACAAACCCTCTGTTTACATAGAACTTTCAAAACAAAATCTCAGAAATACAGAACATTGAACCATAATAGCTAAAAGGAAACAACATAGACAATAAGTACCGGTACATTGAATAATCATGACAATAATTTTACTGGACTTACTACTAAACAAGAGAGTGGTATGTGGACAATGGTTAGCGTCTCCTTTGATTGTTTATTTACATGCATCTCTGAACTTCTTTGCTTTCCTCGCACGCTGCCGCACCATCGTTAAATATACGAGTTCATTTAGCACTGTTACAAGGCAACCGGTAGTGCTGGAGTAGTACAAACAAATTATTTATTGCACAAAATGGTCGCCACTAGTTTCTATCACATAGAAAATAATGAAAGAAAGCTTTCAGGATTAAGTTTTAACAGTGAAACTACGCCTTAATTGACGTGAAATTACTATATTCATGCCGTTTGGCACATTAAAATATAATTTACCAGATGACAAAGCAATACGTTTATTGCCTTAAGATTACAGCACATGTAAGTACCATAACTACACGGGCAGACCATCTTGTAAATAACTTAAATCAGAATGAATAAATCTATAAAGGGCAATCAAATGAAAACAAGATAGATAGAAAAAAGTAAGTAAACTATTTATTACTCCAAAAGTAATCATCATAACTGTTAATAAATTTATCCTTCTGTGGGAAAAGACGGTCAATGACTTCAAGGAAAACTCTTTGCGATTGGCTACGGAATCATTATTGTACCCAGACGTGCGCCTCTTCGTCTGAAGCAAATCGACGGCCGGGAATGTCTTTCTTTAGGGCTCCCAGAATATGGATATCGGATGGGAATTCATCGAGACTGTATGGCGAATGTGTAAGGGCTTCCCAGCGAAACATCTGCAGCGTAGTCGAAATAACCTTGACAACATGTGGGCGGACATTATCCTGGAAAGAATAATGCTGCCCGCCAACAGTCTTTGGCGTTTGGATTAGCTAGCGCACATCAATTTTTGCAAAGTGTCCTCGTGGGCAGGAATGTTGACGGACGGTATCTCTGTGTCGCAAGATAATGCCCACCCACATTTTGCCAAGTTTATTCCGACTACGCTGCAAAAGTTTCGGTGGTACCACGAAGACACTGATCTTCTTGACTCATTATGGGATAAATGTATTAGCAGTTATGACGATTACTTTTGAAATAACAGCTTACTTACTTTTTTCCATATGTTACATTTTCATTTGATTGCCCCTTATGCATACAGCTAAGTCTGTTTAAACATCCATGTGTGCTAAGGATCATGATGTAAGTTTTGCCGTTCCTAGGGCACATCCATCGTGTCTCAATGTTTCTTTCAGAGTGAGCTCCTTGCTCACGGTCTTGAGTAGGCTGGCGTTCCTATTGTCTCCAACTCTACAAATTCGAATTCATCCAATAGGCGACCGCTAAATGCGAAACCGAAAAAAAAAGCCCTGCCTCTTTCTCCTGTATTAAAAGATAATTTATAATCATCTTGTGAATGTTGCAGTTCTTTCTATTTCTGTGCTTGCTAAGAAAACTGGAGAGGGATTCCGTCGTAAGCAAGACAACTTTATAGTTTTGTTTTCACCCAGACGTGATTCAGAACCTTTTTGTGCTATCTTCAGTCGATTTGTTTATTTTCTTCTGCAAAATTGTTGTTACACGTTTACCTTCAAATAATCTGTTGGTAAAAATATTTACAGTTGTAAAATGTGCGATTATTGTCAGATATTTCACACCGGTGTGCATAACAGCACACAGTTGCGACATGTATCACTGAGTTGAAGCATTTTATGTTGTTTATATACGACGTGTCTAAAGGTTTCAGTTATAAAGTGCATTTTAAAATAAAGTGGATGTATGCATTTTTTTACATACCTCCCATGAAGGTACTGGCTGTTTATGCGAGTAGCTCTAGGTGTACTACGCGATCTACAGCTTGTCATCTGTAACAGAAAAATGTAATTTTATTTTTCTGTTTATTATGCATTTCCGACCGAGATTCACTATGTATTATGTTAATTAGCGTGTTACTTACAGTTTTTTATGTTGTGTTGTTTTCACTTTGTTTGTGGCGTGGTAACACGCTTATTTCTTGAGATTATTTCTCGGTACACGTGCTTTTCTTACTATTTGGTCGGAAAGCACAGAGTTTTCGTCGCTATTACGTGTTCTTGTGGCTGTGTAGTGTTCATTTGTTTTGTGACATGTTTGTTTGAGATATGGCGCGCCGATTTGAAGTCTTGTTGACGTTTGTGGTGTTCAGTACCTTTGCCCTTGGCGTTTTATAATCATTATAGGTTGCTTTCAGTAAATTTTAAGGTAATGTCTGACAATGTTACTATCAAAGCAGGAATGTTGTAGGATTTTAGCTTAGTTTTTGCTGAGCACGTCCAGAATATCAAGTTGGAAATATGTGCGTGGCACACAAGACATTTAGATTTTGACAAAGCTGCCTGCGGTTGTCACCCCTGCAGTAAACAATTGCATTGTTCAAAAATATGAGCAAGGGAGGACATTAAGTTAGGATTTAAGATTCCATCTGGTGGAGCTATCAGAGATGTAGATTGTGGAAAGGCAACTGGACCGGATTAGGTACCTGTAAGATTCTGCAGAGACAGTGTGTAAGGATTTGCATCCTAGTAGTAATATATCGTAGGTTAGTTCAGCATGAAGGGTACCTCACGGAAATGGTCATTCCAGTTTTCAAGAAGGTTCGTCGGATAGATGCGCATAGTTATAAGCCTATTACGCGGTCGTTAACATCTTGAAATATGAACATGGATTCTGCAAGCTGAAATCTTACGAAACTCAAGTCGTTCTATTCGTCCATGGGGTAGGCAACGGCGTTCAGGTTTATGTTACGTTCCTTGACTTGAGTAGGGCTTTCGATACCGTTCCGCGCTGTCATTTAGTGGACAAAATACGAGCTTACCGACTATCGGACCAGATTTCTGATTGGATTCAAGGCTTCACTGAAGACAGAACGCAACACGTCGTCCTTAAACGGATCAAAATCGACAGATGTAAAGATAATTTCGGGAGGTCCCCAAAGAAGTGTGATAGAACCTTTACTGTTTACGATATATACAGGGTGATTTTTTCCATCGTGTACAAACCCTAGGGATTTATCGATGAGAGGATACGGAACAAAAAAGGTCTAACGAACTTATGTCTGGATAGAAATGGTTTCCATTCTAGAGACCGTTTATTCAACCATGCAGCCACTGTTACAGTATGAGTTGAAAATGATTTCCAGGTGCCTCAACGCAAGCGTGTATGCGCCGTAGCATTTTCTGTCTCACACGTTAACACCGAGCGAAGTGGCGCAGTGGTTAGCACACTGGACTCGCATTCGGGAGGACGACGGTTCAATCCCGCGTCCGGCTATCCTGATTTAGGTTTTTTGTTATTTCCCTAAAATCGCTCCGGGCAAACGCCGGGATGGTTCCTTTGTAAGGGCACAGCCGACTTCCTTCCCTGTCCTTCCCTAATCCAATAAGACCGATCACCTCGGTGTTTGGTCTCTTCGCCCAAAACAACCCAACCCCCAACACGTTCACATCGACCAGGCTGCATCCGAAGTGTCGAAGGCAGCATGAAAGCGCTGCTCCAGTGTCTCCACATCTGGAATGGGCTCTGCATACACGATACTTTTGCGGTAGCCCCATAAACAGAAATCGCACCATCCAGGGAAGACACAACTGAGATGCGTCCGGATGTTAACGGCGAAGTGGGCTGGAGCACCATCATGTAGCAGCCACATAACCCTTCGAATCCTCAAAATCCTCAGTGGCACTTCTGCCAGCAGAAGAGGCCAAGTCACCCGCAAGAAACGCCGATAGTTCCGGCCTGTTAGACGACGTGGAAGGAAGATGTTCCAAAATACGGTCGCCAATTAGCCCAGCCCACACATTCCGGCTGCACCGATGCCGATGATTCACTGTCACCATACCACGGGCTCTGCATACTGTCCCACAGTTAACTGCTATGAAAGTTGTGATGATGATTGGTTTGTGGAGCACTCAGCTACCCTGTTATTAGTGCCCGTACAAATTCCCAAGCTTTACTTTCACGAATGATGATGAAGCGTTGGGGACGACACAGACACCCAGTCCCGGGGCGGAGAAAATCCCCACTCCGGCCGGGAATGGAACCCGGGACCCCGTGATCCAGGGTAGCAACGTTAGCCGCTAGACCACGAGCTGCGGACTTATGAAAGTTGAAGATGCCACTCCGAGTAAAGTTGGCCTCATATATGAATAAGATGGTTGACACAAATCCCGGAATCGTGGTTGCCTGCTGAAGGAAACAGTGTCAAAACTGCTCCCGATGTGGAAAGTCTGTAGCTAATAAGCCCTGCACACGCTGTACGTGACAAGGGCAGTAACAGTTGTCTTTGAGAGTCTTCCATACGCTCATCTGGCTTACAAGGTACTGGCGGGCCAACAGCCTGGTACTGAAACGGCAGTCACCTTCCACAGTGTTAATCACATTTTCCTCCAAGTCTGGTGTCCGAACATTTCGGGCATGTCCTTCATAATTTCCTGCTTCCTGAAACGACCCTGTCTGAGACAACGGCGAAACACTGTTGCCAACATTGAATGCTATGACTGTTGTCGGCGAGGATAAGTTTCCTAATACAAATCTTCTGCCCGCCGTCCGTTGCCATTTGGCTTTCCGTAAATGAACACCATGTCGGCAAGCTCTCGATACGAATACGGAACCAGTGTGTACAACGCTGTATCACATCCACTACAAGGTGAGTCAGCAAGAGAAGTGAATCGGACAGATCATTACCAATTACTATGGCAGAAGAGGGCGCTAGGGTACGACGTATTGGGAACAGTACCACTCTCTAGGAGGAAACCATGCATGCTCTAGCTGTGGCTGCATCGTACAGCGCGTATTAGACCGAAGTCTCTGTAACGAAATATGACTGAATAAATGGTCTCTAGCATGGAAACCACGCATTTCCGGATATAAGTTCATTAGACCTCTTATGTTCCGTATACTCTCGTCGATCAATCCCTGCAATTTGTACAGGGTGGAAAAAAATCACCCTGCATAAAATGTGTGGAGGATAACGAGGCTATTTGCGGACGATGCAGTTGTCTGTAGGAAGGTTGCAACGGCAGAAGACTGTATGAAAATGGAAGAAGACATGCAGGGGATTGATGTTTGATTCATGGATTTGAAGTTAACCTCTAAAGTAAATAAACCGAAGGGAGTGTACATAAACAGGCTAAAGGTTCGATTACACTAGCAGCAGAAAATCACTAGAAACAACAACTACCATAAAATACGTCGGGTTATGCATTCGAAGCGAGGTAAGTGGAATAACCACATAAAACTAACTGCACGAAAAGCAGATTCCAGAATGAGGCTCACTGGGAGAGGAAATATTAATTCTTCCACGGAAAGTGGCTTTCAAAACAGCTGACTGTGACTTTGCCATGCTGGATTAGTAGAAGAGATAGATAATACCCAACTTAGAGCGGCATGTTTAGTCGACACGATAGCGTTACAGAGGTGCTGTACGGACTCCAGTGGAAAACGCTGCAAGAAAAGTAACAGAAATGGCAACGAAATATTCTCTGTGTTGCTACGATACACTCAACATTTAGGACATAGGTACTCGAATCGTCTCGCTCCCACCTGTATAAGGAATTTAGTTTACTTCTTTTGGGGGTGGGGGTGGGGGGTGTGGAAGGCCTTAGTCCTCGTAACTGGTTTGATGCTGCCTGCCACGAATTTCTTTCTTATGCCAATCTCTTCATCACAGAGTAGCTTCCCGGTTTACATCCTCAATTATTTGTTGGATATATTCCAACCTCTGTCTTCCCCTACAGTTTTTACCCTCTGAAGTTTCTTCTAGTACTATAGAAACTATTGCTTAATGTCTCGATACATGTCCTGTCATTCTGTCACTTTCCCTTGTCAATGTTTTCACGTTTTCCTCTATTTTGTCAATTCTGCGGAGAGCCTTCTCATTTCCAGCTTTCTCAGTCCAATCCTGCTGTAGCACCACATCTCAGATGATTCAGTTCTCTTCTTTCCCAGTTTTCCCACAATCCATAATTCACTTTCGTATAATGCTGTGCTCCAAACGCACATTCTCAAACATTGCTTCTTCAAACGAAGGCTTACGTTTGCTACTAATAAACTTCTTTTGGCGAAGAATGCGCTCTTCGCCTGTGCTATTCTGCTATTTACGCCCTCTTGGCTTCGTCTGTCACGTGTTATTTCGCTTCCAAGGTGCAGAATTTCTGCACCTCGTCTAATTCATGGTCCGCAGTTTTGGTGTTAAGCTTATTGCTAATGTCATACCTACTACTCCTCATTACTGTCGCCTTTCTTCTGCTTACTCTAAATCCATTGTGTGTGCTCATTAGACTTCATTCAATTGAACAGGTCCTGCAAGTATTCTTCCCTTTCAGTGAGGATACCAATGTCATCAGCAAATCTTTATCAGTGACATTCTTTCATTCTGAATTTTAATCACGCTTTTTAATCTCTCTTTTACTTTCATTACTGCTTCTTCGATGTGTAGACTGAACAATAGGGACGAAAAATCATACCTGTCTTATACACCTTTTAATCCGACCACTTCGTTCTTGCGCTTCATTCTTATATTTTCTCTTGTTTCTTGTATATATTGGCTACTACCGCTCTTTCCCTATAGCTTTCAAGTATTTTTCTGAGAAATAAATATTACGCCATTTTTAATCATCTAACGCTTCTTCTAGGTCTATAAAATTGACGTGCCTTGATTATTTCTCAAGTCTTGCTTCAGTTATGAAGTGCAATGACAGAATAGCTTCTCCACCTTTTCTAAATCCAAACTGTTCGTCATCTAACAGGCCCTCAATTTTCTTTTTCATTTTTAGGGTTCCGTACATCAATCGGTAAAAACGAAACCGTTGTAGGTTCACTTTGTTTGTCTGTTAAGACCCCTTTTTCTCAGGAACATTAGACGTATCGAGTTGACATTTATGTCAAATACTAAGATCTAGAGACCATTGACGGTGTAAAAGAGTTAAGCTTCTAAGTCAATGTGATCAAAAGATACGGCCATTTATGTCGCATACTTTGATACTCGCAAACTCACTCATCAAAACTTGACCTAGAATCATGAAATTTGGCTAGAATCAAAGTCTGACGGATAAGTAACGGAGAAAATACGTTGATGCAGCTCTCCATGCTACTCTATCCTGTGCAAGCTTCTTTTATTTTCCAGTACCTACTGCAACCTACATCCTTCTGAATCTGCTTAGTGTATTCATCTCTTGATCTCCTTTTACAGCCGGCCGGAGTGGCCGAGCGGCTCTAGGCGCTACAGTCTGGAACCGCGCGACTGCTACGGTCGCAGGTTCGAATCCTGCCTCGGGCATGGATGTGTGTGATGTCCTTAGGTTGGTTAGGTTTAAGTAGTCCTAAGTTCTAGGGGACTGATGACCTCAGAAGTTAAGTCCCACAGTGCTCAGAGCCATTTCTCCCTTTACAATTTTTACCCTCCACGCTGCCCTCCAGTACTAAATTGGTCATCCCTTGGTGCCTCAGAACATGTCTTGCCAACCAATCCCTTCTCCTAGTGAAGTTGTACCACAAATTTCTGTTCTCCCCAATTCTATTCAATACCTCCTCATTAGTTATGTGATCTAGCCATCTAATCTTAAGCATTCTTCTTTAGCACCACATTTCGAAAGCTTCTATTCTCTTCTTGTCCAAACTATTTATCGAGCATGTTTCACTTCCATACATGACTACACTCCATACAAATACTTTCAGAAACGACTTCCTGACACTTAAATCAATACTCGATGTTAACAAATTTCTCTTCTTCAGAAACGCTTTCCTTGCCATCGCCGATCTACATTTTATATCCTCTCTACTTCGACCGTCATCAGTTATTTTGCTTCCCAAATAGGAAAACTCCTTTACTCCTTTAAGTGTCTCATTTCCTAATATAATTCCCTCAACATCCGCTGACTTAATTCGACTACATTCCATTATCCTCGTTTTGCTTTTGTTGATGTTCATCTTATACCCCCCTTTCAAGACACTGTCCATTCCGGTCAACTGCTCTTCCAAGTCCTTTGCTGTCTCTGACAGAATTACAATGTCATCGGCGAACCTCAAAGTTTTTGTTTCTTCTCCATGGGTTTTAATGCCTTCTCGGAACTTTTCTTTTGTTTCCTTTACTGCTTGCTCAATATACAAATTGAATAGCATTGGGGAGAGGCTACAACCCTGTCTCACTCCCTTCCCGACCACTGCTTCCCTTTCATGTCCCTCGACTCTTACAACTGCCATCTGCTTCCTGTACAAATTGTAAATAGCCTTTCGCTCCTTGTATTTTACCCCTGCCACCTTCACAATTTGAAAGAGGGTATTCCAGTCAACATTGTCAAAAGCTTTCTCTGAGTCTACAAATGCTAGAAACGTAGGTTTGCCTTTCCTTAATCTTTCTTCTAAGATAAGTCGTAGGGTCAGTATTGCCTCACGTGTTGCAAGAATTGTATGGAATCCGAACTGATCTTCCCCGATGTCGGCTTCTACCAGTTTTTCCATTCGTCTGTAAAGAATTCGCGTTAGTATTTTGCAGCTGTGGCTTATTAAACTGATAGTTCGGTAATTTTCACATCTGTCAACACCTGCTAAGTAACGGAAAAAATTCAAAAATTGTTAATTTGTTGTTGTGTACATAGTTCCGCGTAGTCAGCGCGTACACAACTTTCCCACTAGAGCGCGCCCCGCTAAGCACAACAGCTGAGGCGCAGCGCTCGTCCGTCTCCGCACTACGAGATAGCGCTGCCATAGAGATGGACCAAATTCTGCTTCCGCCGATCCACGTATTAATATGTAACGCAGCCAATGAGATTGCTGCTAACGTAGAACCTTTTCTCCTCGCGACCACAGTCGCGCAGTGATACCCGAACGTTCGAGGTATTATAAAGAGTGTACAGACCTCCGATTAGTCAGTCTGCCTTAGTCTGCATTCGTCTGCCTTAGTCTGCACCAGTCTATAGTCAAGTTTCAGTCTGCGCCTAATAAGATTATCATATTCCTGTACATAGCCATGAAGAGAAATGTATAGACAATTTGTCAAGTATGAGAGATATGTGAGAATAAGATTAACGTACCAAGACCAAAGGAACTTCAGATTGTCAATTGTAAATAGCATCCAGAATCAAGTTAAGGAATGTTTATGATTGTTATTATTTTAATAAATGTCTGTGAAAATTAATCAAGTTCTGTTTAAAGTTTGTCACCGTCAATCTGCTACTCTAAGCGTGCAAGTGGCATTTCTATCGTCTGACCTAACGGTAGGAGATAAACATGCCACGATAAGACCACGATACATATTGCTGACACTCGCCTACTTCGTTAGAGCGACAAGTCAAATAATCTGATGGTGTGTGTACCGAAGGACTTTCAGTACGCACACCACATTTGTATTTATATCACATAAAATATCTTTTTGCCTTTTGTTGTCCGGACTGTCCTCTGTTAAAGACACATTCTTCTCAGGTGTGGGTAAAGCTGTCAAGTTGAAATTTCTGTATAGTATGTGAGCGAGTTGAGTGCATGAGATGTAAAGATGATTCTGCAATAGTTCCTGCACTTGTCCGTCCTTGGAGTCTTCAGAACTGTGTGGATGAAGTTTTTCCTAAAGTGTGATCGCGTGTCTCCAGATTCCTAGTTCTACAAACCAACCTGAACACCGGTAATCGTTCGGTTTCCAATCCGCCTCCAAAGCGTCCATTCCCCGCAGGCGACCCTGTAGACGTAGAGTGTGGGTCTCGACTGGTGGGACGTGAAGTGAGAGTGTGCCTGTCGCAGCCGAGCCACTTCGTGCCGCGCGCCTCGACCGTGGGCTGGGCCGTGTGCGTGCCCGCCTCCTGCTCGCCGGCCGACGTGGAGCGCGCGGTCGGCGACGCGCTGGCGCCCTACAACGGCAGCGCCTACGGCCTGGCCGTGGGGGTGCGGGCCGAGCCGCACCAGTGCTACACGCGGCCCCAGGGCGCGCCCTCCCGCCTCCCGCCGCTCAGCACCTTGCTAGCCATGTGAGTACCGCAGCCGCGCACAAACCTGTCGTGCAGCCTCAACTGTCAGTGTCGCGAATGTAACGGGAGAAAAATATCGCTCAAATTCGAGACTTTTTTTACTCCGTACTGGAATGTAGTAGACAAATGGGGTTTGTTGCAGTGAAATCATATATTGAACTTTTTATTGGTATCTTTTTATTTTTATTTATTATTTAGCGTATGGCTAATACAGACATATACATACGTATATATTGACACTATAACGATATGTTTACGTAATGTGTATACATAAACATACAGTTATAAATGTCCCCGTTCGTAGTCACTAATTATAACAATATGTTACTGTTGTGCTGTAACATATAGCTATAATCAGCGGTGGAAACATATTTGCGAACGCCGACTGTGTGCGGCTGTTTCTTGTTGGATCGTCTGATCAGTCGGAAGTTGCAGTGCAGAGGAGAGTAAACGCCTATTCAAAATATAATTATTTTGGATAGCTCAACATGAATTTCCTAAGGGACCGTAGTTTATCATGCATTTACCAGTAGAATATGGCGCGGAGAAAATATTTCGCCGCATGCAACTTCCGTCCGAACTCGACGAAAGAATTCGTGACTGTGAACTCTCTATTTGGCAGAAACATAAAGAAAATTAAATAACTTCATGAAGGAGTGAGACATAGATTCTATATTAAATGAATAGTCCATACACCATTTCCATTTAACTCTGAATTTATGGCAAGTAATAGACAAACTTACACTGCAATGACGGATTTAACATGGATGCCGTTTTGACTGGCACTTCTCTTAATGAAAACAATTCCTTTGACGTTTTCACGTACACGTCGCACAATAAATCTACTGCTAGGCACTTTTAGTATTACACATTCACTTTTCACAAAAACAATATTATTTTTAACGATAATAATACGGCGGCAAGACATGCGCGTCCGACACAAGAGACAAGAGAAGAATGAGTAACTGTTCATCGAGAATATCTCGTACCTCAAAAAAAAATGTGTAAAAGTGTTCTTCTTCTGTCTGTTTTTCGCGCCGCGGTTTTCAAAGTCAATAACTCACTGCATCTCTGACGGTGCTTCGACAATAAACAAGTTACGTCACAGGTCGTTCACCTTTTACATTCTCGCAACATTATTTGCTAACTGTAGCTGTTGCCGAGCGACTGCTCGATTAGTGAATGATTTAAAATGATAAGACAATCACATAATGTTACATTGCCTTCCATGGGAATCTTGGAAATCAAGAAGATTACCAAGATTCACATGTCGCCGTTAACATTATGGGATTGAGTACTTTACAGATTTACTTTGATCAAACACAGTATTCCTGTCATTTGATTATTAGGATTACACAAATATGGTGATCTCTCATTCATAGACAAAGACAGTTCTTAAGGTAAAGATACACAAAAAAATTAAAAAACTAAGACAGTAAATCTACGAAGTTTACAATGGACATTATACATTATACTCATTACAGTCTTTTTTTTTTTTTTTTTTTTTTTTTTTTACAGAGTTCATACCGACCATCCTTGTGGCCTCAAGTTATTGTCCAGAGCTCATAGGCTCTTTGCTCCTGAAAGAAAACACATAGGATTCATCTTTTTATACGCACTTAATTCTCACACATGGAATTTCTCACTCGTGTCCATTTTTATACACATATAATTCTCACACATGGAATTTCTCACACGTGTCCATTTTCCATTGCTCACTAGTTGTCATGATTTTTACGCTTTCACTGTTTGTGTATTGACAGGTAAGTTAAAATTTGATTCTTCTCCAGGTGAAGCTTATGCCTTGAGAAGTTGGATCGCTACTTTGCGGTCTCCGAGTAGAAAACTTTTCATCAGCTCTGGCGGGCGAGTCTCACTCGCACGTTACGTACACACGTTACATGTAACAAAAGAAATATAAATACCCATTAGTCTAAAAACTAAGCTTAAATCTATTTTAGGACTTGGGATTCATAGGAATTTGACTTTGTCACTATTCGCGTGTGGTTTGGCTGTTCACATTTCATCCACGGGATATAACATTAGCATTGTATGTGATATGTTGTGAACTCATATAAGAGTCTTTTATTTTGGGAGCGGCTTTCATGGAAAGTCCGTTTCGTCGAACTGCAGCGGGAGTGCTGTGCTAGTACATCACTTTAAATTTAACGCGTTTGTTGCGTCGATGTACGTTGACACAGGCTGATTGTTAGAGCTGAATCGCAACTCGAGGCGCTCACTAGCCTCCACGCGGTACTTCAGCTTTTCCGCGCACGGTTCAGTGAACACGTTGCGTCGATGGTGTTGTGGTATTTTGTGGTTTGCTGAGCTGGTGAGGAGGGACGAGAATTATCAGGGACAGAGGCTCCATTGAAACCATCCCTGTCTCCACATTTTCCAGCCGATTTTGAAGATTTTAAGGTAGGCTAGTGCTCGCACTTTGCAAAGCATCTAACACACTTGGTTTCCGATGCACTGCACGTAATCACATCACCGCCTTCGGTTACACAACCGGACTATCATTGTCCGTCGGCCTATCTGCACGTTTAACACTTTTTTCTCTTCACCGTGAATGAAATTATCTCTTACTTATAACAACGATGCATTGCTTCGTGTCTGTGGCAGACTTCCACACCATTTTAAGCCTTCACTTATACACTACTATGTACACAATTTTTTTTACAGTTTATAATCAAATAGTTTGTCTCACTTTGAAGCTTGTTAATTCAGAGCTTTGATTATCATGTCCATTTCAATTTCTGTTACTTTGTTGGTAACTACCTTAACATTTCGCTTTACATTGTTCCTCATCTTTCTCTAAGACTAATTATGCTTTTAGTTCACAGTCACAATACATTAGTTTCTCCGATCTGTTAGCAATTATTATTATTTCAATTCATTTCAATCGTTCTTTCTATTTATTAGATTCATTAAAGTTATCACTGTCATTTCAACAAAAATTCTCTTTTTACTAGGTGTGAGGATCAATCAGTCACATTTGATTGCCCTCTCACATGAGAACAGAACACCATTCAAGAAAATATTCAAATTCCTTATCGCGATCTCGGTTTGCGTCTCGGATTGACTTTAAAAGGAAAAATAAAGACATTTAAAAACTAGCTTTTCCCGATTTCATTCACGCATTTCCTTTTGAAAATCGTATGCCAAACCAGCCTTCCACGTCAACCGCATTTCTCAATCTGTGACGTCAAGTCTACAGGACGGGTTTAGGCGGGTTAGGATATTTACACAAATTCAGAAGAAAGACATAGATATAATAGTACATAGAAGAAGAAATCTAGCAAACAACTCCTTGTTCCTTATGACTTAGAAATTAATTTTCCTTTGCGCCGTACGTCTGCGTACGCGCTCCAATTACAAACTAGCTACTTTGTTTTGCCGGCGGTTTCATTGTCACTTTATTCTCGCCTTGACGCCTGCTTGCGCTACACTGCATTGACCTCTATATATGACCTTAAGTCATAATTGCTTTGTCCTTGTCACTTACGCTCTTATACTTGGTATTTATTTCACTTATGGCTTTGAATGTATCTGTCCTGCGTATTGCAATTACAATTAATGCTACTTTGTTTATCTAGCTGAAGGATAGCGCTTTCGTGGTCATGTTGGTACTTAACAAGTAACTCACATGCTTCGTAAACATTACGTTATTTTAATG
The DNA here is from genome assembly GCF_023864275.1 of Schistocerca cancellata. Classification (NCBI taxonomy): domain Eukaryota; kingdom Metazoa; phylum Arthropoda; class Insecta; order Orthoptera; family Acrididae; genus Schistocerca; species Schistocerca cancellata. The sequence goes on from NC_064633.1 coordinate 280,624,155, forward strand.
CAGAGATGAACCTGTTCCAGATTTCTATGTACATTGGAACTTAATCTAGACATAGCTGACTTAGAAACTAGTTACTTGTTTTCCTTTTTAGTGGGATCAAGAACCAATAATTGTCAAGCGACCCTTGTCCTTGACGAAAATAAATTTCGTTTCTGGATCATTGCTCCTTGAACTTAAAAAAAAATTCTTACATACTATGTTTTATTTTCACTTCTTTAGCATTTCATATCGCAGAAACCGGCTTGTTAGGCACATCCTTCGCTTTACATTTCATTTCTCTCTCTTAAATATTATCTCCTTAAAACTAAATCTTAAAACTAGAGTTCTTGGAGTTAATCACTTTCTTTGTTAAACAAGAATTGTTTTTCATTTATCAGCTTGTCTGTACTTAAATTATGGCTCAAGATAACATATTTTAAATTGTCTGCTGTATAGCAAGATAGACTCACTGTCGTGTAATATATTCTAAGCATTTTTTTTAACGAAGTCAAATCAGTTGTCACTTAGTCACTAGCGGCTAACCTTCTCTTGTCATTATAAAGCTTTCCTTTTGACTTATTCTGTAGCATGATATTTTTATTTTTCCATTTGCGGGATCAGAAATCAGATAACAACCTGTATGCGGTATACGAAGGATCTCGTAAGGTCCCTCAAAAAGACTTTGCCATTTTCGATTTTTGTGTAAGAGCAACGATGGTTTAAAGTGTGTTTTTAGCAAGACGTTTTCGCCTACTTTATAAGTCAACACCTTATTAATATGTTTGTCATACGCCTTCTTGCGTAAATTGGCTTGGGTGGTCAACGTTGTTAGAGCTTGTCTTATTCTGGCATCTAAACTAGCACTTGTGTTGTTACACTTAGGAATTGAATTGACCCATTCATTTTTCTCTTGGTCAGAAGACATCAACTCACTCGGAGTGAAACCAGTAGACAGGTGTGGTAGATTATTCACAATTTCCTCGAAAGGTGACACAAAGTCAACCCAGCGAGTCTGCTGATTTGGTATATAAGTACGAATAAAACGATTAAACTCCTTGAACACCCGCTCAGTCGGGTTCGACTGCGGTCTAAACTTGGAGATAAGGATTTGCCTAATTTGCTGACTAGCAAGGAAAAGTTTCCATCTTTTGCAGACAAAGTTAGACCCATTGTCTGAGAGAATTGATTCAGGTTTTCCGAATCTAGGAAAGTAGTCACGTTCTAAACGATTGATGATTAGTTGAGTATTTGCAGATCTCATAGCGTACAATCTCAAATGTTTGGTAAATAGATCAATGACAGCTACAAGGTACCTTAGTCCTCCACGACCTCGTGGGAGGGGTCCTGCCAAATCTATGCCTAGGGTTTGTCTAGGTTTCTCTGTGATAATAGGATTCAAAGGCAGTATATTCGAAAGATTAAAAGGTTTTGCCTTTTGACAAATGATACAGTGTTTCAAGAGCTTGTGAATTCTGCTATGAAGGTTAGGGATGTAGCAGTACTTTGCTATTTTACGCTTACACTTTTCTGGACCAAAGTGTCCCCACGAAATATGTGTATACCAGAGTAAGTGTTCTACATATTCCTGCGGAATGCATACTAGCCAATTTTCTGATGACAGTGATGTTCGATGGAAAAGAACTTGATTATGCAATTTGTAATATTTGCACATGCGATGGGTAGGATTAGTTTCGAGGATCTGTTTCACACCTCTCCATTTTGGATCAGTTTCCTGCAATTGGACAATCTGGTCACAAAGATCAAGAAAATATTTCCGATGTATTGGATCCTTCATCAATAAAATTCTGTAATTTGACATTTGTTCCAAAAGTTCAGTACTGTCCGAAGAGCCTTCAGGCATGCGAGATAGAGCATCCGCAATTATGTTATCTTTGCCTTTTATGTAGATTATTTCGAAGTCATATTCCTGTAAGAAAAGACACCACCTCGTTAAGCGAGGATGTAGGAGTTTACACGTCAGAAGAAATCTAAGAGCCTGATGATCAGAATAGACTTTGATTTTCTTGCCATTGATGTAGTAGTTGAATCTCTTGAAAGCCCAAACTACTGCAAGAGCTTCCAACTCAGTAACAGAATAGGATCGTTCAGTTTCTGTAAGAATCCTACTAGCAAATCTAATTACTCTGATGTCTGGTTTTCCATTGGTTTCATGGATCTGGAAGAGACATGCACCTAATCCCTGAAAACTTGCGTCAGATGACACACAAAATTCCTTATCCATATCTGGATGATAAAGAATGTTGCTATTTAACAAAGCTTCTTTGATATCGAGGAATGCCTTTTGACAATCGTCAGTCCAATTCCACTGAGTATTTTTCTTTAACAATTTCAATAAATCAGGGTTGTTCATTACTTGCTTTGGTAAAAATCTTCTGAAGAATGAAGCGAGTCCAAGATAACCTTTAAGTTGTCGTTTTGAAGATGGGACAGGAAAATTTTTAATTGCACTTAGCTTAGCCGGATCAGGACGGATTCCGTCAGATGAAATGACGTGTCCTAAGAATTTGATTTCGGCTCGGCCAAAGTGTGACTTTTGCAAGTTGGCAGTGACTCCGTATTCCAGGAATCGCTGAAACACTTTCTGTATTAATTCAACGTGGCCTTCCCAGGTTTTAGTAGCAATTAAAAGATCATCAACGTAGAGAGTGACTTCATCAATAAGATCTGGACCAAGAACATGATCTAAGGCGGAGATGAATACTCCAGAACTAACATTCAATCCAAAAGGCATGACCTGAAATTGATAGGATCTGCCGGCGAAGATAAATGCCGTATATTTTCGTGAGTTAGGATTTAGTCTCACTTGCCAAAATGACATTTTCAAATCTATGCTACTCAAATATTTAACTCCATAAAATCTCTGGAGGTGTTCTTCAATCGCTTCAGGTCTCGTTCGTACTGGCACAACAATTTTATTTATGTTTCGTGCGTCAAGTACGAGTCGTACTGTGTTATCCTGTTTCAAAATCGTCAACAACGGGCTACTATATGGTGAATTAGAATACTCTATGACTTTCCAGTTCAACATTTTCTTAATTTCATTACGAACTGCTTCCCTTCTTGCATACGGTATGGGATATGTCGTGCGACAGAAAGTTTGGTGCGGCACCACTTCCATAGTATATTCATAGTCTTTTATAATACCGGGTCGTTTTGAAAACACGTTGATATAGTGTGACAACAAACTGAATAATTCCTGTCGCTGAGGTTCGGATAACTCTGTTGATTCTGTAGTCTTATTGGTTATTTCCTGCTGAGAGGGTAAGTCACTGACTGTTATTGTATCATTAAATGTATCACAGTTACCATAAAACAAATTGAAATGATTACGACAAGGTTTTCTGCCTATCCTTTGTAATCTAATGCTATTACAAGTGCCAAAGTTTTTTACTCTTTCTTTCACTAACTCCAGTGCAACTTCTGTTTGCTGTACTAACAGTGTGCAAATGCCTATATAAAGATCTATTCGGGCTCTATATCGTCGTAGAAAATCCATTCCCAAGAGACATGGCACTGCCAAATTCTTGACAACGAGGAAAATACATTTTATGGGTATTGATTGAATCTCCAGTGGTACCCAAGCTTGTATACTGACCTTTTGTGTCTGGGAGCCGATGGCTCCTGTTATTGAACATCCTTGGACGGGTAATGTTGGAATTTTAATTAATGTACTAATTTGCTTATAGAAACATAAGGACATAGCATTAATATTTGCACCTGTATCTAGGATTACAGTCGTCAAAATTCCGGCTATAGGAAGTTTTGTCATAGCTTGCACTTGGTCATCTATCGGTTCATCACCGTCAGTTGTCTCTTTCTGTTGTAATAATTCTTGTCTCATGTCAATCCCGTCATTGTATCTCAGTACAAGTACGTCATGGTTAGTCTCTCCGTCGAAGTGGTGGCCCCCATTCTGTCTCACAGCATCACTTAGGGAGCTTTCAGATGCTGGACTTAGTTTTCCTGCTTGTGTGGTTTTGATTGGCCTTCATCATTAGAAAGTTCGACCAATCTGACATTGTGAGAACACTGAGGAACAAAATTACTGTTATGCACAAACCTCGTGTCAAAATGTTGCTGCGTTTGTTCTGGTGTCCAATACGTGTTACTGTCTTCCGCGTTTGCGAAAAATACAGGGGGATTGTAATGCCTTCGCGGGGTCTGATAATTTTTATTACTATTACGATTTCCGGAATTGTTACTGTGAAATCCACCTTCACACTGTGGGTTGCCGTTAAACTGTGTGTTTCTGTACATTCCCTGCGCTTGATTTTTACTAGGCGCGGAGTTGTATTGGTATGAGTGGGCGTTATCAGCTGTTTGTTGCTGCCCGTAATTTGAGTGTTGGCTGCGCGAGTACGGTGCATTCCATTGCGATCCGCTCTGCTGTTGCCAACCTTTTTGACTGAAACCGTTTCCAAACTTCTGCTTGTACGATTGAATGCCGTACTGGTTACCAGTCATGTTATACACGGGATTGAATCGGTTGTGTTGATTATGTCTATTCCTTTTGTGCGGATACCCACTGCCTTTATTTCCGTTTTGCCAATCGTTACTATTTTTTGAACCGTTCCCTGGCTTTTCATAGCCGTTACTGTCGTAATGTTGTGGCCAAGAATTGTGCGGAGTATTCCGCGATTTGTTAGCTCTCATGTCCTCATAGATCAGGTCTAGGGAATCTAATATCGACAGAAAGGTATCTGGATCATCATTTGGTATGGCTATCAGCTTTTCACGAATCGAAATGGGTAATTTAGACTTGAGAATCATAATTACATCTTTACTATTGATGGGGTTATCCCAATACCTAATTTTGCCAAGATATTTTTCGAAGTACTTTCTCAGGCTACTATTCCTGGGGTCAAATTGTTCTGCATTATAGACTTCTTTACGAAGGCGCTTCTGAACACCTTCGCTCCAAAATTTGCTGAGGAAACAGTGCTCAAACTCCTCATATGTTCGACACTTATCAACCATTTCTGTTCCCCATATTGCCGATTCGCCACCTATATATCCGGTAACAAATTGGATACGCTGTCTATCAGTCCACGAATTTGGAAAAATGCCGGAGAATCCACGAAGAAAGACAATTGGGTGGATATTTCGTTTTTCTGGGTTAAAGGTTTGAAAAACTCGATGCTTTATCATGCTTTCTTCCTTCATCATTTTTACTACTGAGTCAGATTCTTGGTTTCGGTGACTAACTGGAATATTTGGTGGTGAAGTGTGTTCATTAGATGCAACAGGTATTCGGAATTGCCGAAATAATTCATCTTCTTCCTCTGAGGCTAAAGAGTTAGGATAATTCGGTCTCTGTATTCGGGAACTACTACTCACTTGTGCCTTCAGGTTATTTAGCTGTTCCGTTACCTCTTGCTTCCAATTTGGTAATTCTTGCTGAAGGGTACGCCTAATGCTACCGAGTTCAGACATTACGGTATCTCCGGAGCTTCCAGGAGCCGACAAGATACCAAGAGTGGTTGCTTTCACAGTCTCTACTAGGTCTTTGTTAATTTTATCTTCGACAAATTTGTCCTTTCCAGCAATCCAGTTCTCATACTTTTCTCTAAATTCTCTCTCATGACTATCTAGCCTCTCCTTTACTTTCGTTCCCGTTTCCAGAGTCAAATTTGACATTCCCTCAGTTAGTTTTTCTACCTGCGTAGTTACTCTGTCTAATCTGTGATTAACCGTGGTTACGGTGGAGTCAAGATTCTTGGTTGCGTTTCGGATGTCAGCTGTCTCGCTTTGCATGGTAGCTAAAGTGTCATTCAGTTCGAAAATTATTCCACTTCGCATTTGAGAAACAGCATCCTTAACTTGCTTTGCTACTTCTTTGGCTACGTTTTCTCTAACAGTTTTTATTTCTTCGCTTACTGTAGAAAGTTTATCTTCAATTACTGTAGAAAGTTTATCTTCAAGTGAGGCTAACATTTGTCTATTTTCGTCTTTCAAATCATTTTTAATGGAATTCACCATTTGGCGATTTTCCTCTTTCAATTGGCGATTTCCGTCCTGCATCATTTGACTTATTTGACTCAGTAGCCGTTTGAATACATCGTCTGTCACTACCCCTGAATTGCTTTCACCTGCCTCCCTTGCAACCGGTATATGGCTACGACTACTAGTGGCAGAAACTATGCTGGCATTGTCTAGTTCAGTACCAGTAACATTATGGTGTGAGGCACTAAAGTCCGTAAGATTTCCCACTTCACTTTCTACAATTGTTTCAATTGGTGTCTCAGCCCTACTAATTACCGTGCGGGACCGTAAGCGACGCGACACTTCACTCGTTTCATTCCGTTCATTTGAATCTAGTGATGACATTTTATCGTCTGCCGTAGCTCACTTATTTACAAACAGTAAGTCAATGAAGTTCGTTTGAGCTACGGCCGTCAGGTGTCGACAGAGATGTAATTTATCGGTTGCGAGTCGGTTGTCACTGCTACGTCACAAGATCGGAATGTCGGGAGATGCACGTCACGAGAACAAGAGATTATTCTGGACCGTAAAGAAAGTATGGCTGCACACTGTTCAAAATAAATGAAAACTAAGGCTGGTCAGCTCCGTGAACAGGCAGCGGACATTTAAAAACAAATGATATGCAATACACAACAATGGAATTTAAACAATACTTGAAGAAATTACTAATCTACTAAATGCAATCTACTGAATTCAAAGCAAATTTTACTGCAACTACTAAAGATCGCCACAAATTGATTAATGTCGGCTGAAATTAAGGAAGCTTGGCTACGGCTAACGAAATTTTAACTTACGTTACTGATGACTGCCTTGGGCGTTGCAACTAGATTTTCGCACAAATTCTGTTCCAAAAAAATCTCTCTTCCGTAATTTTCTCTGAATATCTCGTTTCTTTCGCTCAATGGAAATTTTATTGGATGGCGTTTGATGTCATGTAACAAATAAAAAGCACAAGATTAGCTACAATTATTTATGAATATTCCCACAATGCGTATCTTATATAAATTTTTATTCCTTTGAGTATATTTTTTAAATTCAAGTCCCTGTTCGTGCGCCAATTATAACGATATGTTTACGTAATGTGTATACATAAACATACAGTTATAAATGTCCCCGTTCGTAGTCACTAATTATAACAATATGTTACTTTTGTGCTGTAACATATAGCTATAATCAGCGGTGGAAACATATTTGCGAACGCCGACTGTGTGCGGCTGTTTCTTGTTGGATCGTCTGATCAGTCGGAAGTTGCAGTGCAGAGGAGAGTAAACGCCTATTCAAAATATAATTATTTTGGATAGCTCAACATGAATTTCCTAAGGGACCGTAGTTTATCATGCATTTACCAGTAGAATATGGCGCGGAGAAAATATTTCGCCGCATGCAACTTCCGTCCGAACTCGACGAAAGAATTCGTGACTGTGAACTCTCTATTTGGCAGAAACATAAAGAAAATTAAATAACTTCATGAAGGAGTGAGACATAGATTCTATATTAAATGAATAGTCCATACACCAGTTCCATTTAACTCTGAATTTATGGCAAGTAATAGACAAACTTACACTGCAATGACGGATTTAACATGGATGCCGTTTTGACTGGCACTTCTCTTAATGAAAACAATTCCTTTGACGTTTTCACATACACGTCGCACAATAAATCTACTGCTAGGCACTTTTAGTATTACACATTCACTTTTCACAAAAACAATATTATTTTTAACGATAATAATACGGCGGCAAGACATGCGCGTCCGACACAAGAGACAAGAGAAGAATGAGTAACTGTTCATCGAGAATATCTCGTACCTCAAAAAAAATGTGTAAAAGTGTTCTTCTTCTGTCTGTTTTTCGCGCCGCGGTTTTCAAAGTCAATAACTCACTGCATCTCTGACGGCGCTTCGACAATAATCAAGTTACGTCACAGGTCGTTCACCTTTTACATTCTCGCAACATTATTTGCTAACTGTAGCTGTTGCCGAGCGACTGCTCGATTAGTGAATGATTTAAAATGATAAGACAATCACATAATGTTACAACACACAAGAAACTTAAGTTTGTCTTTACAACTGAATATCCAGTCCTTCAACCCAGCGCACTGCATCTGGAGTTGCTAGCAAGAAGTCCTCTTTGGCGCCGTGATAGGCTCGAATCCTGCATTCACTGACAATGTGGTGAACATTCTGGTATTGAGCCCCGCAGTCACAGGCTCGATCAGGCAGCTTCTCCCACTTAAAAAGAGCATCCCTGCATCGATCATGGTCGCTACGGATTCTGTTGAGAGTAGTCCAGTTCTTGCATGGTAGCTCGAATCCACTTGGAAGTTTAGCACCTGACAAGATGTTACACAGGTGCACATCAATCACTGCTTCCCACCAACATTTCCATTCTTCCAGAGGTTTGAAATCCTTACCAACCATGTCAGCAGCATAGCACAGAGTTGGATGGCGTGATTTCAGTCTCTTACGATTTAAAAGTGGCAGGTCGCTATGCACGCGTAGGTTAGAATTCCTACAGATCTTGTGGAATTCTCTCATAAGGGCAGTACATCTGCGTAGATCAGGAGGCATTATACCGGTTAACAGTGGAAGTCAATAAACTGGAGTAGATCTGATTCCGCCAGATATTATGCGCATTGTCGTATTCAGCTGGGTATCAACAAGCCTTGTATGATGACTGTTCGTCCAAACAGGTGCACAATACTCAGCACTTGAGTACACCAAGCCCAGAGCTGAAGATCGCAGGGTGGTTGCTGAAGATCCCCAGGTAATTCCGCATAGCTTATGCAGGATGTTGTTTCGAGTCCTCAACTTTTGAGCTAAGTTAAGAAGGTGTTGTTTGAAGCATAGTGTACGATCCAGGATGACACCAAGATATTTTGGGTTCCAATTATGACAAAGAACTCTGCCTCTGAACCTTACTTCCAGTTTTACGTTCGCCAACCGGTTATTCAGTTGGAAGCAACACATTTCTGTTTTACTCACACTGGGTTGGAGTCATCTTTTTATTGAAAAGTATTAATACCTTGACTGTGTAGTTGGGATTTTCCCACACAGCTTGAAAGGAGGTAGATCGACGGTTGTCGCTATAACTCCAGTTGCGGTTATCTGAAACATGAAATTAACATATCTCCCTGATCCTTACAGATGTAATTTTAGTTCATCGTAGGAATCTGAAAAAATGGATAAAATTATAGATGTTTGAAAAAAATTTCCATTTTGAGTCCCTCTATTTCGGCCGAAAAAAATACCAAATATCAACATAAAAAATCGGCTACGATGAACTGAAGAGAATTCAGTTTGCTTCAAGGGAGACCAAAAATGATCAAAATCGGACGAAAATTAAAGCATGGGCAACGATAACCATTCCGAAAAACATGGTTTTGAGAAAAACGCGTTTAAAGTTTGACAAGTATTTATCAATAGAAAAAACAGACAAAGCATGAAACTTACGGATATGACCGATACCTAGTCCATAATAACTATCGACTCGGCTAGTGGAGAGCTGCTTTCTGCTACTTTGACCTGATACGCTCTCATTTCCGTTCTCAAAGCCCTTTTCGTCGCTGAGCGCATCGCCGCTAGTGTCTCTGTCTGCACAGAATCGGTGTATTTCATCGCCGATTTTGATTTGAATGGCATTTCCAACATGCATTGGCTGGACGTACGACCAAATTTGAAGCAATGTTGACAATTTCGCTTCGGCTGGATGTTATTTTTGGAGCGTATTTCCAAATCAGACTACTGAAACTTTCGTTCACTGTTTTGAGTGAAACCGTCCAAACAACGCTCCAGAAAATCAGGTTTACTCAAAACCCTAAACACCTCACGGACGCAACGAAGGGAGCGTGCGCGTGCAACCGGTTCTTTAACACCGAACCGTGCGGTGCACGCTCAGCTTCAAACGTTACAGAATCGTTACTTTTTGGAGCTCGCACATAATATTTTCGAGACTATTTCTTCAATGAACATACATTCGAATTCCGTAATAAAAAGAATCTAGCTTTTCCGACCGCTACCCTGTCGTTCCCACTTATTATGATGACTTGTCAAAAGCCTGAATAACCATCTTCCGCAGCGCGGACCCCTGCGAGACATGCAAGAAGAGGCAAAGACGTTCTGTAAGATGCCGATAGGGATGAAAGAGCCAGGCCAACTCCAGTGCCTTGACAAGCTGTGCTAAACTTCTCGGTTGAGGCTCTGTGCCCCGTGCAGCTAGATCGCCGTAGTCCCACAGATTCTCCTTCGGGTTTGAATCCGGGGAGTTTGGAAGCCAGTCGTGTACGGTAAACTCAACCTGCTGCTCTTTGAACCACACAAATACTGAGAGCTACACATTGTGTTGTTGATGTCATCGTGTCGAGGAAAAGCAAACTACAGTGCCAACCTCTTCATTTCAGAGTAGCACTTGCACCTTACGTCCTCAATTATTTCAATTATTTACTGGATGAATTCCAATCTCTGTCTTCCTCTACAGTTCCCTCTAGTACCGTTGGAGACATTCCCTGATATCTTAACAGATGTGTTACCGACCTCTCCCTTCTTATTTTCCATACATTCCTTTCCTCGATCATACTCCGGAGAACCTCCTCATTCCTTGCCTTATCAGTCCACGTAATTTTCAACATTCTCCTGTAGTACCACATCTCAAATGCTTCGATACCCTTCTTTTCCGGGCTTTTCTACGATCCATGTTTCGCTAACACACAATGCTGTGCTCCAAATGTCCATTCTCAGAATATTCTTCCTCAAATTAAGGCTTATGTTTGATACTATCAGACTTCTTTTGGCCAAGAATGCCCATTTTGCCAGTGCTGTTTATGTCCTCCTTGCTCCTTCTGTCATGGGTTATTTTCCTACCTAAAACTAAACTAAACTCCACCCGGACAGGCCATGGGGGCCCAAATGCATCGACCGACCGCCGTGTCATCCTCAGCCCACAGGCGACACTGGATTCAGACATGGAGGGGCGCGCGGTCAGCACACCACTCTCCCGACCGATGTCAGTTTACGAAACCGGAGCCGCTACTTCTCGATCAAGTAGCTCCTCAGTTTGCCTCACAAGGGCTGAGCGCACCTCGCTTGCCAACAGCACTCGGCAGACCGGATAGTCACCCGCCCAAGTGCTAGCCCAGCTCGACAGCGCTCAACTTCGGTGATGTAACGGGATTTTGCTGTCTAGGCAGCAGAATTCCTTAGTGATCATCAATCCTGATGTTAAGTTTCTCGCTGTTCTCATTTCTCCTACTTCCCATTACTTTTGTCTTTCTTAGATTTACTCTCAGTCCATATTCTGTGCTCATTAGACTGATGAATCCATTCAGCAGATACTGCAATTCTTCTTCACTTTCACTGAGGATAGCAATGCCACCAGCGAATCGTATCATTGATATCCTTTCACCTGGAATTTTAATTCCGCTCTTGAATCTTTCTTTTATATCCCGCATCGCTTCTTTGATGTGTAGACTGAACATTAGGGGCGAAAGACTATACCCTTTTTAAACCGAGCGCTTGGTTCTCGGCCTTTCAGTCTTATTCTTCCCTCTTGGCTCTTGTGCATGTTGTATATTACCCAGCTTTTATTATAGCTTACCCCTAATTTTCTCAGAATTTCGAACATCTTGTACTATTTGACATTGTCGAACGCTTTCTCCAGATCGACAAATCCTATGAACGTGTCTTGCTTCTTCTATCACGTCATCAGACAAGCCTTCGTCCTCATAAAGGCTAACAATGTATTCTTTCCACCTATCCGCTCTCTCCTCCGCATTTGACAGTAGAATTTCCATTTCACTCTTAATATTGCCACCCTCGATTTTAATTTCATCGCAGATTGTTTTGACTTTTGTCAACGCTGAATCAGTCCTTCCTATAATCAGTTGGCTACAAAAGCCCTAGATTTCAACGTAATCTCCGTTCAATGAGACAGCATTACGCCACCTTACTGGGAGGTCCTGTATGCCCGCATGGGTCGACGCCAGAGCCAACTTTGTGCTGCATCAATAACCTCCCCATCACACACGTACTGCTTCCCGCGGAGTCCTTCATGTGGCCAAAGAAAGAAAGCTGGAAAGTGAGAGATCCGGGCTGTAGCGCGGATGAGGAACAACAGTCCATTGATGTTTTGTGGACTGCTCTTGGATGTACAGACTAGTGTGAGCCCTTGCACTGTCACGGAGAAGAAGAAAAAGAAGAAAATCCTTTGCATTTTTGTGGGGAGCAACACACTGCAGTTGTTTCTTCGATTTCCTGAGGGTAGCACAATACACTTCAGAATTGATCGTTGCACAGTGAGGGCGGGCATCAAATAGAATAACCCCTTCAGAGACCCAGGACACCGTCGCCAAAACTTTACTGTCAGCGGGTACGGCTTTGAACATTTTCGTCGCAGGAGAGGTGGTGTGGCGCCACTCCGTGGTTCAAATGGCTCTGAGCACTATGGGACTTAACATCTGAGGTCATCAGTCCCCTAGAACTTAGAACTACTTAAACCTAACTAACCTAAGGACATAACACACATCCATGCCCGAGGCAGGATTCGAAACCGCGACTGTAGCAGTCGCGCGGTTCCAGACTGAAGCGCCTAGAACCGCTCGGCCACAGCGGCCGGCGCCATTCCGTGGATTGGCATTTTGTTTCTGGTTCGAAGTGATGAACCCATGTTTCATCGCCTGTGAAGATGTTCAGCAAAAAATTGCCACGATCGGTCTCGTAACGCGCAAGCAGTCTTGCACAGACAGCCCTTCTTTGCTCATTATGGTCGTCTGTTAGGCGCCGAGGAACCCAGCGAGCAGACACTTCTGAGTACATCAACTGGTGGATGAGCGTGTCAGTAGAGACGTCCAGTTGAGCAGCGAGGTGTTCGACTGTAATCCGGCGATCGCTTGGATGGGAGTGTCCGCACATTCCAACATTACAGAAGTCACAGCTGTATGCGGCCAGTCAGCGGGCAAGAGGCTCGACAGGTTTGCTTTACCTTGTTGCGATGATGACAGACGCTTCGCCCAACGACTCACCATTTTTTTCAGCCATGTCTCCATATACGAGAGTGAGTCAATTGAAAACCTTAAATATTTTTTTAAATATTATTTATTGTGCAGAAGTGGTAAAAAGCTGTATCACTTTCCAACATAACCTCCCCCGCGCTCAATGCAAGTCCTCCAGCGCTTACAAACAGCATAAATTGCTTTCGAAAACAATTCTTTTGGTAGACCGCGCAACCACTCGTGCACCGCATGGCGTACCTCTTCATCAGAACAGAACTTCTTTCCTCCCATTGCGTCTTTGAGTGGTCCAAATATACGGAAATCACTTGGGGCAACGTCTGGTGAGGTTGGTGTATGAGGAAGACACTCAAAATGCAGGTCTGTGATTGTTGCAACTGTTGTACGGGCAGTATGGGGCCTTGCATTGTCGTGTTGCAAAAGGACACCTGCCGACAGCAATCCACGTCGCTGTGATTTGTTTGCAGGCCGCAGATGATTTTTAGGAAATCTGTGTATGATGCACTGGTGACAGTGGTCCCTCTAGGCATGTAATGCTCCAAAATGACGCCTTTTTCGTCCCAAAAGAGAGTCAGCATAACCTTTCCTGCTGATGGTTCTGTTCGAAACTTCTTTGGTTTTGGTGATGAGGAATGGCGCCATTCCTCGCTCGCTCTCTTCGTTTCCGGTTGGTGGAAGTGAACCCAGGTTTCGTCTCTAGTAACAATTCTTGCAAGGAAGCCATCACCTTTTCGTTCAAAGCGCCGAAGAAGTTCTTCACAAGTATCAATTCGTCGTTCTCTCATTTCAGGAGTCAGCTGCCGTGGCACCCATTGCCGACACTTTATGAAACTGGAGCACATCATGCACAATGTGGTGTGCTGACCCATGACTAACCTGTAAACATGCTGCATTTTCATTCAGTGTCACTCGGCGGTATTCCTTTACTATGGCTTCAGCTGCTGCAATGTTCTGTGGAGTCACAACTCGTTGTGCCTGACCTGGACGAGGAGCCTCTTCCACTGAAGTCACACCATTTGTGAACTTCCTGCTCCATTCGTAGACTTGCTGCTGTGACAAACATACATCACCGTACTGAAGCTTCATTCGTCGATGAATTTCAATAGGTTTCACACCTTCACTACGCAAAAACCGAATAACAGAACGCTGTTCTTCCCCGGTGCAAGTCGCAAGTGAGGCGGCCGTCCTTATACTGATACTAGAGTTGTGGCGATTCGTGAATGAATCGTTCATTTGAACGACTCTAAATAAATAATCGTAAGAATCGAATCGCGATACGGACGAATCGTCGTTCAAAATAATCGTAAGAACGATTGCGTGTTTCCGAGTCGTGACGATTCCAAGTTCCAACGATTCATCGATTCTTGGTATGCTATGCTTCGAAGGCAACTTCTGAATCGTGCCGAATGATTACGACCGCCAGATGACAGTCAAGCCTTATAGAGACAATATAGGCTCTCTAACCAACACCTTTCTTGGCGGATCGCCGTGTAATACCGTCTTTAAACAAAAGCTTTTTAATTAATAATGTCGAGTTCGAGTTTTCGAATGTTATCGTGTTCAGATTCATACCAAATTTTAGTGAAGTAATGTCGCTGTATATGATTGAATCCTACTGTTTAGAAGTATGTCGTCTTCTCGCGTAAATAGTAGTGACAGCGGCAAGTTCTTAGACAAATTAAAAGCAAAATACCTATGCTTTGTATTTAGAAGAAATGAAAGTTAAGCTAAATTTGTTGTGTGGGAGGGCTGTCAGCTGCTTTATGAATTACAAGGGTGATGTGGACCTCGAAAGACATCTTAGCACAGAGAAACATACGATGATATGAGCCAAACCACGTCTGCCTCACTGCTAGATTTTGTTACTATAAAACAGACGTCAGTAGTTATATACGTTCAAGCGACACAACCAAATTGGCATACCACGTAATTTTGCATCGCCTTTTGCACAAATCGACTCCTCTTTCCTGGCATACTGAAATAAAACAATAGATGCAATCAAATCAAACGTGACCTTTCATCAATATAAATCGAGAATCACACTTGTAACGTCATATGCATGTTTCCCCATAAATAAACAATTTCTGGCATATCTTATAATGACACAGTTCGATTCTAACCCCATTGACAATTTCAGACATGTCCTGTCATCTTGAGTAAGATGTAGAACTTTTTACATTCTGTAAGAATCGTGCCATCGCAGACTAGATTAAATCGTGAAAGAATCGTACGAATGGATTCGCAATGTGAGATTGAATCGTAGGAATCGAATCGGGAAAAAGAATCGTGTTGCCCAACTCTAACTGATACTGCGACGGTATGTGTGCATCTGCACTATGCTGCCACCTACAGGCCATTCTGCACGCTGTTTGTAGCACGCTTGCCAACTTACAGGATAACTGCGCGAAATTTCGATTTGTTATTACAAATTTAAGGTTTTCATTTGACTCACCCTCGTACATTCTGCAAGCGCCTATGAATATCGCCGATGCTGTAATTTTCCGCCATAAGAAACAGAATGACAGCTCTCTGCTTGGAAAGCACCTCCGTTACAGACGCCATTTCGAAGGCTACGTACAGCGCCGCCACCTGTCCGAACTTCATAAAGCTATAGGACCTGAAGTTGAAATGTTCCACGATGTCCCACAATAAATTCCCCCCTTTTCAACCTATATTGGTCAAGAAAAATTACGTGGTACATTACTTATTGAAAACTCTTCGTAGATGCATTCTTATATTGATCCACAGTGCCTTCACCCAGGGAATAGCGCGATAACATTCCCCAGACCACAACGCTCCACCCTACCGCCTGAATCCTTCCGATGATTGTTGCAGGATTTTTGCTTTCAGACGTATTACGCCATACACACCAACAGCCATCGGTCGGCTGGAGCATGACACGTGGTTCGTCTGAAAAGCCACATGTCATCAGTGGATGTAGAGTTGCTGTACTGGCGTGCAAATTCCAGCCTTCGTCGCCACTGAACAGCAGTCAGCATGGGTACATGAACGATTCTCCTGCAGCGGAGGCCCTTTCTACACAGGAACGTTTGCTGAACTGTCGATGAGAAAACACTGTTGGTAGCCCCTTGGTTCATCTGGCCGGTCAGTTGCTCAATAGTTGCGCGTCTATCCGCCCATTCGTATCTCCGCAGCCGTCGTTCACCCCTGTCATCTATGGCCTGTGTTGTACCATTTGCCTCAGCACCCTTTTCGGATAGTGTCGTTTTGTCAAGCACGGTGAACTTTAATCACGGCGGCACGCGAACAATTTACAGACTTAATCGTATCGGAAATACTACCACGCTTGGCCCGAAAGCCAATGATCATGCCCATTTGGACGTCAAATAAATGGCTCCTTTTACGCTTACGACACTGACTGCACTGTTTTCCGCGTCCCCCGGCACGCTTTATATACTCCTCACTGCTAGTGCTGCCACCTGCTTTCTTTTAATGGTTATTGCATTGCGACATCGAAAATAGGCGGTGGTCACATTTCCGTGTAGTAACTGAATGTTAACTATTTCTTCAAGCCAAACATCCACAGCAGGTGAAAACTATTTCCCAGCTACGGTTACGTAAGCCAGATTTCCACAGACATGAATTACTTACACGTGCAGTCCCCCCCACCACCACTTGCAAAAGTCATCTTACATGTGGAAATACCCTAGATGCGTACTGTCATGCCAACTTACTCGGTAATTACGAAAATTAAAATATGTTTAACTTTTTTTAACGATGTGGCTTCCCCCACCATCGCCTACGAGCTTCAGCTATTGCCGATAGGTGGATCTGCTCTCATTCTACTCTGGTTCGTTTGCCAGCACAGTTCAACAATTCTTTTTTTATTTATTTACCCTAAAGTTAGCGTAATGTCAGAATAACGGCCGTACTCTTCAACTAAGTAAATAAATACTTTCTGAAATGGCAAAATGTTTTTGAACCGTGCGATAGGATTCTAGCATTCGGCAATACTTTATAATTGCTTATTCGTAATAGAGTAACAAAACATCGTTTGAATCTCGAAAATGATTTAGAAGTATTGTAGCTGAGAGTTGGGACTTGTTGAGGCTCGTATTACTGGAGAACAGTTACAGTGTAAAGGTATTTTTTATGTCAGTATAACGATTATAATTTTTTGTTTCAGTCATTAAGTATAAATATTACGGTGAAATGGAAATTTATTTGTGGCTTTAGTAATTTAAAATTACTCTTGATCCTTATTAAAAGCCTTTACAAATGTAACAGTGTTCGTATTGGCGGTATCATCGAGTAATGACCATTCGGCACAGAGTTTGATGCTGCGTCGGTAAATTAATGTTTTTTTACAGCATCTGTGATCTATCACAACCTTGACTAATCCTGAAAATGAAAACAAAGCTGAACTTTTGATTTCCGATTTTCAGTGTATCGTAGATAACATAAAAATTTAGGAGTAATGGTCTTAGGAATGCGATTACAGTACCGGTAACTCCAGTTGCCAGATATTTCAATGTTATTCGTAATTTAATGCGAGCTTGCACGGCATTTCGCATACGTGTATTAGATTTTTCTACAGAGATAGAAATATTGCTCAGAAAGATATCGAAATTGATTTCACCCTTCCGAAAATGATTTTCGGTCCTCGGCAGATAACTACCTTCTTCGCATATTGAATGTTCCCCAATGATTCCTATGAGATGCCCATTTCCATACCCAGCATTTGTGGGTTTGATATTTGTTAGTGAACGTCACTATAAGCCATTCGGCTAAAAGCTGCCAAACTCCTGTACCATTAATTTCACTTGTCACCATCTTGGAAGTTACGTAAGTAGCTTTTCCAACTTCAGCGTGTGCAAATGTTAACTTACATGTAAGCGTAGTGGTGGGGGAATGCACGTGTAAGAAATTCTTGCATGTGGAAACCTAGTTTTACTGATGGCTGATTTGCACTCTTAAACACTTGATTGATAGAGTTGTGCTTCGACAAAGGTGTGGTAACACAATAACAAATAACAAATGACATTTAATACGAGTACGTTACAAAATGGTGTTTAACTTTGGTACAGTTTGACCTATACCACTTTAATCTGAAACTAATACAAAAATGGTTCAAATGGCTCTGAACACTATGGCACTTAACATTTGAGGTCATCAGTCCCCTAGAACTTAGAACTACTTAAACCTAACTAACCTAAGGACATCACACGCGACCATGCCCGAGGCAGGATTCGAACCTGCGACCGTAGCGGTCGCGCGGTTCCAGACTGAAGCCCTAGAACCGCTCGGTCACTGCAAACTAATACAAATACAACTGAATAACTGTTGTCACTTGGCAGACAGTCTATGATATATGTTGTTGTTGTTGTGGTCTTCAGTCCTGAGACTCGTTTGATGCAGCTCTCCATGCTACTCTATCCTGTGCAAGCTTCTTCATCTCCCAGTACCTACTGCAACCTACATCCTTCTGAATCTGCTTAGTGTATTCATCTCTTGGTCTCCCTCTACGATTTTTACCCTCCACGCTGCCTTCCAATACTAAATTGGTGATCCCTTGATGCCTCAGAACATGTCCTACCAACCGATCCCTTCTTCTAGTCAAGTTGTGCCACAAACTTCTCTTCTCCCCAATCCTACTCAATACCTCCTCATTAGTTATATTATCTACCCATCTAATCTTCAGCATTCTTCTGTAGCACCACATTTCGAAAGCTTCTATTCTCTTCATGTCCAAACTATTTATCGTCCATGTTTCACTTCCATACATGGCTATACTCCATACAAATACTTTCAGAAACGACTTCCTGACACTTAAATCTATACTCGATGTTAACAAATTTCTCTTGTTCAGAAGCGCTTTCCTTGCCATTGCCAGTATACATTTTATATCCTCTCTACTTCGACCATCATCAGTTAGTTTGCTCCCCAAATAGCAAAACTCCTTTACTACTTTAAGTGTCTCATTTCCTAATCTAATTCCCTCAGCATCACCTGACTTAATTCGACTACATTCCATTATCCTCGTTTTGCTTTTGTTGATGTTCATCTCATATCCTCCTTTCAAGACACTGTCCATTCCGTTCAACTGTTCTTCCAAGTCCTTTGCTGTCTCTGACAGAATTACAATGTCATCGGCGAACCTCAAAGTATTTTTTTCTTCTCCCTGGATTTTAATACCTACTCCGAATTTTTCTTTTGTTTCCTTCAATGCTTGTTCAATGTACAGTTTGAATAACATCGGGGGAGAGGCTACAACCCTGTCTCACTCCCTTCCCAACCACTGCTTCCCTTTCATGTTCCTCGACTCTCATTACTGCCATCTGGTTTCTGTACAAATTGTAAATAGCCTTTTGCTCCCTGTATTTTACCCCTGCCACCTTCAGAATTTGGAAGAGAGTATTCCAGTCAACATTGTCAAAAGCTTTCTCTAAGTCTACAAATGCTAGAAACTTAGGTTTGACTTTCCTTAATCTAGCTTCTAAGGTAAGTCGTAGGGTCAGTATTGCCTCACGTGTTTCTATATTTCTACGGAATCCAAACTGACTATGATATATAAGTGACAATAATGTTGTAAACGTCCTGTTACTAGTTCTATAGCTGAATCGGCATAAGGTGTTACCAACTTTCAACAACGAAGTGCCCATTGTTGCAGGCAAAAACAATAGCCGTCTATACAGCCCTGGCAACGCTGAGGCGTTGCCATAGAGACGCTTGCAAAAATCGCGCAACCTGATTAGTTTCAGTAGGTACACGGAGCTGCTGCGCTCAGCCCATTGCAAATGCCAGAGATCTTCTGACAGTGACTCGACTATATTTCTCCGTACACATAGACTACTTAGTCGAAAGACAGTCTTCAGAGTACTGTACGGAGATAATTGCAGGCACTGAAATGAATTCCTTAACTGCTGGTTTATAACTGCGTAACTGCTGGTGTCTCTGGGTGTCTGCTGCGCGTTGTGTTTTTTACCTGTCGTCAGCCAATACAAGGTTGATGCGATATGGTCCACAGTGACAGCATTCCCACTTGGCTGCTGTCCACTCTATCAGTGGAAGTATCGATGCACTCAAGCAAGTGACGCAGATGCAGTGGTCCAGATTTGTGAGCAGCACCTGGAATCCGCTGCATGGGCCTGAGATATGTTAGGTGTGGTTGAGCATGTGTGGTGGCGGCTTTTCGAGGTATTTGTTGTGTGCCTCTTGCTTGGTGCACAACAATCAACATTGGTCCACTTTCCACGGTAACAGTGAGATATCTTATGTTAGCTGCAACGCTACTCATGATGGGACACTTTGGACTTCACTACTCTTGACGGGACACTTTCTTCAGCACCTATTACATGAGCAACTTCCTTGTCTCATTTGACTACTTGTGGTGAGTAAGTCTATTGTTCGGCTGAATTTTGTGGAACAAAATGGTACGAAATAAATAAGGTCTGCCTGTGACTGGCTTTTCTACCATCATATTAACACTAGAACGGCGGAAGGGGTCAAAATGGCCTCTGTCATATGTTTTTCGTTCATTGTCGTAATCAATTTATTTACTTCGTTAATGAAATAACATGACTTTTTCTAATTGTTTCTCTTTCTGAAGATGTTTTAGTATTTACACTATATTTTAATTTTCTTTGCCATTTCATTCAGTATACCTAGAACGGCAGAGGGGGCCAATTTAACCTCACTGTAATTTGTCTTCTGAATATATATAAATTATCCAACAATACGGTGGTAACAGTGAGCAGCAACGCAGAGCATTTGCTCCTCACTGTTGCAACTTGGCGCGTGTACATTCCAGTCCGCCACAGCTTATGTTGTATCACTCAGGCAGTCTTTATCCGTAAACACGTTTTCGAACATGTATCGTCAGTGTGGACTTTCTGATGAAGTAGTGTTACATCTCTTAAAGAATTCCGAAGGTGAATCGGAAATGACTTCACTGATGAAGATGATGGTTATGTACCTGACACAAGTGAAGATGGAGACATTGTGAACGAGGGGCGATTAGTGGAAGAGGATTCAGATGCTGATATACGTCAGTCATCACCACTATCACCGCAGCAGGTACAGTTGGAAGCATTTACAAAGATGATTGCAAGGAGTGGAACCGTGTGGGAGACTGGAAATTATTAACCTTCTGGAAGGTGGTCAGCTGTGAATGTTCTGAAGGAGAGAGGAGATCCCACTGCTTATGTTTGCCAACGATCAGACAGCTCGGTCATCAGTGCCATCTGTCTTATTTTTAATGAAGCAATGCTATGTCTCATGAAGAAATACACAGAATCAAATGCTCGAAAAGTACTAAAAAACAATGTCTGGACTGTGTCACTTGAAGAAATGGAGAAACTGATAGCCATCATGTTTGTTCGGGGTGTATGGTGCACAAAAGGTATGTCTGTGGATGACCTCTGGTCGCACTCTAGGGGTCCTGCCTTTATCAAGGACATTATGCGAAGGGACAGATTTCTCCGTTTTGATGAAAAATCGACTCAGGCTGAACACCTGGCAGCCAACAAATTCGCTCTTGTGTATGAAATTTGGGGAAAGTTCATTCAAAACAATATTCGCACTTACCACCCTGGAGAAAATATGACCATTGACGAGCAACTGCTAACAGGCAAAGCAAGAAGCAGGTTTACTCAATTCATGTTCAACAAACCGGACAAATAAGGTCTCAAATTGTTGTTGGCTGTTGATGTAACGACTAAGTATATATGTACTGCTTTCCCACACCTTGACAAAGAGGACTCGCATAGAGAAAAACAACAACTTGGAGACTATGTCGTTCTGCGTCTCATGGAGCCATTTGTAACTCAAGGAAGAAATGTGACCACAGACAACTTCTTTACGTCTCTTCAACTTTCTAGAAAGCTCAAAGACAAGAAAACTTCATTAATTGGTACAATGAACAAGATCCGCCATGAAATCCCCAATGATATATGGAAGCCAAATGCTGAAATACACTCCACTACAATACTGAACAATAGTGGCAACACAGACTGCATACCTTGACTCTACACCAAGGAAAGAAAAATAAAAATGTCATTCTTCTGAGTACGCAGCACGTTGAAGTAGCAATAAGCAAGGAAGGAAAGAAAAAAACCTGAAACCGTAACATTCTACAATGCAACAAAGTATGGGGTGGACATGGTTGATCAAATGACCTGTAAATATACTACGAAGGTTGCATGTAGAAGATGGCCAATGCATGTCTTCTACAACATACTATACATGACAGCAGTAAATGCATGGGTCATCTATAACATAGTAACGAACAAGAAAATGGAAAGGAAGAAGTTCTTACTTCAACTGGCAAATGAACGCAAGAGCAAGAACATCTAGCAAAGGAAAAGGATATGGGACTGAAATCACCCAGAAAGCGGGGCATGTGCCAAATCAGCATCTGTAAAGGCAACAAGACCAGAGAAAACTGTGTAAAGTGCCACAAAGCCGTGTGTGGAAAACGTGCGCGTAAAACAGAAATTACCTGTGCTAAGTGTGTCTAGCAGCTTCAGATGATATGAGTGAAAAGTGATACAGAGCTGTTTGTAAAGCACATGTGAGAGTAAAATAGACCAAATGTACTAAATGTGTCTAGAAGGTTGTACAAATAGTTAATAAATTAAAATCTATAGCTAAGAAACTTGTTAGCAGTAGCAACAATGGCCGGCTGCTGTGGTTGAGCGGTTCTAGGCACTTCAGTCGGGAACCGCGCTGCTGCTACAGTCGCAGGTTCAAATCCTGCCTTGGCCATGGATGTGTGTGATGTCCTTAGGTTAGTTAGGTTGAAGTAGTTCTAAGTCTAGGGGCTGATGACTTCAGATGTTAAGTCCCATAGTGCTTAGAGCCATTTGAGTAGCAGCAATAAATGTGTTTGATACATTGTTGTTCTAATAAATTAGTAATTATTATTTATAATTGTAAATAATTGTTGTGATTACGAGAAATAAAGTATTGATTAACAGACACTAAAAAAAGTACTTGTTTAAGTCAAATATGAAAATATTTTGTATGGGGTCAAAATGACCCCTTGCCTCCATTTTAGGAATGTCAGAAACTCCACCATTCTTTTGTTAAATTGACCTCACCTGCTCAAATTCTGCTCCCTATATCGTGAAGGCAACAGATTTCTTCTTTTACTGCTTGGGATTTTATTGCCAAGATAACTAAATAAACTGGTTTACGAAGGGAATAGGAGAGACTACAGACAAGCAGCAGATGGACAATGGTAATTGTTGTGACTTGGCAAGACAGCTAAGCCACTATGATTGGTAGCCGAAAGGCACGCGTTAAGCTCACGCAGACTGGCGTGAGGTCTGGAACAGGATAATGTAATTAATATAGCCAATAAGGTACGTTGCTGCTGGAATACTTAACTTTAATCCATAATTGGTGTACATCGGTCTGACGGTACAGGCATCACAAGATAAATAGCAATTGATTATGGTGCCTTGCTAGGTCGTAGCAAATGACGTAGCTGAACGCTATGCTAACTATCGTCTCGGCAAATGAGAGCGTAATTTGTCAGTGAACCATCGCTAGCAAAGTCGGTTGTATAACTGGGGCGAGTGCTAGGAAGTGTCTCTAGACCTGCCGTGTGGCGGCACTCGGTCTGCAATCACTGACAGTGGCGACACGCGGGTCCGTCGTATCTAGCGGACCGCGGCCGATTTAAAGGCTACCACCTAGCAAGTGTGGTGTCAGGAACACATTATAAATAATGATAATTTGTCCAGTCCCTAGAGACAGTATTGATCAGAAATCAGAGACGAACTTTGTGAACTGAGAATCAAGAACGAAAGTAATGCGCGATGAGTAATCACGAACTGCGAGCACGCAGACAGGGGCAATGCGACAAAGTTTAATGTTCTAGCGTTGTAGGTACCATGAAACTAAATCCTCAGTGTGCAAATGGCATATCTGCAGCTTCAAGGACAGATGTGCTACGAGCATTCTGCCGTTAACGTCCCAGCTAAAGGTGAATGTAACAGTGCGTGGTTGCTTCCAGGGTGGTGTAAACCGACACATGCCTCGCGAAAAAAAGGCAGCAACTACCACACTAGTGCTAATCACGAAGTGAAGCCTACCAAGCACAGTAACGAACTGAGACTGAGAGGGTGTCTCTCAGTAGTTTTGTTACCAAGAAGCAGCTTAGTTGTGTGCTTCTTCCGAGAGGGAAAGGTCTCATAGCCATCTTAACTTGGAGCGGTCATGCCGACTGTCGCTTAGACTTTCTGCTGAGTGGCAGTTCGGCCTGCCCACGTGCAGGTTTGTGTTCGAACTCTCTGACCTCGGAAAGGGTTAACGTTCCTCTGTTTTGGCGTTACCTTGACTTGAATTTGAAACTAACAACCACTGTAACTTCTGCAGATTTACGTGATATTGAGTATTTAATTAATTAAGTGATTTTTGTCAACAAAAACTGCTCCATCCTCAACATTCGATAGTCCTCTACTTAGGCAAGTTATTGGTGACTTCAGTTGGCTTGGGAAAATTAGTTTTAAAATATAAATTAGCGGATTAAATTCGTCGACTAATTAATTAATTGGTATACAGCTCCATGCTTTCTACCATTTAACTCGTAAATAAATAATCAGTCCGAATCCTTGATTGGAAATTCAGCTATAATTTTATTTTATTCTCTCACTTTGTAATGGGACTGGAGTTGGCAGTTGCTGAGAGCTCGCCACATGCTCTAAACGTCTTTGGAAAGTTTCTGAGCGACAAATCTATCAGAGCGCCCCTGGCCTCTTATTTATGTACTGATTCACTGGTTATGAGAGGTCGTTTCCGTTTACACGTCAGCTCCCAAATTGCTTGTGTTGTGAGAGTTCGCTGTTGTGAATTTTGGCGCCTGAACTGTGAAAGTAAGATTCTGAGAGACGACCTTTTTCCCGAAAACGTCGATATATAGAAACAAGGTCTAGAACTTAGCAATCATAATAGGGTTATTACGACAAAAGCAAAATTCACGATGGATGTTTTTGTCAGAGGTTATATGGTAAAATCTTTACACTTCTGAGAACTGAAAGAATATGAGAAGTATCATTCAGACAGTTTGAAACATGTATATTTATTTTCTCTAGAAAACATATATTTGCAAATACATCAAACAGTATTTAGATTAGATTAGTTCTTACTCCATAGACCATGAATTTTTTTCGATGCTTCGTAATGATGTGGGCTGTGTCAGTTTAACAAAAGGTTTATTTACATGCTTTTTTAAGTTACTAATTTATATCTAAAAATTCATCTATTGGGTGGAAGGAGTTGTCATTCGTGGATTCTTTTTATTTGTTTTTAAATATTGATTAGCTATCTGTCAGATTTTTGATGCTGTTTGGTAAGTTCCAAAGCTAGATATAACACAAAGTAGTGAAGATCAACCTTTCTCCTAGTGTTGGGACTATGCACATTCATTTGTTTTTGAATTAGGATGGGTTATTGAAGCTAATGTGCATATCCCTAGTATCCTTAATTCCTTAAAAAATATCTGCAAGATGATCTTGGCTGGGCTCCAGCTATTATTCTAATTACATGCCTTTGTACAATGAATACTTTCCTTAATGATGAATTACCCCAAAATATGATGCCATACAAAAGTAGTGAATTAAAATAGGCATAGTAAGCTAATTTACTTATATGTTTATCGCCAAAATTTGCACTGGCCCTAACAGTATAAGTGGCAGACCTCAAACATTTCAGCAGATCATCAGTGTGTTTCTTCCAGTTCAATCTCTCATCACTGCACATACCCAAAAGTCTGGGATATTCTGCCTTAGCTACAGACTTCTAACTCTGTATTTATTAATGGTGTTTTGCCATTTACTGTACAAAACTGTACCGAGTATACTGTGTTTTATCAAAATGTAATGAGTGCCATTTGAAGGGAACCACTTATTAAATTTCCGAAAGATAATATTTGCAATTTCCTGAGTTAATTCTTGTTCGTTGGGTGTGATTACTATACTTATAACATCATCAAAAGAACTAGCTTTGCAGGTTCATGAATATAAAATGACAAGTCATTAATGTATATTAATATGGAACCCAAGAGTCAACCCTGTGGGACTCCATTCTTGATAGCTCCTCAGTTTGAGGAATCTGCTGAGTTTTGTACATTACATGAACTGTTTATTTCAACATTCTGTACTCTTCTAGTAAAATATGAATTAAACCATTTGTGTACTGGCCTGCTCTTACCACAATACTTAAGGTTATGTAGAAGAATTCCATGATTTACACAATCAAAAGCATTTGAGAGGCCACAGAAAATCCCAGTCCGTGATTCAGAGCATTTAATGTTTGATCAGTGAAAGCATATATAGCATTTTATATTGAAAAGCCTTTCTGGAAACCAAACTGGCAGTACTTTGTTTTTACAATTATATGAAGCTACTCTTGAATACATTTTTTTTCAAGAATTTTGGACAAAGCACTTAGAAGTGAGACTGGGAGGTAGTTGTTGGCGTTGGACCTATCCCTATCTTTTATGCAATGGTTTAACAATAGGAAGTTTCAGTTTATCAGGAAAAATGCTCTGTTTCTGTGAGCTATGACATAAGTGGCTGAGAATGCTACTTATCTGTTGGGAACAAGCTTTTAATACTTCGTTGGAAGTGCCATCGATTCCATGCAAGATTTTACTTTACCAATGAATGACTGTTTTCCTAACTTCAGAAGGAAATATGGGTAGAATTTCAGTTTTATCAAATTGCATAGGTATTGTCTCTTCCATACATACCTTTGACTTTTCTAAAGAACTTCTGGATGCTATTTTCTCCACAACATTTAAAAAATGACTAAAAAATATTTTCAACCTCTGATATTATTAACAAAACTTTTCTTCAGTTTGATGGTAATAGCCTTCTCGTGATCTTGTCTGCCCTGTTTCCCCTTCAATAATATTAAAAATTGTTTTAATTTTAGTATTAGAGTTGCTAATCTCAGACGTAATACACATACTTCTGAACTTTTTAGAAACTTCCCTTAATATAGTATAGTAGATTTTATAATATTTGACTATCTCTAGGTCATTACTCTTTCTTGTTGTTAGATACGTTTCCCTTTTCTAGTTACAAGATATTTTTATCCCTTTAGTAAACCATGGTTTTACATAGTTTCTTACAATTATATTTCACTGTTTTACTAGGGAAACTGTTTCCAAAAAAGCTCACAAACGCGTCATAAGTTATATTTGAAATTAGCATCAGTTTCCCAGTACACCTCGTCCCAGTCTAACTGCTGCAAGCATTTCTTAAACTTTGCTACCGTTAAATTGTTAATTGAATACATCATTTTGGAGGACTGTTTTGCATTACTGTATGGAGCTATTTCATACACTGAACTAGCTGTGCATCATGATAAAAGAGATCATTCTTAATGGGACAAATGTTTATTTGATTAAATTTATCTTGGTCTATGGAAATATTATGTATCTATTAGTGTACTTCTTTCCTGTGCTACCTGAGTAGGAAACTTAATAGTCGATATCAAATTGAAAGAACCTGGTAATGCTTCAAGATCATTCTTCCTATCAGATTCTTTCAGAAAATCCACATTGAAATCCCCACAAATAACAATTTGCTTGCCTGTGTCTGACAGATAGCATACAACAAGGAATCCAAATTTTTCAGAAGTAGCTGAAATTTTCCCAGTGGGAACCTGTACACAGTTACAGTTATAAAATTACCATTAGTTTAGGCTCACAAGTTTATGCTTCTATACATTGCCCTACACAAAATATTTTAGTTTATAAATTGTTTGACACTATGACAACATTTAAGACATGGTAACTCCTCCTTTTTCCATACACTGAAGGCTTATATCCACTTACATTTACGTTTTCTATATCTGTGATTTTATGATATTCATACAGGAGTAATATGTCTTTTGCATTTTCTGTTTCTAAATCTTCCAACGAAACAAGAAATTCATCACTTTGTTTTTTAATTCCGTGATATTCTGATACAGTATGCTAACATCATTTTTCGCTGCACTTTTACAAGAATTTTGTGATATTTTAATATTTTTAGTACCTGCCTGTTTGAGCTTCTCATTATACTTCATTCCTTTCAATGTTGTAACATTGGATACTGATATCAGCCTGAAAAAGAGGTTCTTCCATGAATTTCAGTGCCCCACGCCCCCCTTAAGAATTCTGCTTTCGACCCAGCCAGTTTATTCTTCCCTTTCCTGTTGAGATGCAGGCCATGCCTAGTGAAATCCTGCCTACCAATAGCATCAACAAAAACCTAACCCATGTCTGACTAAGTGGCCACCCAAACCAGCCGATCCAATTTCATGTTGCTCCTCCTTACAGAGCTGTTCGAACTGGGGTCAAACATTTGTCATGAAAGCAAAAACCAACCCAAAATTTGTATGGTTCATTACAGAAGCTATTTTACCAGGTCACTCTCAATATCATAGCCCTGATCTCCATCAGTACTGTTTCCTGTTCCAGCCACTATCACAACATGATCCTGATTTGTAAAGTCCTTGCACAAGGATCTTGCATCCTCTACCACTTAGCGAAGACATGCACTAGGAGAAAATGTTTGTGACTTGGTAATGATACATAATTTTTCCTGCAAAATCTGGCCCAAACCTCTTCCATAGCTACATCCTAGCAGCAGAACTTTGCTCTTACTATCTACTTTTTTTAACCAGTTGGTTTCCTAATAAAAGGCTGTTGGATATTCACTACACCTGCATCTATGTGATCCTTTTCCTTACTTAACTGAGGTAGCAGGGTAAATATGTTTTTTGTGCCAATGAGGAAACTATGAGATACTGTTCTCTTTTTGTGGCCCAATTCCCTGCTATCACTTCCCAATTGTCTTCGTACTTCTCCCCCATTAACCTTATCAGTCCCTACCTAACACTATCCAATTCAACATTAAGAGCTCTAATCAGCCCTTCCTGCTGAGCCATTTTCCTGTCCCTTGATCATACTGTATAATACCATGGAAGAGTCTCATTTACTTCCCAGTTCCACAGCCACAACACCCCCCCCCCCCCCCGCCCAGTTGAAACCATCTGTAACTCAGCTGTGTAGAACCCCAGAACTAACTTTCCTCCAGCAGCTCAAACACTTCACACTCATAGTTGTTTACAAATATATTTACGAAATTTAGCTGAAAAAACGATAATATTTTATCATCTACAGATCCCAGGAGACACTAAAGTTATGTAGGACACTAATATATGTGTGTACTATTAATCTACAAACGTAATACACTTAAACTTATGTTAAAACTGTAAACTTGTACACTCGAAAAATTAGGCCTACTATCGCGTAAGCGCGACATGTACTTTTGCGTTTTAAAAAGAAATAAAATAGAACTTTAAACCTTAAATTCCATAAGTTCATAAGGCTCTACTTCATATACGCAGAACGAAAGCAACTTAAATCCAGCACGCAGAAGTCTCAAGTTTGTGTAAATCTACATCTGGAAAAGGCGAAAAGCGGCACTTGCGAAATGTTTTGTATTATCGAAATGCGTTAGCTTAGAATGCAGCAGTGTAAGTAGAGCCTTTTTGCTTTATCCTTTGCATCTTATTTTCTTCATAAATGTCAAACAACATAGAAATGAAAATTAGTTTTCTCGATAAAGAAATCTCTTTGACTGTATAAATAATTTTTGTTAATCACTTTTATGTATTTATATGTAGGCTTTTTCATTTCTCACATATTGTAAGACATTGAAACCTTTTTGTTTTCATATATTTCGTCTCTCTTGTAACAAATGCTATTCTAGTACCTAACACAGAATCACGTGCAAACTTCTCAGTGTGTCACAGCAACATAACAAACAACACAATGACGACTTAGAACGACATTTCGTATCTACCATATAAGTGGTCATGGCGACAGTAGGTTCACAATCTGACGCTAGCACATGCTGCCACAATCCCCTGTTTTTCTCGTGAACAGTCTGCGTCATACTCAACGTATCCCACTTGGCACTGCCACTTATCATTAGTGTCACGAACCCACTTGTAACGTGATTGGCTGCTGATCTAAGCTGAGGCAAGTGACATGCACTCACATCAGGAATCATTATTTGGGTGTTTCAATCTGATTTCAGTGGACCATTTTCCAACTCATGTGGAGCAAGATGGTTAGGTTAGTTTAGGCACCCTGATTTACACCATTTTTATAGAAATCGCTCTTGCTGAAACAATTAATCTGTTTGGCAACATTAGGCACTGTGTACACAGACAGAGCAAGAGACAGAGAAGGTATCTTTCCTGCAGCAAAGAACATATAAGGTCAGTTCATACTGGCCATCACATCCCATCCCATCAAAACATTCTACAATGCATTTCAAATGGCGGCATCCACACTGGCCGTCGCATCACATCAGATCATGTCACGGCACTGTCAAGGTTTCCCAGGAAGAAAGTTTTGACGTCACAGAACAACAAGAAAAGAGAAACGCAACTCCCTTGTTAAAAGAGTGAAACACAGGCTGATAGAAGCACCTCTAGTGGTAGGAGATGAACTAAAAAAGGATCAACATAGTGGGTTGCATCCCTCCTAGCTTATATACGTTGTAGGTTTTTTTTCCATTTTCTTATCTTAGTTTTCTGGGCGTGTTACGTAATTATTTTGACTAACATCACAATAAAATAATTTAAAAACAGCTATAGCACACTGCAATACAGCAGTGACAAACCTATTATTCAGGAAAATTTATAGTCCAATTTAGCTGCTACAATTTTATTTAGCTTCAGTTATTTACACTACAAGCTTGTTTCGACTTATTGTCAGTTTGAGGTATTGCATCTAGTTCTTATGATACACAAAACGTCCAAGAGCTTTTATATGTTGATAGAAATCAATATGGGTGTGTCAGCTTATAACTTATTTTTGACAATTGCGTCTGCAGTCGCTGCTCCTATGATGTTTTCTTGACCAGCGACTGTCAGACGCAAATGTCAAAAATAGACTCGCAAATTGATACACTTATATTGATTTCTATCAACATATGAAAGCTCCAGGACGTTTTGTGCATCATAAGAATTAGATGTAACTTTTGAAACTGACAGTAAGTTGAAACAAGCTTGTAGTTTAAATAACTGTCACAAGCTAAATTGGACTACAAATATTCCTGCATAATATCATACTTTGACATCTTATAAGCCATGGGGTCAATAGAAAAGAAACTATTATTAAGAGATTAATCGACAGTTAAAATGATTCAATTAAGAAATCTTTATTGCAGTATTAATTAATGAAGAATTCTATAATTTGTTACAGCTATGTTTCAGGACTGTAATTTCTTAGTAATTTCCCAGGAAACCTGCACTACTGACTATTAGTTTCTTTAAAAAAATGTTCCTGTATCTTACAATTGTGAATGCTTCAACACAAAAAAGAAGACATCAGTATTAAATACCAAAAATAGGAAAAATAGATAAAAACAGAACTTACTTTTTATTTATCAAGCACATAATAAAAATTTTATTTTAACTGTCATACAGCTTTAAATCTTTTACTAATTTTATAGTTCATTAACACCAGTTTCACTTCTGGTATTAGCAGTTATATGATGAACACTTGCATAACACCACTAGTGCTTGGTGGGCCTAATTCACTATAAATAACAGTTTCACCTGATTCACTACTGATATTAGCAGTTCCACAAGGAACACCTACCACATGTTTTGAAAACACACCACTGTTTAGCCTATGCCTAGTTTCATTCACAAAGTCTTCTTCAAAAAATTATCTTCACAACAAAATAAGTAGCTCAGTTCACTTCAGGTAACAGTTTACAAACTCTTTCCCATTTCAGAAGCAACTCTTGAGGTTGTTTTGGAAACCTATAGAAATGCTTGTTGCTAACTTTCTCCACTGAACCCACATAATATCCAGAGGAGCAGCTGGGGAATTTGCAGGGGTATTTCAACGTCGATTTGTTGTGTTGAATATTCTGAAAATAACATAAAATTATTCTTTAAAGAAAGCTGCTACTGACATACGAAAGTTATTTAAATAAACAAATGGAAACCACACTGCTTAGTTCACTATACAAGACAATACATTTCATTTATAGGCTAAGAGATTATTTACTGAAAATTAAATGTCTTACTTTAGGATTAATTGGGGGCATTTTTTCAGCAGGAAATCTTTTCAGTTCCATGGTGAACTTTATGAAATTTAAAGAAAAAAATCTGTTTATAATAAAGATCAGTAGTATGTAAATATGAGCAAATACAAAGATGACTGTAACTGTAGACTACTGTACAGAGCAAGTCAGTAGAATATCAACAGCCACCATTGGACAGCTGTCATTGGTCAATTCCAGCTTCGTTTGACCCCTAGCAGCTCTAGTGGTCTGGAAGGAACTATGTGGCTTGACGCGTCTTCTCCCACATGGCTTACACCCCCATGGTTGACATCATCTGTCCGTTGTTGGTCACATCACCCCGAGCTCATTTCCTTACGATACACAGCCATGCACATATTTCGTTCTGTCATGATTGATATCAGTTGTGTGTTGATCGTTATTTGTTTCAAATTGTTTCGTTGCGTTATTTCTTTTGTTAAAATTTATAACAAATGACGAAAGATCAACTGAAGCTGTGAGGCAGCAGTTTTTGACATCAGCATACTAAATTACTTACCCTCTCCTACACTCATAAATTGGATTGTTATACAAATTGGGACTGTATTTAATATTTTACAATGAAATGGATTGCAATATGGCTGCAACTTGAAGTGAATAAATACTGTGGTTAGAATCAGATTGATTAGTAAGTGGAATTTATTTGTATGTTGACAGGTATTCTTAGTGATTCATAAAGAAATAGACCGAAACTTTCAGATGCTTCAAGTTGTTTCTTGAAACACGTTTGTGCAGGCTTGTTTATTGTTAATTAGCTCTCTGGGTTATGTGTGAAACAGCGTTGCAAGCGTCAATGGACAACATTTATATGGTTTTAATAGCTAACTCCAATCAGTGCAGTTAGACATAACAAATGAAAAAAACTGATGCTTCAACTTTGTAAAAAATAAAATGCAGATTCCTCTTCCTCTAACTCATTGTATAGTGTGTGAAATTCATATGCTATTGCACATAATGACATTTTTCGCGCCCACACTCTTGTTTTGTGTTGTTTTTCACTTTTATCTTCCTTCTCTAACATACAAGCTACTCATGCAAGGTGCAAACCGTTTGAGTCCAAAAAAATGTCGTTTTCATAAAAGCGTTCTTAAGCCACCGTGTTGTAAGGTGCAGACGAGACATCGATATTTCGAGAACATCGAGGTTTCCTCCATAAACATCGAGGTTAGCATCGATTTATTGAATGGCCATACATCGACGTCAAAAGGCAGAAACATCGACATTAATCAACAACAGATGATTCACCCCGTCTATATGAGGCTCCAGAAGCCGGTTTCCGTAAACCAATTTTACAATACCGTTTCTGGCTGGTCGTGAAAACGCTTCAAAATCGATTATCGATTTACGCTTCTGCTCGCCGGTTTTCCAATTCCGCAAAGAAATTTCACTCCCATGTAAACGCAACCGATTTTGAAACATGTTTAGGCTGTCAGGTTTCGTCTTGTTTTAACAAATTTTCCGCTAATATGGACGGAGTGGTTTTTTATTCAGTGAAGGATAAGTAGAAATATTAGACTGAAGCTGTTTACGCGTCGTCTCATTCAAGATAAATTGCGATTGAGCTGACTAAATCACAAACAGTAACAACTGTTTTCCAGGTGTCATATTTAACTGGGCTAGCGAATCCGCTTCAGGCCTTCACATATAAAGCGAGAAACGGTTTCCGAAATTCGATTTTTGTTTATCGGAAGATATGTCGTATGTAAACATAGTGGCTCATTCCCTTTGTCGTGCAGAATTACTTTTGTTGCTGTCCTCATGATTTTTCTAGTTTTGAAGTAGAAAGTAAGTAAAATATAAAGTTTACAATATTATCATTTACTTCAAATAGTCTCAATTGAATTATGCGCTGCAATCAGTGGGTGTAAGCGATTCTCATTGTTGATTTAATGTCTGTACCCATACTTGTGCACTATAACAGTTGATGACGTTACAGCACGGGATAGAGCAAAGTCAAAGAAAATCACTGAAGCTGTTACGAATTTTCTAATCACGGATAATAAGCCGTTCATTTCTTCAGAAGGGAAACGCTTTTAACAGCTAATGAGAGAGGTGTGTGCATTTGACAAGGCGCCAAGACGATAAACAATAAAAACCGGGACTGACGATAAGTATGAACCGATGAGTTAAAATGCACATAAGGAATGCTGAAAACTGTTGCGCTGCCTACGATATTTGAGCAGAAAAAAATGAAAAATAAATCTTTTATGAGCAATAAATAAATAAATAAAACAATCTAGACAAGTCTCAACTCATCAGCGGAACATTAGGTATTTTTGAGCTGAGAGAACACCACATATCATTGTACACCACTGAAAAACTGACATATTTATTCCGAGTTAAATATTTTAATTGAAAAAGTTTCAACTATTATCACTCTTCTGGAGGTCAATTGGAGCATATTGGGCGAAAAAGGATTATCTCTTGTTTAGCTCACACAATTAACTCAGTCGTAACTAAATCCATTGAACATGCAAAATTTATAAGTAAGGTTCGAGATAATATCAAACATATTAAAGGGATTGTCAATGCACGTGATGAGCTATGGAATAAACTGGTAGAGATAGGACTGAAAGAAAGCCAAATTAAAAAATTACACTTTACGTACGTGCAATATGGAACTCGGGCCTGTATATGTTAGAACGCTTTCTGGAGTTAGTGTCAGTCATCGGAGCGATACTTTTAACTAGACCTGAGGCTTTCCAGTGGTTTCTAGCAGCGAGTTAGAGTATTTCAAATAAAATGGCGGGACTGCTACGACCATTTGAAAAATTAAAACTAATTTCAAGGGACACTTCTGTTACAGTAAGCAACAGTCAGTCAGTTGTGTCTGGACACCGTCGAAAATATGAAACTTACAAATGAAATGACTGTTCAGTTTAAAAATGAAATAAAGACACAATTGACAAATAGGTTCAACAGCTTAGAACATTGCCCCATTCTGGAAATTTCAAAAACTCTTAACCCAAGATTCACATCCATGCACTTAAAAGATGTCGCCGCTAAAGCAAACGTAGTTGCTTGAACAAATGTGAACAGGAATTTACCACATCTAAAAGAGCCACACATCCGATGGTTCTCATCAAGAAGATATGGAATTTGAAATCTGCAAATATCACAAGCAGTTGGCACACAAAACATCTGTGCCAAACAAGCACTTGTTCTCAGAAGCTGGGGCAACCGTTACCTAGTAAAGAAACAGGCATCGAGGGACTAGATGATCCAAGCTTCTTTTTCTAAACTCCGTATCAAAGTTGTTGGTAGCCTAGGCACATAAATAAATGTTTTAATGATAGAAAAGGAATTTTCTTTGCAAGTTCCATTTTAATTAGCTTCATAATCAATTTATGTGAACATAATTAATGATTGTATCAATTAGTATCATTGTGCCTATTGTAAATTAACGTTAGGAAAGGCAGGAAGATGTTGTTGTTGTTATGGTCTTCAGTCCTGAGACTGGTTTGATGCAGCTCTCCATGCTACTCTATCCTGTGCAAGCTTCTTCATCTCCCAGTACCTACTGCAACCTACATCCTTCTGAATCTGCTTAGTGTATTCATCTCTTGGTCTCCCCCTACGGTTTTTACCCTCCACACTGCCCTCCAATACTAAATTGGTGATCCCTTGATGCCTCAGAACATGTCCTATCAACCGATCCCTTCTTCTGGTCAAGTTGTGCCACAAACTTCTCTTCTCCCCAATCCTATTCAATACTTCCTCATTAGTTATGTGATCTACCCATCTAATCTTCAGCATTCTTCTGTAGCACCACATTTCGAAAGCTTATATTCTCTTCTTGTCCAAACTATTTACCGTCCATGTTTCACTTCCATACATGGCTACACTCCATACAAATACTTTCAGAAATGACTTCCTGACACTTAAATCTATACTCGATGTTAACAAATTTCTCTTCTTCAGAAACGCTTTTCTTGCCATTGCCAGTCTACATTTTATATCCTCTCTACTTCGACCATCATCAGTTATTTTGCTCCCCAAATAGCAAAACTCCTTTACTACTTTAAGTGTCTCATTTCCTAATCTAATACTCTCAACATCACCCGACTTAATTCGACTACATTCCATTATCCTCGTTTTGCTTTTGTTGATGTTCATCTTATATCCTCCCTTCAAGACACCATCCATTCCATTCAACTGCTCTTCCAAGTCCTTTGCTGTCTCTGACAGAATTACAATGTCATCGGCGAACCTCAATGTTTTTATTTCTTCTCCATGGATTTTAATACCTACTCCGGACTTTTCTTTTGTTTCCTTTACTGCTTGCTCAATATACAGATTGAATAACATCGGGGAGAGGCTACAACCCTGTCTTACTCCCTTCTTAACCACTGCTTCCCTTTCATGTCCCTCGACTCTTATAACTGCCATCTGGTTTCTGTACAAATTGTAAATAGCCTTTCACTCCCTGTATTTTACCCCTGCCACCTTTAGAATTTGGAAGAGAGTATTCCAGTCAACATTGTCAAAAGCTTTCTCTAAGTCTACAAATGCTAGAAACGTAGGTTTGCCTTTCCTTAATCTTTCTTCTAAGATAAGTCGTAAGGTCAGTATTGCCTCACGTGTTCCAACATTTCTACGGAATCCAAACTGATCTTCCCCGAGGTCGGCTTCTACCAGTTTTTCCATTCGTCTGTAACGAATTCGCGTTAGTATTTTGCAGCTGTGGCTTATTAAACTGATTGTTCGGTAATTTTCACATCTGTCAACACCTGCTTTCTTTGGGATTGGAATTATTATATTCTTCTTGAAGTCTGAGGGTATTTCGCCTGTTTCATACATCTTGCTCACCAGATGGTAGAGTTTTGTCATGACTGGCTCTCCCAAGGCCGTCAGTAGTTCCAATGGAATGTTGTCTACTCCGGGGGCCTTGTTTCGACTCAGGTCTTCCAGTGCTCTGTCAAACTCTTCACGCAGTATCGTATCTCCCATTTCGTCTTCATCTACATCCTCTTCCATTTCCATAATATTGTCCTCAAGTTCATCGCCCTTGTATAGACCCTCTATATACTCCTTCCACCTTTCTGCTTTCCCTTCTTTGCTTAGAACTGGGTTTCCATCTGAGCTCTTGATGTTCATACAAGTGGTTCTCTTATCTCCAAAGGTCTCTTTAATTTTCCTGTAGGCAGTATCTATCTTACCCCTAGTGAGATAAGCCTCTACATCCTTACATTTGTCCTCTAGCCCTCCCTGCTTAGCCATTTTGCACTTCCTGTTGATCTCATTTTTGAGACGTTTGTATTCCTTTTTGCCTTCTTCACTTACTGCATTTTTATGTTTTCTCCTTTCATCAATTAAATTCAATATTTCTTCTGTTACCCAAGGATTTCTACTAGCCCTCGTCTTTTTACCTACTTGATCCTCTGCTGCCTTCACGACTTCATCCCTCAAAGCTACCCATTCTTCTTCTACTGTATTTCTTTCCCCCATTCCTGTCAATTGTTCCCTTATGCTCTCCCTGAAACTCTGTACAACCTCTGGTTCTTTCAGTTTATCCAGGTCCCATCTCCTTAAATTCCCACCTTTTTGCAGTTTCTTCAGTTTTAATCTACAGGTCATAACCAATAGATTGTGGTCAGAGTCCACATCTGCCCCAGGAAATGTCTTACAATTTACAATCTGTTTCCTGAATTTCTGTCTTACCATTATATAATCTATCTGAGACCTTCCAGTATCTCCAGGCTTCTTCCATGTATACAGCCTTCTTTTATGATTCTTGAATCAAGTGTTAGCTATGATTAAGTTATGCTCTGTGCAAAATTCTACCAGGCGGCTT
This sequence comes from Schistocerca cancellata, assembly GCF_023864275.1. Lineage (NCBI taxonomy): Eukaryota > Metazoa > Arthropoda > Insecta > Orthoptera > Acrididae > Schistocerca > Schistocerca cancellata. Next base: position 280,662,042 of record NC_064633.1, read on the forward strand.
TCTCTTTTATTTCTTACTCCCATTCCATATTCACCTACTACATTTCCTTCTCTTCCTTTTCCTACTATCGAGTTCCAGTCACCCATGACTATTAAATTTTCGTCTCCCTTCACTATCTGAATAATTTCTTTTATTTCATCATACATTTCTTCAATTTCTTCGTCATCTGCATAGCTAGTTGGCATATAAACTTGTACTACTGTAGTAGGTGTGGGCTTCGTATCTATCTTGGCCACAATAATGCGTTCACTATGCTGTTTGTAGTAGCTTACCCGCACTCCTATTTTCCTATTCATTATTAAACCTACTCCTGCATTACCCCTATTTGACTTTGTGTTTATAACCCTGTAGTCACCTGACCAGAAGTCTTGTTCCTCCTGCCACCGAACTTCACTAATTCCCACTATATCTAACTTTAACCTATCCATTTCCCTTTTTAAATTTTCTAACCTACCTGCCCGATTAAGGGATCTGACATTCCACGCTCCGATCCGTAGAACGCCAGTTTTCTTTCTCCTGATAATGACATCCTCCTGAGTAGTCCCCGCCCGGAGATCCGAATGGGGGACTGTTTTACCTCCGGAATATTTTACCCAAGAGGACGCCATCATCATTTAATCATACAGTAAAGCTGCATGCCCTCGGGAAAAATTAAGGCCGTAGTTTCCCCTTGCTTTCAGCCGTTCGCAGTACCAGCACAGCAAGGCCGTTTTGGTTATTGTTACAAGGCCAGATCAGTCAATCATCCAGACTGTTGCCCTTGCAACTACTGAAAAGGCTGCTGCCCCTCTTCAGGAACCACACGTTTGTCTGGCCTCTCAACAGATACCCCTCCGTTGTGGTTGTACCTACGGTACGGCTATCTGTATCGCTGAGGCACGCAAGCCTCCCCACCAACGGCAAGGTCCATGGTTCATGGGGGGGGGGGGGGGGGGGGGGAAGATGTAGGTGGGTTTATGAAGATACCGGCGAATATTTCCAGTTCTTTTGTGTTTTAAAATAACTCCGACCACACAACTCACATTCTTTTATTATTCTACATTACTTGAAAATTATTTCAGCGTGCTTTTTCTGATTTTTGTAAAATATACAGAAACATCGAAAAAGCATCTATGTGTCGTTTTTAAGAGCAATGTTTCTTAACATCAATGTTTTTCTGTGTGAAAATCTATGTCATAACATCGATGTTTTTTAGAGCGATGCACTTTGCATATAAAAACCCTTGAAAATCAACTTGCAAAGATCGCAGTTTCTGCGAAAAAGAAACCGTTGAGGACAGCCATGCGAGTTGAGATCATGTGATTTCACTTGCCTTGACGTGACAGATAGTATGAATACACTTTGACGTGACTGTGCTGTGACAGCCAGGGTGGATTAGCTTTTATTAGCAATATAGAATTTATGTTATTATGCTTTTCATGTTTAGTAGCTACTATTTGAGTTTATGTGCTAGTTATATACATCATTCTCAGCAATGTTACCCACAGTGGTGACACAAACGTAATTTGATAAAGGAGAGAATTTGAACTTTTTTTTTTGCGTAAATAATAATGACAGATGCACCACCACTTTCGACGTACACAGACGCTAAGGCAAAGACAATCACGACTCCTACTACGCTGCAACAAGCAGTAGCCAACGGCAATCAACAAGATGGGTAAAGCACGAACCGATTGGGTCAGATCAACCACCCACCTTGCTGGCATCTCGTAATCGCCCACGGACGTGGTTCTATACACACATCAAAAAAAGTTTTGCATCACCCCAATTCCCAGGACTCCTGAAGATAGAAACATCCCAATTCCCAGGACTCCTGAAGATAGACGTTGACTGTGGGTATTGTATCACAGACATAGCGCCTTTAACTCTTCAGAGATGTCACTAAACCCGTCCAAAGATGCAAACAACCATGCATGAGCAGCACCTAATAGAGGGAGGGGGTGCGACAGCCAATCAGTTCCAGTCATTGTACCAGGAAGTAGGTATACAGCTCGTGTTGTCTCTAGTTCAACCATGCCTAGACGGTCAATACAGCGGTTCGATCGCGACCGCATTGTTATTTTGTGCCAGGAGGGCTGTCAGAAAGGGAAGTGTCAGGCGTCTCGGAGTGAACCAAAGCGATGTTGTTCGGACATGGAGGAGACGCAGAGAGACAGGAACTGTCGATGACATGCCTCGCTCAGGCTGCCCAAGGGCTGCTACTGCAGTGGATGACAGCTACTTACGAATTATGGCTCGGAGGAACCCAGACAGCAACGCCACTATGTTGAATAATGCTTTTGGTGAAGCCACAGGGCGTCTCGTTACGACTCAAACTGTGCGCAATAGGCTGCTGCCATACTCCAGCCGATAGCACAACCATATCAGCAGTATGTTGGCGAGGCATTCGTCTTCATGGACGACAATTTGCGCCCCCATCATGCACATCTTGTGAATGACTTCCTTCAGGATAAAGACATCGCTCGACTACAGTGGCCAGCATGTTCTACAGACACGAACCCTATCAAACATGCCTGAGATAGATTGAAAAGGGCTGATTATGGACGACGTGACCCACCAACCTTGTCTGAGGGATCTACGCGGAATCGCCGTTGAGGATTCGGACAATCTGGACCAACAGAGCCTTGATGAACTTGTGTATAGTATGCCACGACGAATACAGGCATGAGTCAATGCAAGAGGATGTGCTACTGGGTATTAGAGGTACTGGTGTGTACAGTAATCTGGACCACCACCTCGCTGTATGGTGGTACAATAGGTAATTTGTAGTTTTCATGAGCAATAAAAAAGGCTGAAATGATGTTTATGTTGATCTCTGTTCCAATTTTCTGTACAGGTTCCGGAACTCTCAGAAACGAAATGACGCAGAACTTTTTTGTTGTGTGTAGAATGAATCTTCCAGCAATATGGAGTGTGCACAGACAAAGACAAATACATAATAACTGTAACGCTCATAGAAGGAGCAGTTATAGAGGGAATCAAAGATATTCTAGCACAGTGTTCCTACTCATTGATAAAGGAGACACTAGTGTGATGTTATAGTTTGGTGCCAGAGATTCGGCTGCAGATGTTGCGAACTTTAAGTGTTCTTGCTAATTCGGAGTTACTACCAGAACACTCATTACACTTTTGGAATAACATTCTGGGGTAACTAATCACTCAGAAAAATATAAAGCGAAAAGTAAGAATAACATTGATGTTCACCTGCAGTCGTCATGTTGGCGCCTCTTCAAGGAGTTGGATATTTGAAGTGCAAAGTCACAATACGTATAATCTTTCGTGAAATTCATCATAAGTAATTGAGAAGTACAGTGATGTTCGCACCTACAACACTAGACGAAAAAATGACCTTTACACTAAGGTGACAAAAGTCACGGGGTACCTCCTAATATTGTCGGACCTCCTTTTCCCCAGTGTACTGCAGCTGCTCGATGTGGAATTGACACGACAAAGCTTTGCAAGTCCCCTGCAGTCCCCTGAGCCATTCTGTATCTATAGCTGTCCATTATTACGAAAGTGTTGTTGGTGAAGGATATTATGCACAAATTGACCTCTCAATTATGTTCCATAAATGTTCCATGGATTTCATGTTTGGCAGTCGGGGTGCTCAGAACATTGCTCTAATCGTCCAGAACATTCTTCGAACCAATAATGAAAAATTGTGGCCCAGTGACATGGTGCATTGTTAACCATAAAAATTCCACCGTTGTTCGGGAACTGAAAATGGTCTCTAAGTAGATGAACATAAATATTTCCAGTCAATCATCAGTTCAGTTCCAGGTACACATAGCCCACGCCATTATGGAGCCACCACCAGCTTGTACAGTGCCTTGTTAACAGCCTCGGTCCATGGCTTCATGGGGTCAGCATTGCACTTGAACCCTACCATCAGCTCTTACCAAATGAAATCTGTACTCGTCTGACGAGGCAGGAGAGGCACTGCACGTGATGTCAGGCTGTTAGCAAAGGTATTCGCATCGGTTATCTGCGGCCACAGCCCATTAACGTCAAATTTCGCCGCACTGTCCTAAGAGATACATTCTTCGTAAGTCCCTCAGTGATTTCTGCGATTATTTCACGCACTGTTGCTTATCTATCAGCACTGACAACTCTGAACGCCATTACTCTCGCTCGTTAAGTGAAGGCTGTCAGCCACTGTGGTGTCCATAATTTGGTATTCTTGGCACACACTTGACACTGTAGATCTCAGAATACTGAATTCCCTAACAATTTCCAAAATGCAGTCTCGTATGTCCATCTCCGACTACCGTTCCGCTAAGTCTTTTAATTCCCGTCATGCGGCCATAATAAATCGGAAATCCTTTCATGTGTATCACCTGAGTACAAATTACAGCTCCATTGTCATTGCCATAAATGGTGGACCTTCCCTTGGTCCAGTCTGTGCAAGAGTTTGTGCAGATACTTGCAGATCTTTTGTTCCCTTGAGGTTGGTATTGATAGAATCTGATTTGAAAATTGGCCGTGGCATCAACTGAAACAGAGAAAAACATGTTTGCTAGCAAGCTAGCAGTGACTGCATCATTTCCTCTCTGCTTTTAATCTACTAAGACACTGAATATGTGCCACCAATCACCAGAGATGAAGACAGGATGCGAATTGACAAGCTTAAGTTCCTTCTTGGTGATGAGACTGTAAAGGATTCCTTGGGAGCCACCGAAATCGAATGGCTTGTGTGGCTGGGAAGGTTTAGGAAATCAGGAGGGGTGTGGGGATAAGGATTATCAAGATGGGGATAGGCACCATTGCAAAGTGACTCGGCGATCTTCTTGAAACCATCTGAACGCTATACTCGTCTGGGAGTGGCAAGCAAGTTCCTCTGTCGTCGCAGCCTCCTCCTGTGGGGCTGTTGCAGTAGACGTCTCTTCGTCATCTTTTTCTTGCATTTGCTGCTGGCCGACTTCCCCTTTGGGAGAATGAGCAGGCATTTCCAATTCTATAGGCACCACCTCGCCCTCCGCATTTTTGAAGGGACCAGGGGGGGGGGGGGTATCCATCTTTATCGCTGCATCCATCCCCCCATCCCGCCCCATTTGCAGCCTTTACCTCATCCCGCAGCTGCTGACGGTGGACAGGACGAAATTCTCCTTCAAGGCGACCTTCTCTCCCGCCTTTGCTGCTTTGAGGGCAGCCACTGCGTCATCAGCGGCAGTACGTGGCGTGTCACATATGTCATCTTCCTGGCGGTGTAGCCTGCTTCTCCCCTCTTGGACGGCGAGGACAGGGGGCGAAGCATCCACCATGTCGCTTGAGACTGCCTCTTCGTGTGTGGCGGCCTTCTTCTGCTTCTTCCAACCCTTTATGCGGGAGTTTGCAACGTGAGCGCCGCCACAGTTCACGCATGTCGCAGCAACGCTTCTCAGTTTTTCACAGTTGCGTGTATCATGCACTTTCGGGCATTTCAGACACGCAACTGTGCCTCTGCGGATCCTGACTACATGCCCCATCTTCTGGTGGTTGTAGCACTGCTGCACTTTCTTCTTCATCTTCTTGTCGCCATCGCGGTCGTTTCCAACAGCAGAAACTCGATGACGGCAGCTACACTACTGGCCATTAAAATTGCTACACCAAGAAGAAATGCAGATGATAAACGGATATTCGTTGGACAAATATATTATACTAGAACTGACATGTGATTACATTTTCACGCAATTTGGGTGCATAGATCCTGAGAAATCAGTACCCAGAACAACCACCTCTGGCCGTAATAACGGCCTTGATACGCCTGGGCATTGAGTCAAACAGAGCTTGGATGGCGTGTACAGGTACAGCTGCCCATGAAGCTTCAACACGATACCACAGTTCATAGTGACTGGCGTATTGTGATGAGCCAGTTGCTCGGCCACCATTGACCAGACGTTTTCAATTGGTGAGAGATCTGGAGAATGTGCTGGCCAGGGCAGCAGTCGAACATTTTCGTTCGAAATGTAGGGCTTCGGAGGGATCGAATGAAGGGTAGAGTCACGGGTCGTAACACATCTGAAATGTAACGTCTACTGTTCAAAGTGCCGTCAATGTGAAAAAGAGGTGACCGAGACGTGTAACCAATGGCACCCCATACCATCACACCAGTTGATACGCCAGTTTGGCGATGATGAATACACGCTTCCAATGTGCGTTCACCACGATGTCGCAAAACATGGATGCGACCATCATGATGCTGTAAACAGAACCTGGATTCATCCGAAAAAATGACGTTTTTTCATTGGTGCACCTAGGTTCGTCGTTGAGTACACCATCTCGGATGCTCCTGTCTGTGATGGAGTGTCAAGGGTAACCGCAGCCACGGTCTCCGACTGATAGTCCATGCTGCTGCAAACGTCGTCGAACTGTTCCTGCAGATGGTTCTTGTCTTGCAAATGTCCCCATCGGTTGACTCAGGGATCGAGACGTGGCTGCACGATCCGTTACAGCCATGCGAATAAGATGCCTGTCATCTCGACTGCTAGTGATACAAGGCCGTTGGGATTCAGCACGGCGTTCCGTATTACCCTCCTGGACCCACTGAGTCATTAGATCTCGACCAACACTAGCAGCAATGTCGTGATACGATAAACCGCAATCACGACAGGCTACAGTCCGACCTTTATCAAAGTCTGAAACCTGATGGTACGCATTTCTCCTCCTTACACGAGGCATCACAACAACGTTTCACCAGGCAATGCTGGTCAACTGCTGTTTGTGTATGAGAATTCGGTTGGAAACTTTCCTTATGTCAGCACGTTGTAGGTGTCGCCACCGGCGCCCACCTTGTGTGAATGCTCTGAAAAGCTAATCATTTGCATATCACAGCATCTTCTTCCTCTCGGTTAAATTTCGCGTCTGTAGTACGTCATCTTCGCGGCGTAGCAATTTTAATGGCTGGTAGTGTATCTTGGCTCCTTTTACATGTTCAACCATGTTCGGATGTGTTAGGCGAGCACGACGAGTGACGGCAGCAACGAAGCAACTCACAGCGATTCAAGCAGCAGAGTGCATTGACAGTTCCTTGCCTATGGGTTTTAGATTATTGAGAACCCCTCTAATGAGGTGATCTGATGAGGATGTCGTCCTTTGATATTTACTGCACGTAAATCAGAGACTTCCTAACAAGCTGATTAACCATCCTAATGATTAGCTTCTGATCATTCACAACTTGCTAGCCACTGCTATCAGGTGATGGATGAAAATGTATGTATAAAAAAATAAAAAAAAAAAACGTCCTGTGACTAGGGCCTCCCGTCGGGTAGGCCATTCGCCGGGTGCAAGTCTTTCGATTTGACGCCACTTCGGCGACTTGTGCGTCAATGGGGATGAAATGATGATGATTAGGACAACACAACTCCCAGTCCCTGAGCAGCGAAAATCTCCGACCCAGCCGGGAATCGAACTCGGGCCCTTAGGATTGACATTCTGTCGCGCTGACCACTCAGCTAGCAGGGGCGGACAATGTATGTATGAAACGTATGTATGAAACATTTCCTGATGGGAGGGAGAGTCGATGATCTAATGGCGCTGTTTCATGCCTGAGGACTCTTCTCTGTGGTAGTGCTACTCCGGTAGTGGGGAGGAAGGGGGGGGGGGGAATCATTCTTGGTCCTATCCTTCTCCTGGAGTGTACGTCCAGCAGGCATTCGCGTCGAAGACCGGCAGGCTTTGCACCAGAAGTAGTGTGACCTCCTCCATGGCTGTTATCTTACTCAACAGGAGCCCTGCAAGCCCCTCTTCTCGTTCTGGGTTGTGGGCATGCCATTCTTCTGTGGTAGGCAGCAGCATGTGGACTGCAGGCATCAATGTGGCAGTGGGTGGCAGTGTGGCTGCAGCATGTGACCTGCCACGGCTGTGGCCCTCTGCCGACTGCTTTCGCTGCCACTGTGTGGCAGGATGGCCTGCTTCCCCTCTCTGGCCAGTGGCGCTGTGGTGTGTGAGCAGAGTGGCTGTCAGGACATCCAAGTGGTCCATCTCTGGGCTGTTCAGCGGCTCTGTGCTGGTGCTCTTCTTCTTCTTTTGGCAAGATTTCGCGCCTCTCTGCATTCTCTTCATGTGTTGTTGTAGCGGCTTGTGTAGCTGTTCTTGGAGTCTCTGTAGAAAGACTTTGCAGCCCCTACATGAGGGCCACCACAGTTACTGCATAGCAGCGGATCATGTTTGTTCTGCCAGCATTCACGTGAGTCATGTGCACCTGCGCACTTCATGCACATGGGGTCATGGCCCAGTGCTTCGTGGTGTGCTCAAATTGCTGGCACTGGGAACACTGTGGCCTCTTTTCCATGTCTTGTTGGATAGGAGCTATCCTCAGCTTGAACCTCAGGATGGTGTCCAGGTGGAAGATGATGTATCTTCTGGTCTGACAGGGCCAATGAAGAGGAAGATGGGTGGCCGTCCTCTGTTAAACTGCTAGCAGAGTCTGACCGCATCCTATAGGCCCAGTTCTTCTACTTCTTTGATGGCCTTGTGTGTGGAGACCATCCAGGACAAACCATGGATGGTGGCTTGTATGGTGTGCCCCCACCTTTGCTGTGTCGTAGTCATCCCAGCTGGAAAATTGCTGGCCGAGCAGTTCTAGGTGCTTCAGTCCGGAACCGCGTGACTGCTGTGGCCACAGGTTTGAATCCTGCCTCGGTCATGGATGTGGGTGATGTCCTTAGGTTAGTTAGGTTTAAGTAGTTCTAAGTTCTAGGGGACTGATGACCTGAGACGTTAAGTCCCATAGTGCTCAGAGCCATTTTTTTGAAAAATTGCAATGAGAAGAGGTTTCCATCACTGGTGCTGCTTGTTCTGTCCGTAGCTCAGTCCGTTTTTTCCCACCCTTGTAGTGGAAGTAGAGTGGGGGAGCTGGAGTAGTTCCCTTGGCTCACTGCTGAGCTGCAGTGTTGTCTTCTTCCCCCATTTGCATGGCCACAGTCTACTTTTCTTGTCGCTCTGCTGTGGTGTTAGTGCACTTGCAGGGTCAAGCTGGAGCGTGACTGCAGGTTGTTGAGCCTCTGTGGGGTCCTCTTGGAACCTGAGGTGTTGTTTGCCAACCTCATCCCCCTCATCAGTGTGGTGCTTGCTGTTAGTAGGTTGTGCTTGTCTCTTCTGTCAGACATACTGTAGATTCTCCTATCTTCTCGGTATCCGACACTGCCATCGATGTGGTTTTCCAATGTAAGAGGCATTGCCAGCATTCTTGTTCGTAGTCTTTGACGTGTTGCTTTTGACTAACATGGTGGTGTCCTGGATCGACATAGCAGGAAAGAAATTCTCGAAGTATCGGTGATTGAACGTCAGTGGGTCTGGCTTCTTCCATGTCCCTGACTTAGGCTTCAGCATTGCCAGTGATAACTTACTTTTTCAGATTGGTGGTGCACTTTGTGCAGCATGCATCCATCATGTATGGAGTCCAGCATCTGAAATCACAATGACAACTCTACCAATGCACTGCTCTTTTATACCTTGTGTATGCAACGCTACAGCCATCTGTGTATGCGCGAATCACCATCCCGTGACTTTCGTCTATTGAGCGTATTGTCCATTAATAAAGCCAAGAGGTCCAGATCATTGCAGAGACTATGGGATGAAACACCCATTTGCATTTCACCCCCCCCCCCCCCTCCCACACACACACATATGACCGATAGGCCTACTGATACACTAACTGGCATGACACTGGTCATTATGTACCTTAAACTGAATAACAATGAAAGTAATTACATTATTGGCAGTAGTATATTTATACCTTTATAATAATTACATAATTAAATATTCACTAAGTTGTATGCCAGCAAATTCCTCATAAATTAAAGAAACATCTGAAAGAACTCATTTGCTTCCTATCCTAAAAAATCATATAATTTTATGTTTAAACAATTACCTTTGAAACATATAAATAATAGGCCTAAGTAAAATATTTAAACATTTCAGTTAAGTTAATTTACAAACATTCCAATGCCTAAGCATTATTACTTCACAGATTTAAATATGTTTAGTCATGTTACATTTTGAGTGAACAACACTGTTGCTTTGCAGTGCTTTCCGGAAACTTCTGTGGTATAAATTTTAGTATTTGATGCAAAAGATGTCTGACATAAATAAATTTCTGTCTTCCAGAATTCAGAACTAGCTACACATGAAAGTTTTGATCTGTTTAAATTCGTAATTTATGGACCTACACATGGAAGTTTTGATCTTAATAAATTCATAGTTTCACATATGAAATGGGATTCTAAGTTTTCCCTTCTGCAGGTGATTAAATTAATTTAAATGACAGTAAACAATGATTGATATAAGTGACAGAAAGTAACACAATAGAAAATGTAGGTCAGCATAATAAAAATACAGTGTATTGTATACTTCACTTACAAAGTGCATCAACTACTGTTGTATGAGTCTGTTTCAGTTATTTCATTACGCATCGCTCTCCCGTCAACCAGTTACATCTCAGCCACAATGTGTAGATGCAGTAAAATCATGCTAATACATCAAAAGCATCTATCCTCAGGGTGTCAGCTACATTGCTTGAGGGGAGGGGAAGTACGTAGTGGCAGCACCCCCCCCCCCCTTCCCTTACTTTTTCTGTCAAAGTCCTCAATCTTAAACAATCTGTTTCCTTATACAGAGTACTCCAAAAATACATTTACAAACTTTCGAAACAGATTTCTCATATTGATAAGACAAGAAAAAAGTCCTCATAAACCTAAATGACAGCACTGCCATATTGGGATCCATAAACCCCTACGCTGAACCTGCGGTGCAGGCTTTAGCATGGGAAATTTTATAATAATTAACTAGTAAAAATATCATTTACAGCAATTTTTGAATTAAAAATCTATAACACAACATTCAAAGTTTATTATTTAATTGTATAACATTTTACTACACAAAATACACTAAAGCACCAAAGAAACTGGTATAGGCATGAGTACGCAAATACAGAGATATGTAAACAGGCAGAACACAGCACTGTGGTCAGTAACACAACAAGTGTCTGACATGGTGTTAGAACAGTTACTACTGCTACAATGGCAGGTTATCATGATGTAAATGAGTTTGAACCTGGTATTATAGACAGTGCATGAGCGATGGGACACAATGATGAAGGGGGGATTTTCCCATATGACTGTTTCACAAGTGTGCTGTGAATATCAGGTACCCAGTAAAACATCAAATCTCCAACATTGCTGCGTCCAGAAAAATATCCTGCTAGAACAGGACTGACAATGACTGAAGAGAATCATTCAATGTGACAGAAGTGCAATCCTTCTGCAGATTGCTGCAGATTTCAGTGCTGGGTCATCAACAAGTGTCAGTATATGAACCATCCAACAAAACATCATTGATATGGGCTTTCCAAGCCGAAGGCCTACTCGTGTACCCTTGATGACTGCACAACTCAAAGCTTTATGCCTTGCCTGGGCCCATAAACACCAACATTGGACTGTTGATGACTGGAAACATGTTGCCTGGTTGGACGAGTCTCATTTCAAATTGTATCATGCAGATGGATGTGTTTGGGTACGGAAACAACCTCGTGAATCCATGGACGCTGCATGTCAGCAGTGGACTGTTCAAGGTGGTGGAGGCTCCATAACGTTGTAGGGCATGTGCAGTTGGAGTCATATGGGACCCTGATACCTCTAGATACAACTCTGATGAGTGACACATATGTAAGCACCCTGTCTGATCAGCTGCATCCATTCATGTCTATTGTGCATGCTGACGGACTTGGGAAATTCCAGCAGGACAGTGCAACACAATGTGACACCCCATACATCCAGAATTGCTACAGAGTCACTGCAGGAATGCTCTTCTGAGTTTAAAAACTTCCACTGGCCACCAACCTCCCCAGGCGTGAACAATATTGAGCATGTATGGGATGCCTTGCAATGTGCTGTTCAGAAGATGTCTCCACCCCATTGTACTCTTACAGATTTAGGGACAGCTGTGCAGGGTTCATGGTGTAAGTTCCCTCCAGCATTACTTCAAATATTATTTGAGTCCATGTCAAGTCATGCTGCAGCATTTCTCATGCTCGTGGGGGCCCTACACAATATTAGGCAGATGTACCAGTTTCTTTGGCTCTTCAGTGTATCATATAATTAATTGATATGATTAAAAAATTAACAGAACTGAAATTATTAAGATAGTCAAAGCAGCAATTTATTAACATCTATAATGGAAGTAATATAATTATTATGACCAAAAATATTTTTTTATAAAAATACATTCCTATTTTTTAATGCATTTGTTTATTTTACTTTTGAATTTCTTGCTAAAATGCTCACAATGATTATGTCAAGATATCTCATTAAAGGATTATCTGAAAATGGTTTTCCTCGGATTCAAGAGCTCTTTTATTTACATTTGGCCACATGAAGTAAAAAAAAACAGTATGGGTTCTGGTTTGAATGAAATGGTGTATTGAAAAAAATCTACTTTCTATGAAATCAAACTCACTTCATTGTTCCAAAATTTCATTAGCCAAACTTTAAAAAAGTCTTAAGCAATTTTGACAACTGATGTGCCATGTGTTTAACTTGATGCCACTTGTAATTTTATGTGAGGGAATGTGGGACATGAGAGATGAGTACTTACTTTATTAATATTAAGAGTCCACTGAAAATAATTCAGCCAAGTAAGCCCATACAAATAATTACATATGTGTATTTTATGAATATAAGAAGGCCCACACCACAGTATTAAGACAAAGATCTCCATTTATTTATTTAGTTAATTTATTTCTGTGATGTGGACCTCTAGGCCACAGTCCAGCCTGTGCATAAATGTAGTCCTGTATAGTAGGTTCAATTAGCTTTCAAATTACCTGGAAATGGAAAACAAAAAGATCTTAAACAATTTAATTGTTGTATTAGTTGTGGTATTAATGTCATTGTGCTGCTGTAAATCCTTGATGGTGCATGATGAACTGGAGTCTCATGCTCTGAAATCGCTTGAACTGGTGGTCTCACAACTCAATAACATATGCAATACTTGAAATCTTAGTCTTATCATATTATTAACTGTTTGTGAGTAAGTATATGATTATTAAACCTGTTCTGACCAGCCCACTTTCTTTCACAACAGTACTATTGCTACAAGTTAGTTACTTGTCATAGTAGGTTTAAACAGTGGTAATTTGTCCAAAACAGATTCCCATATTGAAGTCGAATGAATGCTGATGACAGACTCAAAAGAAATTCACAAAAATATTGAAACATGTTGTTACATAGATGTTTGGGATTTGGTGGCCCAATAAAAACCTTGACACTGGTGAACTTTTATGCTAAGGTGCAAATTTTGATAGCAAGAGGTTAACTGATTGATTTCCCGATATAAGCTCTGACACATAAATGTTAACTGAGTGACTTCTACCTGCAAACTATGAACCTGCTGTCTGGTGGAGCTTATATAGGCTTTTGTCCCTCCTAAAAGTCATGAGGTGCATTTTCTCTGGTATTTTGGCAGTTATTAGCAATTTTGTTTTTACAGGGTGTCAGCCCAAACAAATGCTGCTTATCATGTCTTTCATGCAATGTGTAGTGTTGATGGAAAGTGTCTGTTGGTTTCCCATTTTGAGGAAAATGATTTTCAAACTGGAATTTTACTTTCCTGTTCAGTGGAGCAGTCCCAAATTAGTCTGGTGTGATATTCATTTTATCGATATCTATTAACAGGAACAGTGAAACATGAAGAATAACCAGTACACCAGCAGTGACAGCACTACCTGCCCTGCAGTGACTGTAAGCGTCATGCAGTACCGTTGTTCAGTCACTGCTGGGGTTCTGGTTGTATATTGATATTGATAAAAAAGATATCACACTAGACTCATTTGGGACCACTCTATTGAATGGTCGTACAAAATTTCACTTTGAAAATCATTTTGTGTGTAACGGGAAAAAAAGCAACACTTCCTGTTGACACTGGACATTGAATGTAACATGTCATGAGCAGCATTTGTTAGGGCTGACTCCAACTCCACATTGCAAAAACAAAATTGCAAATATCTGCTGAAATATCAGAGAAAATGCAGCTGATGACTCTTAGCAGGGACACCTGGTATAGAGAGATGTAATGATAGTAATGATATCAGTAATTACATTTTACTTTAACTGTATGTTACACACCGGCAAAAGTAATAAAGTTCAAGGTTCTGTTTAAACACTGGAAACCCATGTACAAATATCAACAATGTAGGAAAAGATAGATGCTACTTACTGTAAAGAAGACATGTTAAGATGCAGACAGGCACAATTAAAAGACACTTACACAAAGCTTTTAGGCACAGCCTTCATCAGCAAAAAAGAAACAAACCTCACACAAACGTGACCGCCGGCTCTGGCAGTCTTCCAGTTCAGCTCCTTCAGTATCTCTGCGACACTGTCCCATGGATTAAGCAAAACTGTGACCATTTGTGCTATCCTTCTCTGTATATGTTCAATAGCCCCTGTTAGTACTATCTGGTACAGGTCCCACACACTTGAGCAACATTCTAGAAGTGCTTGCATGAGTGATCTGTAAGCAATCTCCTTTGTAGACTGATGGCATTTCCCCAGTATCCTACTGACAAGCTGAAGTCTGCCACATGCTTCACCCATGACCAAACCTAAGTGATCATTCCACTTCATATCCCTACAAAGTGTTACACCCAGGTATTTGTACGAGTTGGCTGATTCCAACAGTGACTCATTGATAGTATAGTCTTAGGATACTACATTTTTTTCATTTTGTGAAATGCAAAATTTTACATTTTTGAACGTTTAGAGCAAGTTGCCAATCTCTGCACCATGCTGAAATATTATCAATATGTGACCGAATATTAATGCAGCTTCTCTCAGATAGTACTCCATTACAGATAACTACATCATCTGCAAAGAGCCTGTAAGGTCATTAATATACAACATGGAGAGCAAGGGTCCCAACACACTTTCTGGGGGCACATCCGAAGTTACTTCTACATCTGATGATGACTCTCCACCCAAGATAACACACTGTTTTCCCCCTACAAAAAGGTCCTCAATCCAGTCACAAATTTCACTTGATGCCCCATATGATTGTACTTTTTACAGTAAGTACAATACTGAGTCAAATGATTTTGAGAAATTAAGAAATACTGCATCTATCTGGTTACCTTGATCCAAGGCTTTCAGTATGTCATGTGAGAAAGTATGAGTTGGGTTTCACATGATCAATGTTTTTGAAATCCATGCCGGTTTGCATTGAGGAGGTCATTCTCTTCAAGATACCTCATTATGTTGGAGCTCAGATATTTTCTAAGATTCTACAACAAATTAATTTCATGGATATTGGACAGTAGTTTTGTGGCTCACTTCTATTACCTTTGGTGCCTGTGTTTTCTTCCACCTACTGAGTGCCATTTTTTGTTCTAAGGATCTATAACAGATTATAGTTAGAAGAGGGGCTAGCTCAGCCACAAATTCAGATAGAATCTGAGAGGGATTCCATTGGGGCTTGGAGCTTTGTTCAGTTTTAACAATTTCAGCTGTTTCTCAACACCACTGATACTAATACTTGTTTCATTCATCTTTTAAGTTTTATGAGGATTAAATTGGAGCAATTCTCCTTGGTTTTTCTTTGTAAAGAAACAGTTGAAAGTGGAGCTAAGCATTTCAGCTTTTCCTTTGCTACCCTCAATTTCAGTTCTTGTCTCATTCGCTAGGGCTGGACACAATCTCTGGTGCCACTAACAGCCTTTACACACAACCAGAATTTATTTGGGTTCTGTTAAAGATCTCTTGACAATATTCTGCTATGATAGTCATTGAGGGCAACAGGCATTGCTCTTTTACAGCCAATCATGTTTCATTCAGCATCTCTCTGTCTAAGCCCTACGCCTTGTTTTACAGCTAATATGCAGTAATCTCTGTTTCTTTAGAAGTTTCTTAAGAGTGATTATATTACCATGGTGGTTCCCTCCCATTATGAACTGTTCTGCTGGATACATATATGTGCAGTGCATGGTCAACTATTCTTTTAAATTTGAGCCCTAGTTCCTCTACATGCTCCTGCCCTGTGCTGCAAGTTTAAAAGTTCTTCAATGAGTGAGATATGACACTACTACTGTTTTTTATCTAATTTGCTGAACGTACCAGGTAGATATAATGAAACTTTCCCTGTTTAACATAATACAGAAACTAATTACCATATGAGGACTAAACTTGGTAGCATTTGTGTCAAGGACATGGTGAAGAGAAATAATGCAGAATCAATTCAATTGAACCAGTTTTAATGTGCTGCTACAGTACACAGCACCATTACGTACTGGTACTATTACTGCTACAAAATGGACTCAATAAGTTTCCCATCAATGTCCAGAAGAGCTTGCAAGTGCAGGATTGCATAGTGCACAGCAGAATGTAGCATATTCATAGATATGCTGGCTACCTCTCTTGACATGCTGCACTTCAGACCGGCACATGTGTCAATGTTCCCCTGATAAACCCTGTCCTTCAGGTAGCCCCACAACCAGAAAACACAGGAAGTGAAATCAGGTGATTGTGCTGGCTAAGCATTTGGAAACAATTGGCTGATAATTCAATCATTTCCAAATGTGGCCCATAAAAGCAGGTAAACTTTATGAGCAATGTGCGGTGGGGCCCCAACTTCATTAAATATGTTGAGTTCAGTGAGTGTCTCTCCCGTAGGGCAGGTATGACATGCTGGCAAAGCATATCACAGTAATGCTGGCCAGTCGCACTGCATGTCTCTGTCCTTGAGTGCCAACCTCTTCAAAAAAGAATGGGCCAATGATGAATGTAGCAGTGAAGCCACACCGTATAGTGACACATTCACCATACAGAGGAACTTCATGCACAATGACTGGAGGTGAAGATCCACATACGTGGCAGTTGTGTGTGTTCACCTCATCCATCAGAGAAAAATGAGCTTCCTCTGTCCATAGGATGGTCTAGGGTCAGCCCTCATCAACTTCAGTCCTTATGAGAAAGTGGAGAAAGAAGTCAACACTTCATTGTGTGACCTATGGTGCAAGCTGCTGTACAATACAGATCTTATATGGATACCATTTGAGAATAGTTTGAAGCACCTTCCATACAGATGACAACAGGATGTTCAACTGTCGTGACACAGTACACGCACTGCCTGATGATCGGGAGCTGCTCACAGCATTGTCTGCGATAGCAACAGAAATTTCACCTGTCACCTGTGGTGCAACCGGTCGTCGGTCTCTTCCCGGAGTGATGCTCAGTTCTCCATCTGATTTGAACTTATTCATCATGCACTGCATAGCAGGTGGAGAAAGAAGACCTTCCATAATCCTTTTAGCCAGCAATATTCTTGAAGTGCAGCAGTAGCATTACTGTTGTTTTGATAATAAAACTTTACCAATAATGCCCTGCTCCTTTTGTCCAAGCTCATTTTGACATGTCAACAAGTGCTCTGTGACTGGTCAGGTGTGTGAGACTATGAATCACAATGACTGTTCATGTCACCTGGTGGCCATAGTTGGAACTTGATGGTGGTACTGTGACACATGGAAATCTTGCACCCCATACTCTGGACATTAATGCTACCAAGTTTGATACTCTTACCGTAATTAGTTCCCATGTTATAATGTGTTAAATAGGGAAAGTTTAGTTATAATCTCTTGGTATATATCTTTCTGCTTGTTTTAGTTGTCATTTGTACTTTGATAATCATTGTTGCTACACCATCATGGTCACTGAGCCCAGTTTTGTTGTGGACATCCTCAAAGACGCCAAGTCTATTTGTTGCCATTAGATCCAATATATTTCCATCATGAGTGGGATTCCTAACTATCTGTTCTTGGTAGTTTTCAGAGAAGGCATTTAGTAAAGTTTCACAGGATGTTGTATCATGCCCACCACTAACAAAATAGTAATTTTCCCAATTGATTATTGAATGATTAAAGGCTCCACTGATTTTTACAGTATGATTGGGGAACTTGCATACAAGTGAACTGAGGTTTTCTCTAAATTTTTCTCTCATGTGCAGCTCCAATTTCTGTCTCAATGGAGTTGAGTTTCCTGTCTACTGTGAAAATACACCACCTCCATTTTCCATTTGCCTATCCTTTTGGTATACACTTGAATTTTCCCCGAAAATCTCATTGCTATCAAATTCAGATTTCAACCAGCTTTCTGTACGTAGTGTTATGTGAGCTTCACTATTTTCAATGAAAGCTTCAAACTCTGGCAATTTGTTGCAAATGCTTTGGCAGTTTACCATGAGGATTTTAATTCTCCCATCTGTGGGAAGCATTTCTTTTGATGTTACACTGATACTCTTGGGTTTCCTACAGCTATCATTATCTGGATTGCATGGAGAGTCACCTAATCTCAAATCCCTTGTGCGCACCCCACACATAGTCAGCTACCTGAGTAGCAGCCTCTGATGTGTAGTGCACTCTTTACCTATTTACGGGGAGCCTAGAGTTCTCAGTCCCGTGGCACAAGTCCAGGAAGTCGCAGCCTAGCTTTTTACAGAACCTTTGAAGTCTCTGGTTCAGTCAGGACTTCCACTTGACTCAGAACCAAAGGGCCACAATCAATTCTGGGGACAATGCTGCAAATTGTAGGCTTTGCTGAAACTCCTGTGACACGACCTTCTTAGCCAGTCATTGGAATGAACCAAGAATAACCTTGGTGCCCATATGAAAGGCATCATTTGTTCCAATATCCACCATAATCTGCAGTTGGTTGCACTCTGTTTCCTCAGTGGCTGCCAAAATAGTCTCTCCAACATGTTTAATGAGGCTCCTAAGCATACACATTGAGTATACCTGTTGCCCACCTGTCCCTTGCTGCCATTTCCTTAAGGGGTACCATCATTCACCATACATTTGAACTTCTGATGGTTAAAAGACCCCTCCTCCTGACATGATAAAACAGGTTTCCCAAAAACAGGTGAAGAGTCCCATTGGCGCAGTTTCAGTTTCAGTGAAAGACAGCACCTAAACTTGAAGGTTAGAGGGATTGGTACACCACCCTGTCTTCCTTGGTCCCCATCCACCGTGTACAGGATGCCTAGATCTACCACTGACACACCACATGCAATCAGCTGGGCCAGTAATGACAAATCCTGTACTTTCCGCAGAGGAGACAGTATCCACAGGACAGGACAGTACCTGAGGTACCTCCGGTACAAGTATTACAGTTATACAACTCTCGGGAGCTCTCCCAACACACTGATTCACCACAGGTGCCAATTGCTTGACAGAAGTTAGAGTAATTTCCAGCTGATTATGCACATCAACCAACTCATCACGTATTTGAGAAAAGCATTCACAGTGGGCTGCATTTTGGCTGGTGTAATGTATTACAAGGCAGTGAACAAATAACTTAAAGTTAAGCCAACAGGTGCAGCATCAGGAGGTTGTGGGGCAGGGAAGTGGGGAAAAAAGGAGCAGGAGGAAGAGGAGCAGGGAAAGATGGATGGCTGCATTGGCAGAGGGTGGCAAACAAAGAGGCTGGGAGATGAGAATGGGGAGGAGATGATGGGACAGAGGGGGAGGAAACTGTTGGGCAGAGAGTGTGGGGACAGTATCTTACTGTAACTTGAGGTCTGGATAGTTACAGGAGCAGAGAATGTGTTGTAAGGATAACTCCAAACTCCTATCTATGCTGTTCAGAAAAGCTGGTGGTGATGTGTGGGATACAGTTGGCTTGGGTAGTGAAGCAGCCATTGAAATTAAGCATGTTGTGGTCAGCTGCATGTTCTGCCACAGGATGGTCTACTTTGCTCTTGGCCACAGTTTAGTGGTGGCCATTCATCCTGGTGGACAGCTAGTTGGTAGTCATACCAACATAAGAAGCTGCGCAATGCTTGTAGCAGAGCTGGTAAATGACATGGCCACTTTCACAGGTGGCCCAACTCCTGATGAGGTAGGATAAACCCGTGACAGGACTGGAACTGGAAGTGCTCAGTGGGTGGTTTAGGCAGGTCTTGTGTGTGGATCTTCCACAGGGGTATGATCGTTGTGGCAAGAGGTTGGGATTGGGGGTGATGTAGGGATGGACTAGGATGTTGTACAAGTTGGGTGATAAGTGTCTTTTAATTGTGCCTGTCTGCAACTTAACATGTCTTTTTTACAGTAAGTAACACTCTATCTTTTCCTCGATTGTCAAGGTATATTTGGTTGATACAAGGTGTATCTACATAGTGGTGAACCTAATTTTGTGTCATTTTCTCATTTCTTCAGTTTCTCCTAATTTATTCAGTTTCTTAATTAGGGACTTACTTGTGCAACCGAATGTATTATCTGGTTCAGAAAAATTAGGGCAACTGAAGCATAACATCAGATCTGGGAATTAAATAAGCACATACATTCAAATAATGAAAGCAATTTCAGGTAAGTCAAAACATAAGTTATGAATTTAATATTTCAGTTAACATCTTTCAACAGAAAGAAAACTGATTAGTTGAAAGAGTAAAATTAGGGCTTTTGATTGAGCTATGTGCCTTTGGAAATAAACATTGATTAGCTCATGGCATTTTTACAATCACAAGAATGGGAACAAAGTCAGTTTCTGATTTGTATAAATCAGTAACATCGATCAGCACCACTTAAATGCACTAGGGAATATTAATTTTTCATTGGAATATAGCCCAAAATAAGAATTCCAATATTTTCTTTGGCTGTGGAATGGTAACTAGCAATATATTGGAAGAAAGAAGGAAAAAATTTAGTTAAGGAGTAGAATGGTAGCAAATAGCTCCCCCTTGAGGAGTCAATATGATCACATGCAATTAGTGTGGCTTCTATTACAAAGGCAGAACAGAGAGATTGATACATACCATACTTAGACACCCCCACAGAAGCTGCAAGCTGCAAAAGACAAACTCCACCTTGTGCAGCACTGTCAGGGAACCAGATATAGTTATCCAGTAGATGCAGAAACACAACACACTGCACACAACAGGCAGAAACTATAACTGCCTTTAAGTTATTTTATATATTTACTGCTAGCATTAATTTCTTTTCTGATCATAAATTTATCGGTATTGTGTTTTTACCACTATGCACAACATTTTTGTTAGTTATGCTACAGAATGGGCTAATAACACAAAACCAAAGTCACAAAATAAATAGTGAACTATGTGGTAACAAAAGATGTGTCTTTCCTGAGTTTAATTAATCACAGCCTTACTCTTTCCTGTGCCAATTTTGTGTCACTATTTCCCACAGTTTAGTCCTCCCCTATCTATGAAAACTTTGTACTTTGCTGCACACACTTTCCCATTATGAAATCAAACACTAAGTATTTTCTATCTTTGATAATTTGTACCCACTCTTAAACTTTCAAGACAAAGTCACATAAAATTTCTCACAAACGTCCTTTGAAACTGATACCGTGAGACACTATTGAATCAGTTAAAAGCTTTTGTTCCACACCTCACCTCTTTCCTGCAAGGCCAACAGGCCACCCATGAGTTACTGAAACAACATTACTTGTTATCATCATATTCCCTTCCCCACTTCATGAACTTATAATGTATCTCAAAATTTCAGTAAAAACTGCTGTTGGTTGGTTGCCTTCAAATTGTTATCAGCAGTTGTCTAGGACTGATGGCACTCTCCCTCCTCAGCATCAACTTGTCCATCCATCACTGAGCACACCAGTGGCCCATGCTCATATCTGCATTTTTTCTGCAATATATGACAGTTTTCCTATGCTTAACTCTGCTTTCCAAACCAAGCAACCCATGTGAGTATTGTGTGGCTGGAAAAGATTGTATAAAGTATTGTTTTGTATAATTGTGACATAAATACATTGTATTCAGTGTGATGACAAAATGCAGGCTTTCACAGCCAGCAGTAACTTCACTTAGAATTTCCACACTGGCAGGCCATGGGCGATATGCAAAACTTTCCCCTAATGTTTCATCTCCAGCTGCGGGAGAGGATATCCCACACAGCTGGAGATGAAATGTTAGGGAAATTGCTAGATATTGACCACAGCCTGTCAGCCCAGAAGTTTTAAGTGAAGTGCATTTCAGGTATTCCTCTTATGTTCAAAATTTGACTTATAACACTTTTATCATGTTTACAGATCAGCTCTTGTATCAGTTGGGATAATAGCAATTATAGCCTCTCTGAGAGATATGTCTGAGACTCCTAAACGTGAAAACCACCAGGGTGAGTTACATGAATGTCATAATATATTTGATCAAAATTTGTGTTTCAAATCAACTGTTTTAGATGCCCTCTACTGCTGCAGGTAATGGTTGGAAATTGGTCCAGAGCTTCTCCCTGTATCGTACTTGGGCAGAACTGATTGGCGCTTTGTCACCTGACAGAAATATCGTATGCATCTTTGGTCTGAGAGCACTGTTGGCAATTGTCCTATACATTGAGCATGCCATCATTCCACTGGCTCGAACACCTTACACAAACAGGGTGGATTTTCTAGAGGTAAGCACACAAATATTATAAATTTAACATAGTAAGGAAGAATTCATTATAGTACTACATCAAAAATGTATTTATTTACTGCATTTATTCATTGAAAGGCATCATTATACAACAATATGTATATGTACTTATAGTATCAGTAAACACCTTATTATGTTTATTAAATTTCCTCCATATCAGTATTACACTCTTCTTTCAAATCAGTGAACCTAGTATTGGGAGTAAACAACACTGGAAATTACAACACAATACAAAACTGAAATACCAACACTTAGAAAAATTTCTCCTCTTAATACCACAGGGCATTATAATTCAAATGAAAATCTTGATATTTATCATATTCCAGGATCCATCACATTAACAATAAAAACTTTTGAGATGTTTGGCCATGCCACATTCCTCTTCAAAATTCTGAAATGTGATTTTTTCAATACTTCTGCTGGAATCTTCATCAAGATTGTGCTGATGTACCCAGATGGCAGAACACTGAATGGGGCAGTTATCTATAATGAATTACTGTCTGAATAAAGCTGCATTAACATCCAGTCAGATTGGTGTTTTTCATGTATTATAATGTTGTTCTACCAAGAACCAATGGAAGATTCTGTTAACATGATCTAGTCAGGTCTTGATGATATTTGGAAATGGTGCAAAGTCAGGCAAACTTGCTTCTGCTCTACATAAATATAAAATTGTGCACTTGACAAAACACATAAAAGTAGTATCCTATGACTACAGTATCAATGCCATACCATTTTCATATCAGCACATAAGTTTAAGAATTCATAGGGACCTGATGATGCTTTGCAAAATCTACTACAAGATCGACTTTATACGAATTCTTATTGTACACTTCTGTAAAACTAATATGTTTTTGATGTTAATTGCACTGTTCCAGAAGGATATGGCACAGGACAGTATTGAGTGAATGATACACTTACGGGGGCAACATTATTTTATTACTCATCTGAATGCCTACTAACTTCACACAGAGTGTCATCCATTGTGTGCTCATGTATCTCTACTTCCATTTCCTGTAAATACTTTAGAACTAAAGGAGGCCACTCAGTAGAAAGCAGACTCATTGAGTTGTCGATAGGCACACACAAAACAAGAAAAACATGGTAGCTTTCGGTGTTATCCTTTGACGAGATGGAGTACAAACATGCCAATACTACTCCAACAGCTTGCCCTTCATACAGGGCAGCCTTCATTTCACAAATTGGAAAACAGTTTCTTGAGGCTAACATGTGCAGTGTTCTGAAAAGTAGGTTGATTTTTTAGGCTGTTACTGTCCCCATACACCATGTTCCCACAAAACATGCCTGTCATGCAGTGTAGCCTATACACCAGAGGTTGGAAAACAATGGTTTTTCCTGTATCTCCACTTCTGTTGGAGGTATGTGGTTATAAATCCCACAGTGTTGATAGTCATAAGGCTTGCTATTTCTATGCCAAATTAGGTTGCAATCGATCCAGGAGTTTGGGAGGAAGATGTACACACACATTTACATCAGCTTTTGGCAGGTACTAAAAATTTCACCTCCTTAAGGTGACTGAGGGCAGTGATTCTGTCACATCATTGTATAGTATGAGTGTTTGTAAAATTAATGATTAAATTGTTTGCTGTAAACCAGGTGTAAGCTTGTTTCATTTCTTCCCTGGATATGTCTGGTATGAAAGTATTTGGGCCCTTTATCAATTTATTATTGTCATCAACAAACAACACAGTTTTTTAAGACTGCCATGAGGTCCTCACAAAATAATTTATGTAGAATAGTAGTAGACCAAGCACCATATTTAATGTTTCCCCTCTTTGAATTTAGTATTACAGCTGTCATGTCATTTGTTCATGTGACAATCTCTTTTCTATGGCTAAGATGTGACAACATCAGCACAAGCAGAATGCCTTAAACACTATCATTATTCTCTAGTAAGATTTTATTATCTACACCATCATAGGTTTTGGTGAGATTACATAAAATGTCAGCAGAGTAATTTTTCTTATTCAATGCTACCACAACTTGAGTTGATGAGATCATATTTTGCTTTCTTAGTAGAGAAGCCTTTAGAGAAGCCAAACAGAGGTAATGTTCTACCTACTCAACATATTTTTAGGATTCTAAGATGAGGGAGATGAGTCCAGAATTAGAGTTAACTTGCTTATCTCCATGTGTCTGTTTGCATGTGTGTTCACTATTTTTTATCACACAGTGACAGTACTAGTTCTTCAATTTATTATTATCACCCAACATGTATTTTAAGTATGTAGACCTCCGCAACATTTGAGATTAATTAATCAGCTCAATGAAACAAATAACTATTTTATAATCCAGTCCAAATTTGCAAAGTTGAGGTTTATTTTTATTTTATTATTATTATTTTTTTTCAAAGTGCACAACAAGTAGGTTGAGAAAAGCTCCAAATCTTGGTGATTAAAAACTGTATTCAATGAAATAATGCTAAAATTGTCAGTAGCATTTTGTGACAAAAATATGGCATATTAAACAGTATGAATTTCTTTACGTCAACTTGCTCATATAGTTAATGCATAACACATTGACTTGTGAGACAGGGAGGGGACTCAGAGCCAGATCAAATCCATAAGGTGGATTAACAACCATGGGCTAGTACACCAGCCAGAATGAATGTTGTTTTTAGGTGGTTTCCAATGCTCATTTAGGTAGCTCTTGGGCTGATCCCAAATTTCTGCCTCAGAATAGGCAACAAGCAAACAGTTAAAATACCAAAAAAACACAAAACAAATTGTACACGATTCACAAACAGGTGGCATTCATGATGTCCCTCCCTTAAATACCTTGATGACTGAGGAATCAGGAAGGGCATCCACCAACAGAGTTAAATATCAAAATAAAGTCTGTCAAATCCTGAAAAAGTGGACCCCTTACTAGATGGAATAAATGCTAGGGAAAAGATGAGTTCTTTTATGTTATTTGCATGATGATCAATTAGCAATTGTTCATTGCAACACTGTACTCTTCCTTCAAATAAACTGCTTAGTAAGCAGTGCTTATTACGAAATGTTTTATTCTGTGATATATGGTATAGTATGTTTAAGACTCATGTTCATTGACTTTAGTCTGTATGATAGTAATGATGCATGAAAACAAACAAAATAATATAAAAATTTTGTTGCTAGTGGCCAGAGAGGTCTAACTGTATAACTTATCATCATTATACAAACACAATTTCAAAAAAAATCTTTTTTCTTACAGCAACTGAAGATGCCAATCACTGTTGCACTCCGAACAGGTTCCCATTGCACTGATTCTTTCTTGCTCATGAGTGGTGTTCTAGCTGCATACACACTTACAAGAGAGCTACAGAGTACGGGCAAGATAAAATGGTTGAAATGGCTAATAGGTCGGTACATAAGGTAAATGTCCTATCTCACAATGATAATCCATGATAGATTTGATTTTTGTACAGTTACAAAAGAATATTATTGAGATAAAGCTGACAGAAAACATTTAACTTCATAAAACATATCAGATGTACAGTCTAAACCAAAATTATCCAGGTTTGCTGCTGAAGTATAGTACAAATTACATGTGCTGTTTTAATTAAGCAATTTTAGCTTTGTGTGATTTCTTCCTTTCATTAGTTTTGGGACTAATTATTTTCTCAGTTACCTGTGTTAAAATTCTTTACCATCAGATCCGTATCTGTCTACATGATGGGTGCTTTCCTGTAAATGAGTCCATTTATAATGAACAGGTACAGTATGGTACAGTACATTAATGATGGCCCAAAAAATCTGAAAGGAGTCAAACAACAACACTGCATACAATTGACATGCATATAAAAGTCCAAAGGAATCTCAGAGAAAGAAATGTCTCTTATGAAATAACTCTCTTCTTGTGACATGTTTCTTGATTTCATGTTCAAATGCAACACCATTTCTTTTTATGAGAGGTCATGTCATATAGTTAAGAAAAATTAAATAAAAGTTATCACTAGGCTTTTCACACAGTCTGGTCACAGTCAGAACTAGACATTTTATGCACTAGCACATTTATTTATTTATTTATTCTTTGCCCATGGACTCCAGCTGAAAATCCAGCTGAGAGTATTGGGTGTGTCATACAATAGGCTATTAACATCAAACTTGATTTCATTATATATAAATGAAACAAATGATTAAACAGAAATAGTCCATAATCATACAAAGGTATTACATGTTTCACATTATATGTACACACAAATCCAAATAACATACATGATAATTTTAAAAGATACATTTCAGTAATTATATAACGTATTAAACACTGTCTTAGTATTCACTCAAACTGTATATACATTTCTCTGTGAGATATAGTTTCAAATGATTTTTAAAACATTTTAGGTCTGTTTCTTTTTTAATGATTTTGGGGAGTTTATTAAAAAACCTTTTGCCTGCTTCTTCTGGGGCAGTCATAGACAGTTTTAGATTTCTGTTTATCATGTAGTAATTTTCATTTCCTCTTGTACCGTGTTTGTGTACATCTTTATTTAGGAGGTGTTTATCACTTGACCTTACCGCCATTATGCTTTGGTATATGTACAGTGAATATACTGTCATAATATTATAGTATACAAAAGCTTGCCTACAGGTCTGTCTTGGTGGTATTTTTGCAATGCATCTCACTGCCCTTTTCTGAATTGTGAATATTCTTTTTAGGTAGCCAGCTTGTGCACTTCCCCATATATGAACTGAATAAGACAAATGTGGGAAGACAAGTCCATAATACATTGATCTGAGGACTTTATCATCCACAGTCTTAGCTGTTTTATGCATGATGAAGATCTGTTTGTTTATCTTTTTACACAGTACATCGATGTGCTCCCCCCATGCCAAATGTTTGTCTATTATAGTTCCTAGAAAATTTGTGCTGGTTACTTCTTTAATAGTCTTTCCATTTATATTAACATTTATATTATAATTTTCACTATGCTTGGTCTGAAATACTACATTCATTGTTTTAGACTGATTCATAAACAGGTTGTTTTGTGTTAAATATTTATTTGCATTTTCGATAGTCAGGAGTGCTTCCTTCTCAAGCTCCTCCTTGTGTCAGCTGTGCAAATGATTGTTGTGTCATCAGCATACATTATAAGTTTCTGATTTATATAGCTAGGGAAGTCATTTACGTAGAGTATAAATAGTATTGGCCCAAGCACAGACCCTTGCGGCACACCGTGTTTAACTGTTTGTAATTCTGATCTGTAGTTTGTTATATTTCCCCCACTAGTATGTCTGATTTCTGTACATTGTTTCCTATTTGTAATGTATGATTTAAGTATGTCATAGCATTTTCCTCTAATTCCATACTGATATAATTTCATCATTAATTTTGAGTGGTTCACACAATCAAATGCCTTAGATAGGTCCATAAAAATCCCATAAGTCTTTTGTTGCCTGTCAAGTAAATTAAGAATGTGCTCAATTATATCTGTTGATGCTGTTTTTGTTGACTTCCCTTCTCTGAAACCATGTTGTGATGAATGCAGTATACTGTACTTTGTTATAAAACTTACAATTCTATTCTTGTGATTCTTGAGTTTCTCCCGGCGTATTTGATAATCAAAATATCCACGGGTATGCTGCCGGTCTATAGTGTCCAACGGGCACAATATTTCGGCGATCAAACATGTCGCCATCATCAGGTGAACTGACGGACTGAGCTCCTGTGAACGTGCCGGCACGGAGATCCGTACGCTATGGCTGTTCAGAGGGAACTGGGTTTGGTCGCGGCGGCGGCCGATTTAAATACCCTCCGCCCGCGGCGCGCTCCCTCCGCCGTCCGCGCCCAGCGCCACGGTCGCGCGGTGGAACAGATTGCGACGGCGTCTGAGATGACGTCGGTGTGATGGCTCTGTCCGCCGTGGTCGTCACAACTATACGTCTGCTCGATTTACTCTTGATCAACCCGATCGCTGGTTCCCAAGCCTTGCTAAGATTATAGCCACAGTCCCGGTTTATGAGGTCGTCATTGGTGCGAATTTCGATGGCCTCTCTAACAACGCTGTCCCAGTATCTCGACGTCTGTACCAGAATCCTCGTGCGGTCATATTCCATGGCGTGATTTTCCGACAAACAATGTTCAGCGACCGCCGACTTGCTCGGATACATCAGTCGCGTGTGCCTCTGGTGTTCACGGCATCGATCCTCGACGGTACGCATCGTCTGACCAATATACGACTTGCCACATTGACACGGAATCTGGTACACGCCGGCCTTCCTCAAACCGAGGTCATCTTTGGCGCTCCCCACCAGTGCACGAGTTTTATTTGGAGGACAAAACACAGTTCCGACCCGGTGTTTCTTCAGAATGCGGGCGATTTTCCCCGCGAGTGCGCCTGTGTATGGAATAAATGCAATGCCTACCTCCTCCCTCGTGACTTCATCCATCTCAACAGGTTGTGCTGCAGTGGGTGGGCGGAGAGCACGTTGAATCTGCCACTCTGAGTACCCATTTTTTCGAAATACAGTTCTCAGATGTTCCTATTCCTGGGGTAGACTCTCTGCGTCAGAGATAGTGCGCGCCCTATGTACTAGAGTTTTAAGTACCCCATTCCTCTGTGAAGGGTGGTGGCAGCTGTCTGCATGCAAATACAGATCAGTGTGCGTAGCCTTCCGATACACCCCATGACCTAGGGTGCCGTCAGCCCTTCTCTTGACCAAGACGTCAAGGAAAGGTAATTTACCCTCCGTTTCAGTCTCCATAGTGAATTTGATGTTGGGGTGTATGGAGTTTAGATGTGTAAGGAAGTCAAGGAGTTTATCCATACCATGTGGCCAGATGACGAACGTGTCGTCCACGTAACGGAAAAAGCAAGTAGGTTTCCATACGGATGACGACAGGGCTTCCTCCTCGAAGTTCTCCATGTACAAATTCGCTACCACCGGTGAGAGTGGGCTACCCATGGCGACTCCCTCCGTTTGTTACGAACAACGTGCTCTCCGCCCACCCACTGCAGCACAACCTGTTGAGATGGATGAAGTCACGAGGGAGGAGGTAGGCATTGCATTTATTCCATACACAGGCGCACTCGCGGGGAAAATCGCCCGCATTCTGAAGAAACACCGGGTCGGAACTGTGTTTTGTCCTCCAAATAAAACTCGTGCACTGGTGGGGAGCGCCAAAGATGACCTCGGTTTGAGGAAGGCCGGCGTGTACCAGATTCCGTGTCAATGTGGCAAGTCGTATATTGGTCAGACGATGCGTACCGTCGAGGATCGATGCCGTGAACACCAGAGGCACACGCGACTGATGTATCCGAGCAAGTCGGCGGTCGCTGAACATTGTTTGTCGGAAAATCACGCCATGGAATATGACCGCACGAGGATTCTGGTACAGACGTCGAGATACTGGGACAGCGTTGTTAGAGAGGCCATCGAAATTCGCACCAATGACGACCTCATAAACCGGGACTGTGGCTATAATCTTAGCAAGGCTTGGGAACCAGCGATCGGGTTGATCAAGAGTAAATCGAGCAGACGTATAGTTGTGACGACCACGGCGGACAGAGCCATCACACCGACGTCATCTCAGACGCCGTCGCAATCTGTTCCACCGCGCGACCGTGGCGCTGGGCGCGGACGGCGGAGGGAGCGCGCCGCGGGCGGAGGGTATTTAAATCGGCCGCCGCCGCGACCAAACCCAGTTCCCTCTGAACAGCCATAGCGTACGGATCTCCGTGCCGGCACGTTCACAGGAGCTCAGTCCGTCAGTTCACCTGATGATGGCGACATGTTTGATCGCCGAAATATTGTGCCCGTTGGACACTATAGACCGGCAGCATACCCGTGGATATTTTGATTAATTCTATTCTTTATTATCATTTCATAGATTTTAGCAAATGTTGAGATCAATGATATTGGCCTGTAATTTCCTAATTCATCCCTGTTCCCTTTCTTAAATATTGGCTTCACTTTACTTACTTTCAGTGAATCTGGAAATATACCTTCTTCTATAGCAGCATTCAGCATGTGTGTCAATGGTTTTAATATACATTCTCTGCATTCTTTTATGAGATGTGATGTGACACCATCCAAGCCAGATGAATGTTTAATTTTAAGTTGTTTTATTAGGTTTGACACTTCTGCATCTGTTGTAGGTATGAAAACCATAGTATGATTTGTATGTGGGGGGTTTAACAATTTACTTGCTGCATTTGTTTTATTTTGACTTATTAATTCGTCTGCTACAGTAATATAATATCTGTTAAAAGTATTGGCTACTTCTAGAGGGTTTGCGTTGCTTTTCCCACTCATCAGTGGGCAGATGTCCTCTGCCCGATTTGTTACTTTTCCTCTCTCTTCATTAATGAACGACCATAAACCTATTGAGTGGTTCTTTCCCTTATCTATAGACATCCTGATGAATGATGCTTTAGTTTTTCTGATAAAACTACAGTACTCTTTCTTTTTTATTTTATACAGTGTGTTGTAGGCCTCAGTATTTTTTTGTTTGGAGAGGTCATAATACACTCTCAGATTATTTCTGGCATGGATTACTTCTCCAGTCACCCAGCTTTTCTTTTTTTGTTGCTGTCTGACAAGCCTTTTACTAACAGGACATGTAACATCATAATAATAACTGAATAAAGAAAAAAACTGGTTCCATTTGGTGTTTGCATCTTTAGCTGCATATATTGTTTCCCAGTTTTCTGCCTCTAACATCTTTTTTAGCAGCTTTATGTTATGTGGGTAGTTCTGTCTTCTCATCTCCCATATCTTCTGCACTGAATCACTAGTCTTTATATTTATGTCTATCATGATTGCAAAATGGTCTGCTAATGTGGAGTTTATTACCTGTGTGTCACAATAGCACGTAGGAATATTTGTTATTACATGATCAATTATAGTTTCACTATGCTTTGTTACTCTGGTTGGTTTATCTATTTTTATTTTTAGGTTGTATATGCACAATATGTCCAATAGGGTCTTAGTATTGTCTGTATTTTTACTTGTGTCTATGTTCAGATCTCCTATAATTATCAAATAAGCATATGTTTTTGAGAGGTGTTGGATTATATCTTCCAGCTGTTCAAAGAAGGTTTTGATTATACCATTTGGTGATCGATACAAACCTAATACACAACATAAATTCCCAGCAATTTTAGTTTCTAGTGCTGTAGCTTCAAAGCTCAATTCTATAGCATATTTTGTTATATTTATGGCTTTAGTTGATTTATAATTAGAAAAAATGGCAACCCCACCACCTTTATAGGAAGTTCTGCAAAAACTGGCTACTTTCACATAATTCTTCAAGTTGTACATTCCTATGTGATTTTCTTTTAGCCCATGTTCTGTAACTACTAGAATGTTTGGCCTATACTCCTGTAATATTACCTCTAGTTCCTCTGTTTTATTGTTTATGTATTGAACATTTTGGTGAAGTATTCTAACAGTTGGCTTTAAATGTAATAGTTCCCCTTCCTGTAATATACTAAGCACTTCACTTGCTCCCTTTGCTTCTGGCACTATGCAATGTTTTTTTTTTTTCATTTTGTGTCATTAAACCTGGATCGTATCTTTGTCCGGTGTTTATGCCCAGCTAGCACTCAAGCTTATTTCAAGGTGGATATTGAGTTTACGTTCAGTTGAAAATTCAAGATTGAAAAATCAACCTGTTCCACAGCTTGTTTCAAGGTGGGTATTGAGTTTAGGTTCAGTTGAAAATTCAAGATTGAAAAATCAACCTGTTACACAGTTTACATCAAGCTGTAAAAATTTAGCTTGAATTAAAATAATTTTCCCAAGCTTGAAATAAACTGTAATTTCCCTGGAAGGCTGTACAGCAGATGCGCGCGCAGCATAGCTTCCATAGACGTCCACGGGAAGCGCCACAAGCGTTTATAAGCCGTGACGTAAGGGTGTTGTCGTGTGTGACGTCATGACGGCGCGGAGTTTGGTTTGAGTGTGGCTGTCTCCAGTTCTGTTTTATCTTATTTTATTTACTTTTCTGAGCCTTGCTATGTTTACGGCCATTTTACCTTTGTGACGCGCGTTAATGGTTGTGGTTTGTTGACAAGTTTGTTTTATACTAGAAAACAGTTCGCTACGTTAATGTTACAAATGTTAAATATTACGTAACGTAAAGTTACGTTTACGGCCATTTTACCTTTGTGACGCGCGTTAATGGTTGTGGTTCGTTGACAAGTTTGTTTTATACTAGAAAACAGTTCGGTACGTTAATGTTACAAATGTTAAATATTATGTAACGTAATTAATTAGGTTCAATAAATTCAGATTAATATTTATATAGCTTAAAACAAGCTGTAAATACCAGGCTGTATTCCACGTGTGTAGATACAGCTGGAGCCAAGCTTGATAAGTCAAGCTTGAAATATAGCTTGAACTCTGCCAACTTTGATGTTTATTTCAAGCTAGAATCCAGCTAACAGGCTTGAATATTCCAGCTTTGATCAAGCTTATATACATGAACTTTACAGCTGGAAACAAGTTTGAAACTGGCTTACTGTGCTATCTGGGTGTCCCTCTCACTATTGTCACACTGGTATTTAAGATGGACAGTTTTACTTACATCTTTTTCCATGTTCTCTTTCTGCTTACTCGGTACCATAAAAAATCCTCACTTAGTGTAGCAGGTCTCCTAGTTCTCAGGCATCTGTCTTGATTGGAAGCTGCTTCTGCTGTTGATCTCCCAGGCCTCAGGTACCTCTTCTGTGTGTTTGCTGTTGCTGGTGGCTCCTGCGCTCCCCGACTTGGTGACTGCCCTTCTTTGTTAGCTGCTGCGGCTAATGAACCTTGTATGTTTTCCTCACATGCATTTTCATTGCCTTGAGGTAGTATTATGGGGTCTGCTGTTCTGGATGTTGTTGCTGATGACGACAGCTCTGCTTATGATTGTGGTGATTCTGCTGCTATTGGTTTATCTGACATTGCTGCTGAGAATATCTGAGCCTTTGCTGCTGCTACTGGTGTTTGTTGTAGCTCTACTGCAGATAATGATGGTTCCACTGTTACAGACAACTCTTGTTTTGGCGGAATTGGGATTGGAGACACTTCCATTACAGATGACTCATTAACAAATTTAAGTATTTCGGCACTAATAATCTTTTTCCCTTTTACGTTCATGTGGAGACCATGTCTTGTGAAGTGCTCTCTGTGAACACTGTTTATCTCTACGAAAGTCGTATTCTGGAAACCTCTATATATTTTCTCAAATAGCCTGTTTGCTGTAACAATCTCTATGTTTACGCACGAGTTTTCCATCAGATCGTGTCTCCTGGCGATACTAATAATGTAGAAATGCACTCGAGGCATCCTTTTGACTGTTTCCTTTAGGATTCTCGTTGCACGCAAAGTTTCATTACAGTAAACATCATTTGCGCCTCCTATTATGATGCAGCTGTTACCGGTTGTTAATATGTTGTCACTGTTTTTCAGAATTTCGCGTAATGGTGCGCCTGGTTTGATGATGCCTGTTAGATTAAGGTCTGGGTGATTTGTTCTCATAATTTCCGTAATTCCTCTCCCATGACTATCTGCAAAAATATATGTCTGTTGCTTGTGTCCTTGCTTATGCATAACGGGGTTGTTTACCTTTTTTTCTTTACGAATATTTACCTTGTGTTTTTCTCCGTTTAATCCACTTGTATATTTTTGTGTGGATAGTTTGTTCATATTTTTATCCATAGATGCACTATTAACACTTTCTTTTCTTGCGTTTGATTCACTTGTGCCTTTTTGAGTGCTCAGTTCGTTCATATATCTAGTTACAGTCGTACTGTTTACACTTTGTACATTTGGTTACATGTTAACTCAATGTAGTTTTAAAATTTCCATGAAAGAGTAGATAACAGTTATCAAATTCTAACTCTCCAATTTAATATTCTTTCCACAGTTCTTCAGGAAAGTCTCTCTCTCTCTCTCTCTCTCTCTCTCTCTCTCTCTCTCTCTCTCTCTCCCCTCTCTAACAGTAATGGGCATTACTGTGAATAGTATTCCAGAGTAAATTCCTATGAGCAACACAGTCACACAATTATTTCCCCAGACAGTCAACACAAAGCCCTATAGATTATGTTTACATGCACAAAGAGCAGTATTAATATCCAGTAAATGCTTGATACAATTTCAGCCTGATGCAGAGATCATCAGTTAAATCTAACTGCAGAAAATATATGGCTATACGCTTTCTAAACACTAAAAAATGGCATAGTTGCATGAAGTCATCCATTGACATTGTCCTGCCTATATAGAAACATTTTCAAAGTATGTGGGATCTGTGTCAAGTTAACAAACATGGATTGTTGAAGTTTCACCAATAACAGAAGCCTGTGCAGTCACAGAGAAATGATACAGAAATACTGAAAAATATGATGTAGCAAAAGTTTGAAGAATCACACCAATTAGATGATGAGATCTGCTTACAAATTTCAAGAATCAGTCCTAAGTGCTTAATTTATGAATTTATAAGATACATTACATATTAATCTTTCATGAATAGTGTGAATAATACCTCCATATGAAAATATAAGCTGTCAAACTCCCATACTCTGCGAATAAACTAGGAAGAATTCTTAAGGCAGGAGTGGGGGGACATCATCAGTTATGATTGCAGTGAACATGGGGTCATTGATATTGGTTGGTTGGTTGGTTTTTTGGGGAAGGAGACCAGACAGTGTGGTCATCAGTCTCATCGGATTAGGGAAGGATTGGGAAGGAAGTCGGCCGTGCCCTTTCAGAGGAACCATCTCGGCATTTGCCTGGAGTGATTTAGGGAAATCACGGAAAACCTAAATCAGGATGGCCGGACGCGGGATTGAACCGTTGTCCTCCCGAATGCGAGTCCAGTGTCTAACCACTGTGCCGCCCCGCTCAGTCATTGATATTGGTCTACAGATGAATGGAAACAAGTCACTTGGTCAGATGAATAATGTTTCTTGTTACACCAGGCCAGCGGTCATGTCTGCAAACTCTGTCAGCAAAGTGAACGGCTGCTCAAAATACGCAGAACACCATGGATGCAAGCTGATAGAGGCAGTATTATGCTATAGAGGACATTACCCAGGGCTTTCTCAGGACCTGCGGTAGTAAACAAAGGCACCATGGCAGATGTGGACTATGTGAATTTTATTGTGGACCATCTGCAACCCTTCATCCTTGATGTCTTTCCCGATGGTGATGGGATCTTCCAGCAAGAAAACTAAATATTCCACAAAGACAGTGGTTTTAGGAGACAACAGTTAACTCATATTTATGTCTTGGCCACAAAATGCACCTGATCCATATCTAATGGAACACATACAAGACCTTATCAAGCACCAGCTCCATGCCCACAAACCACCAGCCCATAATTTATGGCAGTTGTGTGACCTGTACATAGACATCTGGTGTCACATACCTACAGAATCCTACCAAGAATTTATCTAATTCCTGCTGTATTGCATTTCAAAGGTGGACCAATATGCTATTGGGCAAGTGAGCATCTTGTTTTGGCTCATTAGTGTATAAAAATGAGGCAACCCAAATGGTCAAATGTTTTGTTTGGGTCATGAGAGAGTTTCACAGAAATTCTTAAAAAACCTGAATTTTCACTTAGTTGAAGGAAGATGTCAACTATTCCACAAGAACATTCACTGAAACAAATTTGATAAATTTGGCACTTGTTGGAACTTTGGTGATTTTGTTTTATTTCATAATCATTTATGACAAGAATGGTGTATTTGTTATTGTTTATTCTAAATTATATCACTGCTAAGACATGGTCTGAAACTGATGACAACATAATGTATATAACATAAAGTACTAGTACTGTTGTTCCAGGTTGACTCCAGCACTTATTGCCTTTGTTCTGGTGAGTGGCTATATAATGGATCACCTAGGAGAAGGACCTATGTGGGGAGAGGTCATAAATCAAAATTCTCAGCTCTGCAAGCAATATGGATGGAGAAACTTATTATATATGCAAAATTTCTTTGCATTTGAAGACATGGTTTGTAAACTCTGCTAAAAATTCTTATAGTGTATTGACAGTGCAGCTAATAAGCTGTAATCATATAACCATAGTTTACTAAAAACTGACACAGTGCATCAGACTGCCTATTAAGAGCGCCACTAAACAAACACTAGAGGGCAATCAACAAAAACTTTAAGTTATGATCAAGAATTACAATGAGCTTTCAAATGAAAACCTTGATTGTATTTTATTTCATGTTTATTAAAGACAAATGTGAAAAATCATTTCCTCAGCACAATATCAATAATATTTAATCAAATTATTGTCTCACATTGTGAGTGGGTACACCTTGAAAAATCGCTTGCTGCTTCTGTAGCTACTCATGCACTACATTTCCCAGACTTTTCTTAGATGACAAATGTACACCCCCACCCAATAATACTTCTACCCCCCATAATGCTTCTTTCAGTGGTTCAGTTACATGCAAATTAGTAGATCAGGTCTGGCAGGTAGGAAGCCACTTACATTACTTGTCCTGGATCATAGCGACAATTAAATGAATGTGTGATGCCAGGCAAAATCACACAACTGAACAACACCTGAAATGAAATTCCATACTATTTACCCCTTTAAAACAAAAGTGTTTCTTGAGCATGTCTTTATGTTAGTCATTGTCAGTCCTCCATCCATGTAGTGACCCAAAATTGCTCTTTTTCATTCCAAAACAGAGTTACTTTTTTATTTTCTTATAAATCCACAGTTTACAGTTTGAAAATAATAAACAATGTTTTTTCTGAAGCGTTAGCACATCAATATTTCAATATTACAGTTTGTTTATGTCAGTACCCATCCTGAAGACACTTCACTGAGCTGCAACACACCAGGGCAATATGATGTGCTAAACCAACACCATTTTTTCATACATAGATGTTGATTGTTTTTGGCAATGTTTCCACTGCTATAATATTATTTGTCTCACTATTTGGTATGTAATAATGTCACTCACAACAGAAGACATCACATTTTTAAGTTTCCTGAAAATATTTCGACAAATACTATGCTGCCAGTAACAGAATATACAAACTACAGATCTGTTCATCTGTATGGTAAATATGATAAATGCTGTGATGATGTTTGCAATACCTTTGTTTCTTTGTATACAATTTCTGCATAATTCTTCAGACCATATGTATTTTTTTTTTATTTAATGGCTCAAGTAATGAACATTAGTGACAAGTTAAAATTTTGCATGGACTGGAACTCGTGCCAAAATACCTTCCTTTCGTATCCATATTATGAGAAGGAAAGTTGCCACTCACCGTATAGCGGAAATGCTAAGTCGCAGGTAGGCATAACAAAAAGACTTTCACACTTAAAGCTTTTGGCCAATGGCCTTTGTCAATAATAGACACACATATGTCCCCCCCCTCCCCCTCCCACACACGCACACATATATGCAAACATAACTCACAAACACAACTGCAGTCTCAGGCAACTGAAACCACACTTCAGTTGCTTAGAATGCAGTCATGTGTGTGAGTTGTGTTTGTGTGTGTGTTTGCGTATGTGTGTCTATTGCTGACAAAGGCCATTGGCCGAAAGCTCTAAGTGTGAAAGTCTTTTTCTGGTGCCTATCTGCGACTCAGCATCTCCGCTATATGATGAATGGCAACTTTCCTTCTCATTGTTACATTCCATCCTGGATTTTTCCATTGTTTCATTCCTTGTGTATTCAATGCACTACTTATTTCACTACCTGAGCATGCTTTACAGACTCATTAATAAGTGTTAACTTCAACTATCTTCCATCCACACCTTCCAAACTCCACTCCTGCTCTCTGATAATGCTACAGGATCAGTTCTCTGGGGAAAAAATGATATAGTGGAAAGTCTGACCATACTAACAGCTTAAGAATTGTGTAATTGGAAGTGTTTGGGCCTTGAAAGGTATATAGATGTGTCTGTTTACCGCAAGATTATAACTTGTCACCAAAGTTCACATGTTGCATTACTTTTGGCTCTGAAATGTTGCTCTTACCACTTTGAAACCTTCCACCTCAGTGCTATCATTGTTACAGTAGGTTATAATAGTGAACACCATCACATAAACAGACAAGTTAAATAAATCCCTTTGTGATAAATAACTAAATGACGGCTTGAGAACATATTTGCATTAGTGTCATCTTAAGCATATAGTTACTATTACGGTGCCTTAATTCAAGAATTCACCTCAGTTTAATCAATGTAAGAACATGTAGAAAGTGGACTGTAAGCATTAAACTGTTTTCTTCACTTTTATTAATAAAGAAGTTGTAATTGTGTAGGTAAATGCTACTAACCCCTTTATATTACAGTGTGGGCCACATACTCACCACCTGGCAATTGATATGCAACTGTCCTTATTTCTACCATTGATGCTATATTTGTTGCATATGAATGCTGTAGCTGGAACAGTTGTTTTGTTCTCTATTAATGCAGTATCTACATGGTTGAGGTTCAGTAGAACTGTGGAGCATAACCTATCTATTGTCATATTCCACAGTGTCAAGTAAGTACCCCTGATACTAATAAGAATATTAGAGTAAAGCTACAAAAGTTGTTATGTGTGATTAACTTTATTTAACAAATAATGAGAAATAAAATATGATGAAAATATGGGATAGCAAAAATGTGAAAGAAACTGATAGAGGAAGGAGGAAAATTTTGTCACATAGTACTTGAAAACTATATCAATTATTCTGCTGGCATCCTACTCTGTATTGTGACAGCCAACGACTGAGTGGATCATTACTCAAGTGTTACAGTATCAATCACTCACTCTTATATGAATGGTGTCTGAATTGCATAATAGAAAGCAGAGGGTAATGTTAACAGAGTAAACTATAGTAATAAAGCTAATTCAGAGAGATCAGACACAATACCCATCAAGAATCTGCATTTGACCTGTTCTTATTCTTGATCTACATAAAGAAGCTTTTAAAGACTTAATAAAGCTCATTGAAAACTGCAATCTTTGTTGGTGACATGAATATACTGTTCAAGACTGGCTGAGCTACATGCTAACAGTAGTAGAAACACAATGGTTATTAAGCATAATTGAGGAAGCAGGAGCTATTAGCTTTTTTTTAATTTTTTCTTAATAAAAGTAACAGCACTTTTCTTATTAAATTAGCTTTATTTTAACTTACACAAACACATCTGTTTAATGACAGTTAATTATTAATACAGTGCACATAATTAGTTTTGGAGAGCTACTGTTGCCATTCCTAATCTACGGAGGTTCTCCTACATGAGAGAATCTATAAGTGAAACTTCAGAACATGATGAGAGAATGAACAATTCACTGGGGCAGTTACATCTTTTAGTCATGAAAATTTGTAATGCAGAAAACAAATAATAATGACTTACACATTTCAGAGCAATGGCACAAAATACATTGCTGACTAGAAGATAACAAACGTTCCTGAAGTTAATATGCCTGCCATTACAGAACAGAAGCACTGTAACAAATATGTCTGAAAGGGCCATGTGCAGAATCCCACTTTGGAGGGATCTTGGTGCTTGCTTCTACTCGAGCTAGGAACATGGGGTAAAAAGTTTTGATTTAGCCTGGGCCAGCGGCCATTTATGTAGGCATTCAAACATCTGTCTTACTGTACCTATGTTATAGGATATTAAACTAGGGTCAAATGAGGAACCGGAGATGGCACCCTGCTTCTCCAGTTAACCCATAAAATTCTGCCTTTCTCAGAAAAATCTCATGGTTCACGCAATCAAACGCCTTAGAAAGGTCACAAAAAATTCCAGTTGGAGACATTTTATTATTGATTGATTCAAGAATTGCGTTGGTGAAGAATATATTGCATCTTCTGTTGAGATGTTTTTCTGGAAACTGAATTGATTTTTATTGATAATATTGTATTTACTAAGATGTTCAAGAATCCTTCTGTGTGCAAGTTTCTCGAGAATCTTGGAGAAACAAGTTAAGAGTGAAATAGGACGATAATTGGTTACTTCGTTTCTGTCACCCTTCTTGTACAATGGTTTCACCACTGCATATTGTCAGGGACAATTCCTAGTCTCACTGATTCATTAAAGATGTGGCACAGGACTTCACAAATGAAAATGTGTGTGTGTTTCAACACTTTGATGGAAATACCATCAATACCAGTTGAGGTTTTGGTTTTCATGGTCCTTATTATCTTCTTAATTTCCTCAACAGTGAAGGAGGTATGCTAATCTGGGGTGTTACACTAAGTCCACTTCTTTGTAAAAGATTCAGAGCCTCATTTATAGAACCATTACACCCTATTTTATCCACTGCAGTCAAAAAATGCTTGTTGAAAATTTTTGCAACATCTTCACCTTTATCAATGATATTCCCATTATGTCTAACTTCAATATTTTCTGCATCATTTGAGTAACTACCAGTTTCTCGTTTAATAATAGCCCAGATGGTTTTTATTTTGTTGCCAGAATTATCTATTTCTGATTTGATGAACATACTTTTTGCCTTTATCAGAACTTCATTTAAGATCTTGCAGTACCTTTTATAATGAGCTCTTATTTCAGGATAATTAGTATTTCTGAGAGAAACATAAAGCAGTCTTTTAGTCCTACATGATGTTTTTATTCCTTTTGTGA